>NC_080096.1:33157500-33457500 GCF_950005125.1 Chionomys nivalis | reverse complement strand
TTTGGGTCCTGACAGACCAAGCTGCATCTTACTTGTCCCTAGAGACTCACCTGAGCACCAGCAGCCACTTGTCCTATTAGATACGGGACCAGAGCATCAGTGAGTATGCCAAGCAGCTTGTGACTGGCCTGTGGTCTTTGGTACAGCCATCGCTTGGCCTGAGCCATGGTGCTTGAACTGCCACCCTCCACCATGTATGTCATCAGGGTCCACTGCAGGGCACAAAGATGTCACAGCATAGAATCCCTTGTCGCGACCAGACCTGCCAGGGTGACCTCTTCATGCTCCAGCCCACGCCCTGTGCAGAATTACCGGAGCACCAGCAAAGCCAATTAGTGGCACACGTCCAGCCAGCTGTTGTCGAGTAAGGGTGATGGCTTGGAACACATAGCCCAACTCTGTGGCCACTGCTGCTGGATCCCGTAGGCGCTCTAGGTCCCGCTCTTCTCTCAATGGCTCTGGGAAGCTGGGTCCTTTGCCAGGTACCATGGTCACCTCCATGCCCAATGCCTTAAGGGGGATAAAATATCTAGGTTCATAACCTGGAACTGCAGAGGTAAGGGTTGTTTCAACCCATGTGATAAGAAGTAAAGAATAAAAAACCCCGGCAAACTCCATTTCTTAGTGTTTTCCTCTACCAGTTATGTACGTATCTTGAAACTGACAAGACAGATTTCCAAGGAGTCCTTTCCTTTCCTTTTTTTTTTTTTTTTTTTTTTTTTAAGTCACCTTCCATGATCAGGATTGAGTACCTGGGGCACAACAAGGATGTCAGAGAAGATGATGGCAGCGTCTAGAGGGAACCTTCTTAGTGGCTGTAGGGAATAACAAGAGGTTAGAGAGGCGGCACACTGAGCGCAGGAATCCCACCCGCACTTGTGCGGCCCTCACCTGCAGAGTCAGTTCACAACAAGCCTCAGGAGAGCGGCAGGTGCTGAAGAAGTCCTGGCTCGCCCTAGTTTCCCTAAACTCTGTGAGAGGAGAGGGAGGACAGGACTCAACCACGAGGTCTTCCAAAGTTATCGTGGTCCCCTGAAGAACTTCGCCTTCTAGAATTTCCGGTTTTATCTAGACCATAGCTTTGCCCCTGACCTGGTAAGTATCGGCCTGCTTGTCGCATGCACCAAACAGGAGTGTAGTCTGTTTCCTCTCCCCACGCTGCTCTCAGGAACGTGTCGTTCTTCAGCTCCGGAAAATTCTTGCGTCTGGAGATCAGGTGGAGTAAATGTCATTAAGCTAGATTGGGGTTTGGGGAAGGCGGGTTCAGTCAGGCACCGCTATCTGCCGCCTCCAGGACCGCTTGCAAACCATGGCTCCCCACCCATTCTGCCTCCTCTATCAGTTGGCTCACAAGACCAGGAGGTGGGCCCCACTGGGGCCTCTCTCCTACACGTTTGCCCAGCTTTCCCAAACTGGAGGGATGTGGGGGAGGTCGTGGTTCAGTAAGGAGAGTTTGGGAAAAAGAAGTTAATCTCGAGGACCGGGCCGCGAGTGGCCTAATTGTGAAGCAGGGCGATCCCCCAAACCGAGAGCGAGGATCAGAGTTGATGGTCCCAGGTGCTAGTTAGAAGTTCTGAGTCACCTCGGAATGTCCTGGGACGCAGTCCTGTAAGGTAATCCCCTGGAATGGAGATGGGAGGAGAGGCGGGGCAGGGAGCGGGGAAGGTTCTGTTCCACGACTGGAAGATTTGGAATCTCAGTGACTTGGGTTCGTACTTGGAGAGTGGAGCGCTCCAGAAAAATAAAGAGTTTAAGGACATATCCCCTGAATTGGAAGACCGGAATCAGAAAGCAAGGTAGCCACAGCACATGCAGCAGAAGACTCACCCCAGCCCGTTCGCCTCCATGGTAAACAGTAACTGAGCAGTCGCGGGTCACCGCTTTAATCTGAATCTCCGCCTACACAGTTCAGGCTCCGCCCCTTCCTGAAGACACCCTAGGCCGTCGCCATATTGAGAGTCACGTGACCACTCCAGTGACAGTTTTGGGGCTGCCCTCCCTGCTGCCCGTAGGACCCCATCAACTTTTCACCGTAAAGTCCACTGTTGCGACGCAGTAACAAAGAAAGAAACGACTTCTCAATACGTCTTAAAGTGGCCTGAGAAAATTGTTGTCATCTGTGGTCTGGAAATCCCGAAATAGCCCAAGTCTCGCTTTCACTCCCATCCATGAGTCTAACAATGTTATCTGGCAAACGAATGATGCAAAAGGCTGTACACGGAACTGAAGTATTTTATTCTGCGTTTACAATACCCACTAGTAGTTACTTGGGATGATAAAATGCTGAGCAAGACGGGGACTGCTCTACGAATTGTTTGGGAACCTAGAAATTAGTAATCACATTTAAGCGGACATCGAATATTAGTCTCCTGAGAATAGGGGCAACAAATAGCATCTATCCAGAACGATTGAAATTTCATCCTGCCAGTGACCGGGGAAGGGGTCATTCTACCAAACATTTAGTCACGCTGCCCCTAGGACAGATCGTTTAGCAAATTTAAAAATATTTCTCAAACAGGGCATGGTGGCTCACACCTTTAATCCCAGCACTGGGAAAGCAGAGGCAGGCGGATCTATCTCTGAGTATGCAGATCTGTCCATATAGTGGGTTCCAGGACAGTCAGGGCTACACAGAGAAACCCTTTCTCGAAAAACCAGCTGTAATATTTGTTGGGCAGGGGACAAAAACAGGAGGCCAAAGCACCCAGAAAATTTGTAGTTGCAGTGGCATGAACAAAGGTAGTAGTACTGTGCGCTTGAATAAAGCCAGTGAGAGGATCGCGAGTTCGAAACTAGCCTGTTCTGCATAACGAGAGTCTAATTTTGTGTCTGCTTTGGATTAGCCCGGAACGGAGTCACAAAATAGGAACTATCGTGGAGTGTCAGAGTACACCAGACCATACGGTGGAAATAGGCTGTGCACTTAATCCAAAACATACGGCAAAGTAGGGTGGAAGGCGGGACAGGGCGTGGTGGGAAGCTGAGTTTGCGGTGCCCCCGCTGCTGCGGGGCAGGGTTTCCCTGACGGGTCTCACCGCAGCGGCTTCACCATGGCTGGTCCCGGCCCCGGAGCGGCGCTCGAGTCCCCCCGACAGCTCCTGGGCCGCGTGCGTTTCCTGGCCGAGGCGGCGCGCAGCCTCCGGGCTGGGCTGCCACTACCCGCGGCGCTGGCTTTCGTGCCGCGAGAGGTGCTCTACAAGCTTTACAAGGACCCGGCGGGACCGTCGCGCGTGCTGCTGCCTGTGTGGGAGGCAGAGGGCCTGGGACTGCGTGTGGGTGCTGCGGGCCCTGCCCCGAGCGCCGGCTCGGGACCACTGCGCGCCGCCCGCGACAGTATTGAGCTCCGGCGTGGCGCGTGCGTGCGAACCACCGGCGAGGAGCTGTGCAACGGCCACGGCCTCTGGGTGAAGTTGACCAAGGTGCGTCCCAGTTGTCCGGGACCCCGCAAAAGACCCCCTGGATCCAGCCAAAGCCCTGGTTGTTCTGCCCCCTCTTTTCCCATAGTGAGCTGGTACTGCTTTCGGTGCTCTTTGCCCTGGGCTGGGCGAGCAGCTGAGCTGTCCCTGACAGCTATCCCCTGACGACTGTCCCCGTGTGGCACGTCCCTGCAGGAGCAACTGGCCGAACACCTGAGTGACTGCGGACTGGACGAAGGCTGGCTTCTGGTGTGTCGCCCGGCGGAGGGCGGGGCTCGCCTAGTACCCATCGACACTCCGGACCACCTGCAGCGGCAGCAGCAGCTCTTTGGCATAGACTACCGGCCGGTGCTCAGGTCCTGCAACTGAAAGAAGGCAACTTGGTGACCAGCGGGGCAGAGGGTTTGGAATCACAGTCCAAATCCAAAACCTTGGGTTGTCTGAGATATCGGGGTAGAGAACAGGCAGGGTTGGGATGAGTTTTCTGGAGGCTTGGTTGTAGAATTCTGGAGAAGGCTCAAGACCTTGGAGGTTGTGTCCTGTTGCCCATGCCTCCCTCATTGATCCCAGTCTGCGCCCGCAGATGGGAACAAGTGGTGGACCTGACATACTCGCATCGCCTGGGATCCAGGCCTCAGCCTGCAGAGGCCTACACGGAAGCAGTGCAAAGGCTACTGTGAGTTATCTGGAATGGGGTGGAAGAGGAGGGAGCAGGGCCTGAACCCAGCCTAATAAGGGGTTTGAAATTGCTTAGCTATGTGCCCCCAACATGGACATACGAGTGCGACGAGGACCTGATCCACTTCTTATATGACCACCTGGGCAAAGAAGATGAGAACCTGGGTAGCGTGAAGCAGTATGTGGAGAGCATAGATGTCTCCTCCTACACGGTGGGTGCCTAGACTCCTCTTGTGGCTAGATACAGTCACATTCCTCAATGCTAGGTCCAGAACTCCCATGGCCAAACTATCGTCCCCACAGACCACACTTAGTCCCACTCCTCTTAGATCCCCTGTGGGAACCCCAAACATTCTTCCTGCCCCACATCCACCCCAACTCAAACACTCGTCCAGTGCAAATGTGACTCCATCTTTCTGCCCCTATCGTAGGAGGAGTTCAATGTGTCCTGCCTGACAGATAGCAATGCAGACACCTACTGGGAGAGTGATGGGTCCCAGTGCCAACACTGGGTACGGCTCACCATGAAGAAAGGCACAATTGTCAAGTGAGTAGGTTCTGGGCCGGACAGGGTGGGTGAGCCGTGTGCCGTGGGTGCCTAGAGACGCCCTCGGATACATACTCTGAACCCTCAGGAAGCTGCTTCTCACAGTCGATACCACAGACGACAACTTCATGCCTAAGCGGGTAGTGGTCTATGGGGGCGAAGGGGACAACCTGAAGAAGCTGAGTGACGTGAGCATCGATGAGTGAGTGAGCTGTCCTGGGGTGGGGAGTGGGGTGTGATCTTAGCAATGGGGCCAAGCTCAGCTTGAATGGAACCCCAGGAGTCCCTGAAAGTCTAAGGCAGCAAGCATCTGAACTGCTTTATACCTGTCTCCTAGGACCCTGATTGGGGATGTCTGTGTCTTGGAGGACATGACTGTCCACCTGCCAATCATCGAGATCCGAATCGTTGAGTGTCGAGGTGAGACTTAAGGCTATGAGGAATCCCAGGGTGTGGATGGGGGCAAGCTGCAGTATGGAGAAAAGGGGATGGACTTGGAGTTTGAGTAAAGCTATGGGGCCAGCTTAAAGCCTTAGGGGTAGTTGGGCTCATCTAGAAAAGGAATTTGTGTTAGAAAAGGCATTCCAACAGCATAGAGGTGGGATGAATACAGAAATATCAGAATGATGTCATCGAATCTCTGAAGCCTCTAGTGGCTAACTGTGAGAAAATGCCAACCATTAAGGAGCCGTTCCCAGGTCTGAGGGCCAAGAAGGCAGCAGTCACAGTAGATGACCATGCTCTGACCCCTCCACCCTTCCTTCAGATGATGGGATTGATGTTCGTCTTCGAGGGGTCAAGATCAAGTCCTCTAGACAGCGGGAGCTAGGCTTGAATGCAGACCTGTTTCAGCCAGCCAGTCTGGTGCGATACCCACGCCTAGAAGGCACTGACCCAGAAGTCCTGTACCGAAGAGCTGTCCTTCTGCAGAGGTAGCTATGATCCTGGCCCTGCAGGCCTCTCTTCCTCTCCCTAAGCCTTGGGAGCCTGCATGAAGGAGGCCCCAAAGTCTGGTAAAATAAACTATTCCACTTCGAGGGCCAGAGCATCTCCTTTTTCTTTTCTTTTTTTTTTTTTATTTTTATTTATTTATTATGTATACATTGTTCTGTCTGCATGCCTGCAGGCCAGAAGAGGGCACCAGACCTCATTACAGATGGTTGTGAGCCACCATGTGGTTGCTGGGAATTGAACTCAGGACCTTTGGAAGAGCAGGCAATGCTCTTAACCGCTGAGCCATCTCTCCAGCCAGAGCATCTCCTGATCATCACTTCTGCCCCTGTGAATTAGAGACTGGGGTCTTACATCCATGCTAAACTCTTTTTGTTTTTTGTTTTTTTTTTTTTTTAAAGATTTATTTATTTATTGTATACACAGTGTTCAGCCTCCATGTATGCTTGCAGGCCAGAAGAGGGCACCAGATCTCATTACAGATGGTTGTGAGCCACCACGTGGTTGCTGGGAATTGAACTCAGGACCTCTGGAAGAGCAGTCAGTGCTCTTAACCTCTGAGCCATCTCTCCAGCCCCTGTTTGTTTTGTTTTTGAGACAGGATTTCTCTGTTGTAGTCTTGTCTGTCCTAGAACTCACCTTGTAGACCATGCTGGCCTCGAACCCACAGAGATCTACTGGTCTCTGCCTTCTGAGTACTAGGATTAAAGGCATGTGCCACTACTGCTCAACATCCATGCTAAACTTTTTTTTTTTTTTTAAGATTTATTATTATGTATGCAGTGTTCTGTCTGTATTCTGCCTGCAGGCCAAAAGAGGGCACCAGATCTTATTACAGATGGTTGTGAGCCACCATGAGGTTGCTGGGAATTGAGCTCAGGACCTCTGGAAGAGCAGCCAGTGCTCTTAACTTCTGAGCCGTCTCTCTAGCCCCTAAACTCTTTCTCTTCACCCATTACCACAGATTCATCAAGATCCTGGACAGTGTCCTGCACCACCTGGTACCTGCGTGGGACCACACGCTGGGCACCTTCAGTGAGATTAAGGTGAGTCTGGGCCCTATCTGGACATTGGGCTCCTCCTTCCCAGTCAGCTAGCTTTCATTCTTCAGCAAAAAGTTCCTAAAACCCCTCGGGCTAGGCCCTTTCTGGTTCTGGAAACCAAGAAGAAAGCCAGGTAGGTGCAATAGGAGGGAGGGAAAGCGACCGCACAGGAGCGTGCTGGCTGCTGCTGCAGCTCCGCACCACACAGCCAGGCCTGGGTGCAGCATGGACGAGCCTAGGGAGGGGCTGACAGCAAGCATAGTCTGCACCTCAAAAGCCCAGTGTACCGGGGGTGAAGTAGGGAGGAACTTTGCTCTGGTCTGTGGAACTATTAGGAAGTTTGTAAGAAGCCTGCGGTGGTGCGCATACCTTTAATCCAGCTCTCAGGAGGGGGATCTCTGTGAGTTCAAGGCCAGCATGATCTACAGAACAAGTTCCAGGACAGCCAGAACTGTTACATGGAGAAACTTTGTCTCAGAAAACGAAGAAAAAAAAAATAAAAATTAAGAAGCCCTCCCCCCTTGTGGTTAGTTTGAGGAAGAAACTATAGGCCAGAACAGAATGGACTGGACTTGGACCAGATGGTAAAACTGGGTGTAGGCATAGAGAGAAGCCCCGAGGCTAGGCAGAGGCTGACTGCCCACTGATTGTGCCTGGACACCTCCCTCACCAGCAAGTGAAACAGTTCCTACTGCTGTCACGCCAGCGGCCCAGCCTGGTGGCACAGTGCCTGCGTGATTCAGAAAGCAGCAAGCCCAGCTTTATGCCGCGGCTGTACATCAACCGCCGCCTTGCCATGGAACACCGTGCCTGCCCGTCTCGGGACCCTGCCTGCAAGAATGCAGTCTTCACCCAGGTCTGGACCGCCTGGATCAGACTGGGGGGGGGGGGGGTCAGTAAGGGGCCCGGGGCTTAGTGCAAGAGGGACTTGAGCAAGGTCTTTGGGCCAGAATAGGGACAGCTATTTAACATGGACTTCCCTGTGACTTGCACTTACTCCCGTCTTCTCGTGCCCACAGGTTTATGAAGGCCTCAAGCCTTCTGACAAGTATGAAAAGCCCTTGGACTACAGGTATGGCGTGAGGGTCAGGAACTTGCCCAAGGCCTATATGTCCACACACTGCACCTCGCACCCCTCACTCTGACCACCCTGTCGTCTTTTCCTGGATGGTCTCTGGGCCAGTTAATGTGCCTGAGACCAGCTCTGGCATAGCAGAGATCCACCCATCCCTGTTTTCAGGTGGCCCATGCGCTATGACCAGTGGTGGGAATGTAAATTCATTGCAGAAGGCATCATTGACCAAGGTGAGGCCCTGACGTGGCTCCCAGTTGTCCCTTTGGAGAGTTAGAATGTTCTGGGATTACGAGCTGACAGATAGGAAGCCTGCTTGTTACCCCTTAAGAGAGCTGGACACTGATGTGCCCAGCTTAAAGCATCTGTCATTTCAGGTGGCGGTTTCCGTGACAGCCTGGCAGATATGTCAGAAGAGCTGTGCCCCAGCTCAGCTGATACCCCTGTGCCTTTGCCCTTCTTTGTGCGCACGGCGAACCAGGTGATTGTCTCCCCACCCACCACCAAATTTCTGCCGTCTCTGCAAATCTCTTGAGAATCAGATGGAGCTGGAAGGGGCAGTGGAGGAGGGGTTGAATTACCTGGGCAGCCTCTGCACAGAGGAGAGCAGTGTCCCTTGTACATTAGAAAGGACGGTGGAGGGGGAGCAGTAGTCTTTGGGGTACTTGCGGTAGGAAGATAGGGACTCCTGCACGTCCTGCTGACTGCTCTGTCTGTGTGGCAGGGCAATGGCACTGGCGAGGCCCGGGACATGTACGTGCCTAATCCCTCCTGCCGCGACTTTGCCAAGTATGAGTGGATCGGACAGCTGATGGGGGCTGCCCTTCGGGGTAAGGAGTTCCTGGTGAGTAACCCAGTCATCATCCTGTCAGCTGAGCCAGGGCCCCAGACCTGGGAGGCTCAGTGAGAAGACAGCCCTGGTTGTCACTCAGGTACTCGCCCTGCCTGGGTTCGTGTGGAAGCAGCTGTCTGGTGAGGAGGTGAGCTGGAGCAAAGACTTCCCAGCCGTGGACTCCGTGCTGGTAAGCAAGAACTGGACCCCTCTGCCCAACCCATTGCCCCCAAATACACGTGTCCCCTCTCTAGTCTCACTGACTCCAGTGGGTTCTGCTGCTGTCTTTATTATGGTAACTCCTAAAATCCACTGACTGGCACTTCTCTCCTTAGCCTGGGGCCATATCTGCATCTACCACAAGATGGCGCATCTGAGGCCTGTGCTCTGCACACTCTTCACCTGATCCCCAGCCCACTGCCTCTTGGGCTCAGGCTCCACCCATCCCCTTGGCCCACGCCAAAGTCTTCAGGGCTTTTTGTTTGCTCTGGTTTTTGCCAGAGCTTATTTGCTTATTTATTTATGGGGGGGTGGGGATAGGTGAGTGCATGCACCATGGTACACATGTGGAGGTCAGAGGACACTTTTGGGAATTGGTTCCCTTTCTACCGTGTAGATCCTGGGAGCTGAACTCAGGCCATCAGACGTGGTGGCAAGTGCTTTTATGTACTGAACCGTCTTGCCAGCCCTGTTTTTTGCTTTCTGCAGTAGGATCTCATATAGTAGAGAATATATAGTTGAGGATGGCCTTGAACTTCTGATCTTCCTGCTGCACCTCCTAAGTACTGGGATTACAGGCATGTGCCAGCCACCATGCCTGACTGGGGTCGCCCTTAACTCTTCTCCCCACAAGACCTGGTCCAGTCTCTCCCTGGAATTAGTGTGCCTCTCCCATCTCACTGCTATCCCCATGGTTCAGGCCATCTTTTCTTCTCTTCCAGCTGTAAAGCTAGTGCCCCTGTCGCTAGTCTTGTCCTTCTCATTTCCATGCTGCCAGAGTAATTTATTTCACTTTGTTCAGTAAACCATTTAATGACTTCACTTTGGTCTTAGGACAGGACGAACTCTGTAAAGGCCTTCCCTGGCTCCTGTACCTCAGCTGGTCAATTCGCACTCAGGCTAAAGCCAAACATTGTTTAGGCCTTTGAGTTTCCAGCTTTGTCCTAGATGCTCTCTCTTCTGACTTCCCTTGTGGCCAAACCAAGTCCCTGCTGTCCTTTGGGTCAGGCCGGTGCCGTTCCTGCAGGTGCCAGACTGGCTAGGAATTGTCTCGATGTTTTCACGGCCCTTCACTGGCCTCTGCTCTCTGCGTTGCCCACAGGAAGACAGACACTGTCTACCCAGTAAAAAGCTGAGCCCCCTGCCTCTCCCCACTCCTCAGGTGAAGCTTCTGGAAGTGATGGAAGGAATGGACAGGGAGACATTTGAGTTCAAGTTCGGGAAGGAGCTAACATTCACCACCGTCCTGAGTGATCAGCAGGTGGTGGAACTGATTCCTGGGGGCACGGGCGTCGTGGTGGGCTATGAGGACCGCTCTCGTTTCATCCAGCTGGTGCAGAAGGCGCGCCTAGAGGAAAGCAAGGAGCAGGTAGTAACACGGGAGGGTTGGACCTTCCTAAACTCCTTCCCTTGACAGACAGAGCCCACTGGTAGCTACCACCCAGCCCTGATTCTAGCTCTACCATAGCTGTGCCCCTCACTCCTGGTGATCAGTGAGTACAGAGATGTCCCCAGTGTGTGCTGAAAGTAGTGCCCTCTTTCCCAGCCAGGCTTCTCCTCCTCCCTAGGTGGCAGCCATGCAGGCAGGCCTGCTGAAGGTGGTACCACAGGCTGTGCTGGACTTGTTGACCTGGCAAGAGTTGGAAAAGAAGGTGTGTGGGGATCCGGAGGTCACTGTGGATGCTCTGCGCAAGCTCAGTGAGTTCTGGGTGACAGGGCAATGAAGCTGAAGAGGTGGGATTGAAGGACGAGCAGAATGAGACCTAAGGATGGATTCTTGCCTTGACCCCTCCAGCTCGGTTCGAGGACTTTGAACCTTCTGACACACGGGTGCAGTACTTTTGGGAAGCTCTGAACAATTTCACCAACGGTCAGTAGAGGGCAGAGTGCATTGGCATTGGCTTGGGACATGACTTAAGGGGGTACAAGTTGTAGACCTTCCCTCACCGCCAGTGCAGGCGTTAATTTTCTCCTCCTCCGCCCAGAGGACCGGAGCCGCTTCCTGCGCTTTGTCACCGGCCGCAGCCGCCTCCCAGCCCGGATCTACATCTACCCAGACAAGCTGGGGTGAGTGAGCGCAGAGGAGGACCTGAGGTGCCTTCCACCCACCCACATCCCTCTACACCTCTTCCTAATCTTTTGCCTCTCAAAACTCCCAGCTATGAGACCACAGATGCTCTGCCTGAGTCTTCCACCTGCTCCAGCACGCTCTTCCTCCCGCACTATGCCAGGTGAGTTTTTCTAGGTTCCTGCTTGGGGGTGACATCCTCATGCGGAAGGGTAGCTGGCTGTGAAGCGCACCCTGGGGAGCAGCAGAGGTGCCCGACTAGTCACCTTCTTCTCCGCTAGTGCCAAAGTATGCGAGGAGAAGCTCCGCTACGCTGCCTACAACTGTGTGGCCATTGACACGGACATGAGTCCCTGGGAGGAGTGAGGAGGAGTCAGGCTGTGCCTAAGCACGTCATGCTGCCCTCTCCCAGGCCAACCAGCTTGGGTCTCAACAGAGGTGATGGGTTCAGATAACCTCAGCACAGTGGGCTCTGCTCCTGTGTACGGTTACAGTGGGAGCCGTGGGTTGACCCTGGTGGTCCAGCCCCCACAGACCCACAAGCCCTGCTCTCCTGGGGCTTGCTTCCCCAGGTATTTAGATCTGTGAGAAGGAATCTTCCACAAGCCCAGCACAAGCTGCCAGGCCTGAGCTACTTGAAGGGAGCTATCTAGCTCCCCAACCCACGGACTTTGATTCTATTTTTGGTTTTCCCTTTTCTAGCTTCAGTCATGGCTCAAAATGTTTAAAAATTGATAGGATGGTACTTGAAGCGAGGAGCCAAGGACAGATAGGGTGGTCACCTTCCTTGGTCACGTATCCCCAAGAATGAAGCCCCAGTTGAGTACCCAACCCTTGAATACTTGTCTTCTTCCTTCCATAGCAAAGGTGTGTGAGCTTTGTCCTTCCCATGGCTTAGAATGTACATCCCCCCAACATTCAATCCTTACCAGCAGCCAAAGCTCATCCCCTCTGTGTGATCCCCAACCCAACTCCATGTCTGCTCTTTCGCCCTAAATCTCACACAGCCGTGGCTCCTCATCCTCTCAGAACATTCAGGAACTCCCCTTTATCGTACTCTAAAGCCCAGACTTTAGCTCTGTGGGCTGTGCACACCCTGAGGGCCTCCATGACACTCCTTTAGAAGGTCTTGCACATGGGAGAACTGAATAAATGAATGAATTCATTTCTTTAGAATGTGCTTTTTGTGATCCCTCTAAGGTCACGGTGCTGCTATCCTGGAAGGCTCTCTGAGGCCCTATGGGAGCAGGGGCCATGTGCCTCACCGTAGCGCATGGTGGGGCTTCACAGTGACACGTTACATCTGGGGTGCAGCCTGGGAGGATGGAAGGCTAACACATTCCGAGCTGAGTGTGGTGATTCAGAGCTTGGAAGCCCCCACTTCCAGAGGGGCACGTGAGCAGAAGGATGGCACATGGAAGGTAAAGCTGGGACCACTGATTTTGACAGGCTCGGAGCACCCGTCTGCCCCCGGTGCCCCATAACTAAGGTACAGGGACTCCTACCCCAAGTACGTGCTCCGTCGCGCACAATCCATTGAACCGTTGTCTCGGTGTCCTGCCACAGTGTGCGACCATTAGTTGCCTATCAAAGCAGACCGTAGCTTTCCTAACATGTCCTCCAGAGCTCACGCAGCCACAGCCACCGACAAGGTTCTTTTACTACCCTCTCAGACCTCTCTCCCAAACCCTGAACTCACACCCCGCTGAGCCTCCTGGGGCAGCCCTGTCCTGCCCATACACTGTGGGTGGCCCAGAGGAGACATGAACACCCTCCCTGCCACCCAAGGAGCTGAAGCCGCAGGAATCCCGGCGGCTGCACAGCACCAAACTCTGTTCTCAGCTCCCCCTGACTCTGCTGTTGGAAGGAGTGCCCCTCCCACTCCTGTCAGTCAGGGGAGGAGTGCCCCTCCCACTCCTGTCAGGGAAGGGCCTTCCCTCCTGATGGGTGTCCTTAGTATCTCTCTTACACTGGTTTGCAACCCGCTTTGCATTCATTTAGAAATGAGGCATGGCCCTGCTAGTGGTGGCGCACACCTTTAATCCCAGCACTCAGGAGGCAGAAGTAAGCGGATCTTTGCGAGTTCTAGGCCAGCCCAGTCTACAGAGTGAGTTACAGGACAGCCAAGGCTACACAGAGAAACTCTGTCTCAAAAAACCAAAAACAAGCCGGGCGGTGGTGGCGCACGCCTTTAATCCCAGCACTTGGGAGGCAGAGGTAGGTGGATCTCTGTGAGTTCGAGACCAGCCTGGTCTACAAGAGCTAGTTCCAGGACAGGCTCCAAAGCCACAGAGAAACCCTGTCTCGAAAAACCAAAAAAAAAAAAAAAAAAAAAAAAAAACAGAGAAAAGAAAGAAAGAAATGAAACACAGAGTAAGGTGTCAGTCATCACGTCTAAAACACCAGGGCTAAATCGGTCTTTGCACCACAGCATACTTCACGGGACCACTGCTCATCTTCCTCATTATGTGACGTGGGGCCTGTGTCTCCTCCATGGTGAATTACTGTACTTCTTTCTAAGTTTGGATGGACTGAAACATTTTATCCCCTCTTTTTAAAAGATTTATTTTTAAAATTATGTGTACATATTTTATATCTGTATGGGGTGTGTGTACATGAATGTAGGCATCCAAGGAGGTGCTGGAAGAGGGCGTCGGATCCCTTAGAGCTGAAGCTACAGGCATTTGTGAGCCGCCTGATACAGGGGCTAGGTGCTAAACTCAGGTCCTCTGGACGAGCTATAATGGCTCTTAATTCTGCAGCCCCTGAATGTCATCCTTTGTATGTTCCTTCTGATTAGATGGAGAAACACTTCCTCCAACCCCAACTTGTTTTGTTTCTGAGACAGGGTCTTGCTGTGTAACCTTGACTGGCCTGGTCTGAAACTCCTTATGGAGACCAGGTTGACCACAGACTTGCAGCAATACTGCCTCTGCCACCCAAATGCTGAGATTTCGGACACCCACTGCCACACCCAGTCTAAAGAACCCTTTAATGTGAAGGGTTTTCTGCCATTGCCTGCTCTGGGACATCCTGTGTGCTGCAACTGCTTTCCTCTTTAGCGGCGGTGCGATCGCCCTCACTAAGCTGCTGTGGCTACAAATGTGTGCTGACAACAGGGTCAACACACATGATCAGCCACTCATGAGCTTTCAGTTTTATTTTATTTCTAGGGTTATCATTTTTCTCTTTGCTGCACTTTCTTGACCGGTTTGTTCTCTCTCTTGCCTTGTGTACACTTTAGTCCCAGCACTCAGGAGGCAGAGGCAGGTGAATCTCTTGAGTTCAAGGCCAGCCTGGTCTACAGAGTGAGTTTCAGGACAGCCATAAAAAAAAAAAAAAGAGAGAGAGAAAGAAACAATATCCAAAAATGATTTTCACATATATCCAAAAATGATTTTCACATTTCTCGTTGCTTATATGGAGGGGAGGGGAGAATTTTTAGATGTTTGGTAATGTGTTATTTTTCATAATATAAACTGCTCCCATTTTCTCCTAAATTTATTAGCTAGAAACTCATGGAGGCTGAGCTGAAAGTGCTCACCACCAAGCCCAAAGACCTAAGTTCAATCCCCCAAAACCCATAAGGTGGAAGGAGAGAAGCAACTCCTGCATGCTGCACTCGTGTACATGTATACGCACCTACATTCATACATATAAATACATGTTTACAAAACAGTTTTGGGGGGCTGTAGAGATGGCTCAGTGGTTAAGAGCACTGACTGCTCTTCCAGAGGTCCTGAGTTCAATTCCCAGCAACCACATGGTGACTCAGAGCCATCTATAATGAGATCTGGAGTCCTCTTCTGGCATGCAGTCATACATGGAAGGAATGCTGTCTACATAATAAATAAATCTTTAAAAAAACAGTTTTGGGGAGCTGGAGAGATGGCTCAGAGGTTAAGAGTCTTCCAGAAGTTCTGAGTTCAATTCCCAGCAACTACATGGTGGCTCATACCCATCTGTAATGAGATCTGGTGCTCAAAACACTGTATACATAATAAACAAATCTTTTTTTAAAAAAAAAAAAAAAACTTTTTTTTTGAAAAAGAAAAGTCATAGAGGTACTGGAGATGGAGCTCGGTGGAACAGGACCTGCTGAACATAAGAAGACCTAGACACATGCTGAGGTTTGATCCCTAGCAACACACACACTATAGAGAGATATTAATGAAACAAGTCCCAATACTCTCTGTGAGGACCAAGAATGAGCTAGTCCCGCACTGGAGAGGCAGAGCGGGGCTCTAACAGGCTTGCTAGCCAGCCAGCCTAGCCTGAGTTAAGAGCTCCAGGTCAAATGAGGAACCTGTCTCAAGGAAAACAGCTTCTAAAGATCTACACCTGCAGTCTACCTCTGACCGCCACTCATGGTATACACATATACCTGCGGTCTGCCGCTGACTGTCACACATGGTACACACAAATACCTCACATCACCCCAAAAGTGTCAGTGTGGTCTTCCTGCCCAACTCATTCCCCCCACAATGTCAACTTTTAATAACCTCACTTTAGTCATTATTGTTTTTTTTAAATATTTATTTATTATGTATACAATATTTATTTATGTATTATGTAGAGAGCTGCGTAGAGTCACACCTGGCTCCCACCCTCCGCGATCCCGAAAGCGAGTGCTCTCTGTGATAATCAACTCCTAATATCAACTAGGCCTGACTTATGCTATTATCATGCAATGACTGTCAGCTGCTTGCGTATGCGGGGACCTATGGGCAGTGCCCACCTGGCAATCTGGGGTTGGCGGCCCAAGCCTACTTAAGGGCTGGGAGAGGTTTGCCCATGGGAGAGAGAGGGGAGAGAGAGAAAGAGGAGAAAGATTGCTGTGAATAAAGTCCTGGAATAAACTGCTTAGCAAGAAGAGCTCCGGTGTTGCGCGTCTTCCTTGCTGGCCGAGGGGGACTGCGACATATTCTGTCTGTGTGCATGCCTGCAGGCCAGAAGAGGGCACCAGACCCCATTACAGATGGTTGTGAGTCACCAAGTGATTGCTGGGAATTGAACTCAGGACCTTTGGAAGAGCAGGCAATGCTCTTAACCTCTGAGCCATCTCTCCAGCTCTAGTCATTATTGTTTAAACTATAATTTAGGCTGCTAACCCTGCTAGAATGTCAAGCCCTTATTTTTTCAGGTATATCACAGAGCATGAAATTGTTGGGAAGGAGACTGATGTGGGGAATGATCCCAAGCAAGCATCAGCTATAGGCACCGAGTAACTGGTTGTTGAATGAATAAACAAAACATGACCTCAAATTGATCACCAACGTCTACATTCTTGACTTTTTTTTTTTGTCTTTTGAGGCAGGGTTTCTCTGTATAGCTTTGGAGCCTATCCTGGAACTTGCTTTGTGGACCAGGCTAACCTCGAACTCACAGAGATCCGCCTGCCTCTGCTTCCTGAGTGCAGGGGGGTTAAAGAGTGTCCCACCACTGCTGGCTCTTCTTTGACCTTCAAAGTCACCAATGGTGGGAGTTCTTTGTATCTGAAGACGTCCTACTTACTGGAGATTGCTGCCCAGTGTTTTATAACAGCAAACAATGTGACGTCATTTGCTCTCTGATCACCCATGGGTGATCACTAGGATTACATGCAAATCTAAGTTAGAAGTACTTTAGTTCCCACCATTAGTGGCCACAGTAGGTTTTTTCTCATTTTTATCCTTCACTTGGTGCTCTAAAAATAACAATTCCTCACCACACTGACAAGCCCACAGCCAAACAGAAAAGATGATCAGTATGAGGTGGCCAGCAAATTCCCCAAGAGAGCTTCTCCAGCAGACTGTGTGGAGAGTGTCTGTAAGCAGGCCCAACTTTCAGAAGGTTTCTTTTGTGTCTCACCCTGCAGGGGATTTGCCCTTCTTAGCCTACCTCATGCACCTTGGGAAAGCAATGAGATGTCATCACTTGTGAACAAAAAAGTATTATAAGGATCAACTCGTTTCTAACAAGCATTTACAAAGTACCTGCTGTCTACTTGATAGATATTAGTATGCATGAGCCTAGTCACACGAGAATAACATGAGCTGCCTGAGAAGGGATCTTCAGGAGAGAAGTTATCAGTGGCCACCACCAAATGGGATGTTAAAGGAAATTCAGGAGAAAATTCCAACTAATTAAATTGGTCACTGAGGGCTGGAGAGATGGCTCAGAGGTTAAGAGCATTGCCTGCTCTTCCAAAGGTCCTGAGTTCAATTCCCAGCAACCACATGGTGGCTCACAACCATCTGTAATGGGGTCTGGTGCCCTCTTCTGGCCTGTCGGCATACACACATACAGAATATTGTATACATAATAAATAAATAAATATTAAAAAAAAATAAAAATAAATAAATTGGTCACTGAGCACACCTTAGGTCCTGGGAAGAGAAAAACTATAGCCTTTTTCCTTAAAGAATGTGATTAAAGAAAAAAAGAGAGAGAGAGAGAGACCTGAAAAAGCCTGGAGCGATGGCTCAGCAGTTAAGAGCACTGGCTGCTCATCCGGAGGACTCAGGTTCAATTCCCAGCACCCACATGATGGTTCACAATCATCTGTAACTCCAGTTCAGGGGACCCAAAGCCCTCATTTGGCCTCCATGGATACCAGGCATGCATGTGGTACGCAGACATACATTGGCAAAACACTCATACATGAAAAATGGTTTTTGATCCCGACGGTGGTGGCGCACGCCTTTAATCCCAGCACTTGGGAGGCAGAGGCAGGTGGATCTCTGTGAGTTTGAGACCAGCCTGGTCTACAGAGCCAGTTCTAGGACAGGCTCCAAAGCTACAGAAAAACCCTGTTTCAAAAAACAGAGAGAGAGAGAGAGAGAGAGAGAGAGAGAGAGAGAGAGAGAGAGAGAGAGAGAGAGAGAGAGAGAGAGAAATGGCTTTTGGAGACAGGATTTCTCTATACATCCCAGGATGTCCTGGAACTCACTCTGTATCAAGGCTGGCATTGAACTCAGGTATCTGACTGCCTCTGCCTCCCCAGTGCTGGGATCAAAGGCGTGCACCACCATGCCCAGCTAAAGAAATAATCAGAGAAGAAGAGGAGGAAGAGGAAGAAGACATGAAGAAGGCTGTAGTATTTTGTGGCGAGTATCAAAGTACCAGGTACCCTAGATCCAGGAGGGAAAAATCCATAATGTAACAGGGTTTTGTGTTGTGACAGGCTCTCACGCTGTAGTCCAGCTTAGCCTGGAACTCATCATGTAATCCAGACCGGCCTAGGACTTGTAGCTTTTCTGCCTCCGTTTCCTGAAAGCTGGGACTACAGTTATCAGCCACCACTTAGCAGCTCTTAGAACCCTTCCCAGGGAGCTTTTAGGGATGTGTTAGGACACAACTGCTTTTGAGAGAACAGCAAGACATCGTCTGCCTTTCCATCACACCGACGTTTGCACTGGGGGCACAAACACAATGGTGGGTGATTATTTAGCATCAATCAAAGCAGTGGCCCCACACTCTCCTCATGATCACCGTATTCTTCACTGCCAAATCAAACGCTCATACAAATAACCTAAAATTATTTTTTTCTTTTATTTATTTATTTATTTATTTATTTATTTATTTTTTTGTTTTTCGAGACAGGGTTTCTCTGTGGTTTTGGAGCCTGTCCTGGAACTAGCTCTTGTAGACCAGGCTGGTCTCGAACTCACAGAGATCCGCCTGCCTCTGCCTCCCAAGTGCTGGAATTAAAGGCGTGCGCCACCACCGCCCGGCTAAAATTATTTTTTGAGACAGGGTTTCTTCGTGTAGCCCTGGCTGCCCTGTAAATCAAAAACAACAAAAATATTTTATTTATTCTTCTCTTATATATTACATCCTGACTGCAATTTCTCCTCCTCCTCCTCCTCCTCCTCCTCCTCCTCCTCCTCCTCTTCCTCATCCTCCTCCCAGTCCTTCCCTCTCCCCCAGATCTATACTCTTCCTCCTCTGTTTCCCTTCAAAAAAGAGCAGGTGCCCCAGGGATGTCACTGGAACATGGCATAACAGGTTACAATAAGACTAGGTACAAACCCTCATACCAAGGCTGGCCGAGGCAACCCAGAAGGAAAAGGTCCCAAGAGCAGGCAAGAGTCAGTGACAGTGCATGCAAATATGTGTACAAGTCCTTGCTGGTACTGGAGGAGACCAAAAGAGCTCATAGGATCCCTGGAACTGGAGTTACAAATGGTTGTGGGTCACCTTATGGATGCTGGGAACCAAAATCAAGTCCTCTGCAAGAACACTAAGTGTCCTTACCCGTGTGCCATCTCTCAAGCCCCATGTGGACTGTATTCTTGTGACCTCTCTAGCACCTACAAGCCTTCCACCCCCTCTTCTGCAGGTTTTCCCCCAACTGAAAATTTTCAAATAAATATTTTAATTTGTTAATTTTATTACATCTTGGCCCTTAAGTACACGCCTTTTTACTGTTCTATGTGGTGAAACTGGATATGTGTGTGCATGTACATGTGTAGGTATGTGTGTGCATGTGTGTATGTGTGTGTGCATTGCGTGTGTGTATGTGTGTGCGGGTAACTTCTGTGCATACCAAAGGGACAGGACAGTTAGCTCCAAGAAAAGTCCTTACACGATTGTTTGAGTCACAGCTGAAATGACTGCTTTGCCCTCACAGAATATTATTGTTTACTCGAAATGAAAAGGTGACTAACAATTTACAAAAATAAAACCAGCCACTTCCAGAAAATCCACCAATAAGATTGTTGCCAATGATAATAGTTGAGCTTTTCAGAAACAGAACTTCAGAAAGCTTGTGTCTCTCCTCGTAAACTTGCCAGCCTTCCAATATTTAAGGCTGTTTCTAATCAGACCAGCGGTAACGTTAACACACGTGACTTTTTCAATATTGTGAAAATAAGTCAGCTTTGGGAAAATCTGCATTGCTCGGGAAACTAATAGTTTACAAACAGTATATCAAGTTGGAAAATCATGTGGGTGAAATGTTGACCCCAAGTACAAGCAGCGTTCGGAGGTCTGGTGGCAAGTCTGTCCTTCCAGCTAGGCAGGAGGTCACAAGCTTCAGAACACCCTGGGCTACTTAAACTCTTCCTAGTAAGACATAAAGGATGGCCAGCTGGGGTCGCTCACACTTTTAATCCTAGCCTTCTCAAATAAATATACAAATAAATGCAGAGAAGAGGCTGGTAACCGGCTCAGCAGGCAAAGGAACTTGCTTGGCAATCTGAACCTGAATCCTGGAACCCACACAATGGAAGCAGAGAACCCTGACTCCTCCACACAAGTGTCATGGTGAGGGGCTGGGAATGCAGCTCAGCGGCAGTGTTAGTCTACCGTGCATAAGGCTCTGGGTTCAAATCCCAGCAGCACATTAAAAAGGGGTGTGTGTGAAAACAATTAACTCTTTGGCCAGGCGGTGGTGGCGGTACTCCAGGGGCAAAAGCAAGTGTATCTCTGTGAGTTCGAGGCCAGCCTGGTCTACAAAGAGAAATCCTGTCTCGAAAAAACAAAACAACAAAATAGGAAAAAACAAAACACTTGACAACCAAAATTTGCAGCACCCTTGGGTCAGGGATACAGAATGGCGACTCCCAAACGGAAGAGACTGGAGGGGACACTCAATGAGCACTGGTCACTTATAAATGAACGAAAGGGCAGTAACACAGACATCCCATTCCACGGCTCGTGGGCCGCCTTGGCCGCCGGGTCTCCGCCACGCCCGGCACCGCCAAGAGCAGGAGCGTCTTTGCTCCCCGCCATCTATCACTCGGCGCTCGTCCCTCCTTCCTGAGTCGGCCCTGCGCGTCCCATCGAACTGCTCGGCCACCGCGCGCCTGCGCCATCGGCCTGTCAGGCAGAGGCGGCGTGGGGAGCGCTGGGAGCGGCCGCGGCGTGCGGGGAGCTGAGGTAAAGCCGGGGCTTGGACCGAGCCAGGCGGTGCACGAGCTGCCTGAGCAGGGGGAGCGGCGCGCGGGTGCAGGAGAGCCCGGTTCCTGTGAGGGAGGCGAGCTCGCCCCGCAGGGCCCGAGTGGGCAGACGGGGTACTGAGCCCCGAAATCGCCAGCCCTGCTGAATCCGGCCGTGGAGCCATGTGTCCCAAATGGGAGACTGGAGAATCCAAGCCAACCACCTTGTGCAACAGATGGAAAAACTGGGAAGGTTCTGCTCGAAGTCACACCGAGGGAGCATCGGACCCCCGTGGTGCCGTGCTGACATTTCCCCGGTCCTGTTTATTCTTCCCACATTTATTTGGGCTCAGATGGAGGGCCCCCTACTCTCAGCGCTCAAAGGTTTGGCAGACCAATTACGATGCAGGGGTCGATCTTACCGTTTAGGACCGGAGAAGGCGACTTGTGCTGTGTGGAAGGCATGCTTGATGCTGTAAACGCCTCCTGTAAAACTTGGAGACTGTTGAGACTTCTCGTCTTGATATCGGGAGTCATGATGGTAATATTGAGACTTTGGGCTCAGCTTAGTATTATGATTAGTTAGGTTCACAATTATTCTTGTTTCTTGGGTTGCATTTTTTTTTTTTTAACCAGAGCTTGAGAACAGGAACTCGAGATTCTAACCACCTGGGTTCTACATGCCTTTCTTGTTTTGTACACATTTGAGCTTAACTCTAATGGACTGTTGTGAGACCACAGGCGCTCAACCCACAAATAGTTACCTGGCATCTGACTGGGAGTATTCTGTCAACACAGTCCCCAACTCAAGGAACTTTTTTTCGAGACAGGAACTCACTTTCTAGACCAGGCTGGCCTCGAACTCACAGAAATTCACCTGCCTCTGCCTTTCAAGTGCTGGGATTTAAGGCGTGCGGCAAAGCCCAGCCAATGAACTCACTCTTAATAGGCATTTAAATGAATGCCTGCAAAGAAGCCTATAAAGGCTGATGCAAACTGTACATAGCATAGCAGAAACAGCTAGAGAAAGATGTCCCATCACTGGGGTGGTAAGAGTTAGTTGTGGCTTAGTACTGTGCAAGATGAGTCTCTAGCTGAGTCTTACAGTTTTCTTAGTTGATTACCAGGCCCGGGAGAAAACCAGCCTGGGAAGCAGGAGTAGCCCTGAACCTGCAGTTCTGGCTACTAAGATCACTTGTACCTTGGAGATTAAAGCACACTTTATTTATTTATTTATTTTTCAGGATGGAATTGGGAGGTTTGTCTGGTCATGGCAAAGCAGTCAACCCCGAGTTTATTTCAGAGCTTGCTTATATACTTATATAAAACCAAAACAAACACAACACAGATGGTCAGTCGGTATCTAGCCACAAGACCATTGCTGTCCTTGAGTGAGCAGCCTCCTCTCCATCATGTCCTTGCTGTTCAGAAGCAGCCTTACTTGCTATCTTGATGTTTCTGAGGTTTATCTTCAGCAGTGTACTGTCTACTAGATAGAGTGTTCTTTTCTCTCAGGCTAAATCAGAAGTCTCTCATAGCCCTCAAGGTTATAAAAAAAAGTAGAGCAGGCAAGCTTGGACTCAATGGACTTCTTTAAGTCAAAAATGACTCCAGATAAAAACTGAGTCCCACGTGGGCTCCTACAGTGCATTGGTGTTTTGCCTCCGTGTATATACGCCTGTGGAGAATGTCAGATTTCAGAACTGGAGTTACAGATAGTTGTTAGCTGCCATGTGGTTGCTGTGGAATTGAACCCTGGTCCTTGGAAGAACAGCCAACCACTTAACCACTGAACCATCTCTCCAGCCTCACTTGTTCCTATTTTTTTATTGATATTTACTGAGCTCTACATTTTTCTCTGCTCCCCTCCCTGCCTCTCCCCTTCTCCCTTCAATCTTCCCCCAAGGTCCCCATACTCAGGAGATCTTGTCTTTTTCTACTTTCTACTTCCCATGTAGATTAGATCTATGTAAGTCTTTCTTAGTGTCTGTATTGTTGTCTAAATTCTCTGGGGTTGTGGTTTGTAGGCTCGCTTTCTTTGCTTTATATTTAAAAACCACCTATGAGTGAGTACATATGATAATTGTCTTTCTGTGTCTGGGTTACCTCACTCAAAATAATGTTTTCTAGCTCCATCCATTTTTCTGCAAAATTTAAGCTGTTGTTATTTTTTTCTGCTGTGTAATACTCCACTGTGTAAATGTACCACATTTTCCTTATCCATTCTTCGATCGAGGGGCATTTAGGTTGTTTCCAGGATCTGGCTATGACAAACAAAGCTGCTATGAACATGGTTGAGCACATGTCCTTGTGGCACAATTGAGCATCCTTTGGATATATACCCAAAAGTGGTATTACTGGGTCTTGAGGAAAGTTGTTTCCTAATTTTCTGAGAAATCACCACACTGACATCCAAAGGGGCTGTACCAGCTTGCATTCCCTCCAGCAGTGCAGAAGTGTTCCCTTTTCCCCACAACCTCTCCAGCATAAGTTGTCATCAGTGCTTTTTATCTTGGCCATTCTTACAAGTATAAGATGGAATCTCAGAGTTGTTTTGATTTGCATTTCTCTGATGACCAAGGATGTTGAACATTTCCTTAAGTGTCTTTCAGTCATTTTAGATTCCTCTGTTGAGAGTTCTCTGTTTAGGTTTGTACTCCATTTTTTTTATTGGATTATGTGTTCTTTTGGTGTCCAATTTTTTGAGTTCTTTGTATATTTTGGAGATCAGACCTCTGTCTGATGTGGGATTAGTGAAGATCTTTTCCCATTCTGTAGGCTGTCGTTTTGTCTTGTTGACTGTGTCCTTTGCTTTACAGAAGCTTTTCAGTTTCAGGAGGTCTCATTTATTAATTGTTTCTCTCAGTCTGTGCTGCTGGGGTTCTATTTAGGAAGTGGTTCCCTGTGCCAATGCATTCAGGTGTACTTCCCACTTTCTCTTCTATCAGGTTCAGCGTGGCTGGCTTTATGTTGAGGTCTTTGATCTGTTTGGACTTGAGTTTTGGTGATAGATATGGGTCTATTTTCATTTTTCTACATGTTGATACCCAGTTATGCCAGCACCACTTGTTAAATATGCTTTCTTTTTTCCATTTGATATTTTTTGCTTCTTTTTTTGTTTTGTTTTGTTTTTGTTTTTTTGTTTTTCGAGACAGGGTTTCTCTGTGGTTTTGGAGCCTATCCTGGAGCTAGCTCTTGTAGACCAGGCTGGTCTCGAACTCACAGAGATCCGCCTGCCTCTGCCTCCCAAGTGCTGGGATTAAAGGCGTGCGCCACCACCGCCTGGCTTATTTTTTGCTTCTTTATCAAAGATCAGGTGTTCGAAGATGTGTGGATTGATATCCAGGTCTTCTATTCAGTTCCATTGGTCCTCCTGTCTGTTCTTATGCCAATACCAGGCTGTTTTCAGTACTGTAGCTCTGTAGTAGAGTTTGAAGTCAGGATTGTGATGCCTCCAGAAGTTCTTTTATTGTCCAGGATTGTTTTAGCTATCTTGGGTTTTTTGCTTTTGCAAATGAAGTTGAGTACCATTCTTTTGTGGTCTTTGAAATATTTTGCTGGGATTTTGATGGGCATTGCGTTGAATCTGTAGATTGCTTTTTGGTAAGATTGCCATTTTTACTATGTTAATTCTGCCTACCCAAGAACATGGGATATCTTTCCACTTTCTAGGGTCTTCTTCAATTTCTTTCTTCAAAGATTTACAGTTCTTCTCATACAAGTCTTCCACTTGTTTGGTTAGAGTTACTCCGAGATATTTCATGCTATTTGTGGCTATTGTGAAGGGTGTTGATTCTCTGATTTCTTCCCCAGCCCTTTTATCATCTGTGTACAGGAGGGCTACTGATTTTTTGAGTTAATCTTGTATCCTTCTACATTGCTGAAAGTGTTTATGAGTTGTAGAAGTTCCTTGGTAGAATTTTTGGGATCGCTTATGTAAACTATCATATCATCAGCAAACAGTGAGAGTTTGACTTCTTATTTTCCAATTTGTATCCTCTTGATCTCCTTTTGGTGTCTTATTGCTCTAGCTAGGACCTCAAGAACTATATTGAATAGGTATGGAGAGAGTGGACAACCTTGTCTTGTTCCTGATTTCAGTGGAATCTCTGTGAGTTTCTCTCCATTTAGTTTTTGTTGGCTGTTGACTTGCTGTATATTGCCTTAATTATGTTTAGGTATGTTTCTTGTATCCCTACTCTCTCCAAGACCTTTATCATGAAGGGATGTTGTATTTTGTCAAATGCTTCTTCGGCATCTAGTGAGATGATCATGTGGTTTTTATTTTTCAGCTTGTTTATATGGTGGATTATGTTGACAGATTTTTGTATGTTGAACCATCCCTGCATCTGTGGGATGAAGCTTGGTCATGGTAGATGATGGTTCTGATGTGTTCTTGGATTCAATTTGCCAGTATTTTATTTAGTATTTTTGCATCAATGTTCGTGAGTGAGATTGGTCTGTAATTCTCTTTCTTAGTGATGTCTTTCTGTGGTTTGGGTATCAGGGTGATTGTAGTCTCATAAAAAGAGTTTGGCAATGTTCCCTCTGTTTCTATTGCGTAGAATAATTTGAGGAGTATTGGTATTAGTTCCTTTTTGAAAGTCTTGTAGAATTCTGAGCTGAAACCATCTGGTCCTGGGCTTTTTTTGGTTGGGAGACTTTTGATGACTGTTTCTATTTCTTCAGCAGTTATAGTCTGTTTAATTTGCTTATCAGGTCTTGATTTATTTTTGGTAAGTGATATTTATCCAGAAAGTTGTCAATTCCCTTTAAGTTTTCCAATTTTGTGGAGTACAGGTTTTCAAAATATGACTTGATGATCCTTTGTATTTCCAATGTGTCTGTTCTTATGTCTCCCTTTTCATTTCTGATTTTGTTAATTTGGATATTCTCTCTCTGCTTTTTGGTTAGTTTGGATAAAAGTTTGTCTATTTTTTTTTTATTTTCTCGAAGAACCAACTCTTGATCTCACTGATTCTTTGTATTGTCTTCTTTGTTTCTATTTTTTTTTTTTTTTTGGTTTTTCAAGACAGAGTTTCTCTGTGGTTTTGGAGCCTGTCCTGGAACTAGCTCTTGTAGACCAGGCTGGTCTCGAACTCACAGAGATCCGCCTGCCTCTGCCTCCCGAGTGCTGGGATTAAAGGCGTGCGCCACCACCGCCCAGCAAGATTTAACCTTTTATAGTGTCCCATATTTCGTGGATATTTTGGGTTAAGCTTTTGTTAGATTTAATGTTTTCTTTAACTGTTTTATCTTCAGCACTTGAGATTCTCTCTTCCAGTTCTTGTATTCTGTTGTTCATACTTGCATTTTTGGTTCCTGCTCTTTTTCTCATCATTTCTGTTTCTATAATTCCTTCGGCTTATGTTTTCTTTATTTTTTCTATCTCAGTTTTTAAGTCCTAAATAGTTTATTTTATATGTTTTGAGTTCTTTTTCTTGGTTTTCTTTAAGTGATTTGCTGATGTCTTCCAATTTTTTGTTTGTTTTTTTCCTCCATTTCTTTAAGGTAAATTCTCATTTCATCTTTAAGAATTTGAAACATTTTCTTGAGGTTGTTTTTTAGATCATTTTCTTCTGGTTCATATTTGGTTGTTCAGGTCTTACTTTTGTAGGGTCTTTAGGTTTTACTGGTATTGTATTGCTCTTTGTGGTGTAGCATGTGATCTTACCTTTTCTACTCATCTTTTCCTCTAATAGGTGTGGTTGGGGCTGTCTGAGATTCTGTTGAATAATCTTCTAGGTGCCAGCGAATCCAAAGCTCAGATGGTTTTCCTTGTGGTACAGTCATTGTCACAGTTCTAGTTACCCATTGGTTATTCCTGTTCCTGGGGGTAGCTCAGTGCTCCTGTGCTTTGGTCTCCTCCTTTGGAGTTTGCTGTCTCAGGCCTACTTTGGCCTCAGCTGCTGCTTTTGATCTGTTTTTGTAAATCTTGGTCTGGATCTCCTCTTGCAGAAGTCACTAGCTTGGAGTTAGATCTGTTCTGGTGGCTATTGCTGACTCTGGATCTGGTCGCTGGTTCAATCCTGATCTGCCCATTTCCTGGGACTGGGTTTGCTCCCGGCCTCTGCTCCCTCTGCTCCTGGTGGAGCTTGTTCTCTCTGTGTCTTAGGTAACTGAGTCAGGTCGTTGGCTCAGTCCTGGTCTACCAGAGTCCCAGGACTGGGTTGGCTCCCAGGGCTGGATTTGCCCCTGGCTTCTGCTCCTGGTGGAGCTCGTCTTCCCCGCCTCTCTGTCCTAGGAGTCTCATTCAGTTCCACTCCTGTGCAATTTGTTGCCCAAGGTAGAGTTCCTTGCCTCGGGGCAACTTAGCTTAGGTTACTGGTTTTGACCTATTTCTGTGGATCCTAGTCTGGATTCCCTCCTGCAGAAGTCCCTGGGTTGGAGTTGGACCTGGAAAGGTTTCTGGTTCTGGTCTACTGCCTGGGAGGTTCCAGGCTTGGTGCCCAGAGGACCTGCTTACTTCCTCAAGGGTCTCAGACAACACCTGCAGGGGTTCCAGGTTCCTGCCTATTCCCTTTGATGTCCCAAACCAATGCCCAAACCCACAGAGGACCTGGCTCTGGCCTACTCTCTCTGAGTTCCCAGACTTGTGCCGGGCCCGCCGAGATCTCTGTTTCCTGCCTATTCCCTCAGAGGACCCAGATTCACTCATGCCCAAGCTGACAGAGGTCCTGGCTCTGGCCTAGTACCTGGGAGGTCCTAGACTCTCACCCAGACCCACCGGGGTCTACTCCCTTTAAGGTCCTGGATTCACCACATCCGGACCCTCAGCAGTCTCTGGCTCTAGCTAACTAGCTCAGCGGTTACTTCCTGTTCTGGTGGCGATCATTGACTCTCGATCTGGTCGCTCGGTCAATCCTGATCCGCTTGTGTCCCAGGACTGGGTTTGCTCCTGGTTTCTGCTCCTCTAAGATTTACTTTTTTATTATGTATGCAGTGTTCTGCTTGCATTGCTGGCCAGAAGACACCAGAACGCATTATAGATGGTTGTGAGTCACCATGTGGTTGCTGGGAATTGAACTCAGAACCTCTAGAAGAAAACCAGTGCTCTTAACCTCTTAGCCATCTCTCCAGCCCCCCAAAGCTTGTGTTTTTCAAACAAGCTCTCACTATATAATTTTGGCTGTCCCTGTGTTACCCAGACTGGCCTTGAACTCATTCAGGTCTGCCTGCCTCTGCCTCCCCAGTGCTGAGATTAAGGGCATACACTACTACCATACACCACTACCACTGGCACTTGAATTTGTCTTTTTTTTTTTTTAATATTTACTTAACTTTATTTTATGTGCATTTGGTATGAAAGTTTCAGATTCCCTGGAACTGGAGTTACAGACAGTTGTGAGCTGTCCTGTGTGTGCTTGAACCCAGGGACTCTGGGAGAGCAGTCCGTGCTCTTAACCACTGAACCATCCCTCCAGCCCCAAACTTGTCTTTTCTTAAACAACTCAAGGGCAAGGGCCAGATAGTTTTGCTTTATATTACTCTGATTTTACTAAGATTGGAGCTAAGACTCGTTTTGGTTAGAGACGATGAGAAAGATGACATTTGAACTGCAGGTAGGGAGTGGTTCCTACTCCAGTAACTAAAACAGGAGGTGATGCATCTGGTCTAAGTGGGAATTCCTCACGTAAATAAGAACAAAACAGGAGGTGATGCATCTGGTCTAAGTGAGAATTCCTCACGTAAATAAGAACAAAACTAGCACTGCATTACCTCTCTTCCCACCCCCATGCTTGCAGTCCTCTGACGATGGAGTTTCAAGCTGTGGTTATGGCCGTTGGTGGGGGATCTCGGATGACAGACTTGACTCCCAGCATTCCCAAGCCTCTGCTTCCAGTTGGAAACAAACCTTTAATTTGGTACCCACTGAACCTGCTTGAGCGCGTTGGATTTGAAGGTGAGCTGTGGCAATGATAGATGCAGTCATAAAACTTGTGTGTTTTATGTGTGTTTGATCCCAATAATTTGTCCGCATTATGAGAGTGAGAGAGAATAGATGATGGCAAACTAGGGCTTAGAGTTTGCTGGAGACTGGATGCTTAAGGTGGGGACCATATGGGAAAAGAATGAAAACATCATGCTAAACGTGGCCGTTAAAGAAGGGGTTCTCCACAGTGATCCAAGATGAGCCCTATAAGGATATCAGAAAGACATGATTGGGCATCTAAATGCCTGCTTGTCAGTACTTGCTGAGACTTTATAATGTGCTGAGTAATATTTTAAGCATGAGAATAGAAGTTTGAAAAGACAGCTCAGGCACTGACTTATAGAACCTTCCTTAAGATCATAGGAGGAGTTTTTTGTCACTTTTCACTTGGATCAGATTAGATGGCTGATGATGGTATTAAATGGGAAGCGGAATATAAGACAGGGAACAGGCTTAAACAAAGATAATGACTTCAGCTTTGGCCACAATGAGTTTGAGGTCTCATTAAGTAGAATGAATTAGAATGCAACACATCAGGGTGCTAGATCCTAGGGCCCAGACTGTTGCAAAAGGGTTCATTCAGCTGTGAGAGTTAGACAGGCCCATAAACATTTCTATGCAGTAGTCTATGTAGACAGAAGTTTCTCTCCAGCCCAGTCACGCAGCATTCTATCCTAAATAAATACACAGAGGTTTATATTAATTATAAACTGTTTGGTCTATTAGCTCAGGCTTATTACTAACTAGCTCTTAGAACTTAAATTCACCCATAATTCTTGTCCACGTTTAGTCATGTGGCTTGGCACCTTTTATCAGTAAGGCATTTTTTTTTTTTCAAGGTTTCTCTGTGGCGTTGGAGCCTGTCCTGGCACTAGCTCTTGTAGACCAGGCTGGCCTCGAACTCACAGAGATCCGCCTGCCTCCCAAGTGCTGGGATTAAAGGCATGCACCACCACTGCCCGGCCTTAGTAAGGCATTCTTATCTTGCTTCCTCTGCCTCTGACTGGTGACTCACTCTCTGCCTTTCTTCTTCCCAGAATTCTCCTAGTCTGGTTGTCCCACCTATACTTCCTGCCTGGCTACTGGCCACTCACCATTTTACTAAACCAATATGAGTGACAAATCTTTACAGTGTACAAGAGTGTTATCACATAGCATTTCCCCGTTTTTTTTTTCAAAACAAGAACCCTGAATCTAATCTCTTTTGTTCAACTTTTTTCCCCAACCTTTATCCAAAACAACTTGTAACCAACGTGCTAAACAAAGACAAACATCCATAATCCCCCTTTTGGAAATGTGGGCATTCTTCCTGCTACTTGGGAGTGCTGGTAATCTTATGGGGACCCAAAGAAAATTTAGGATTATGGTCAAGTCCTAACTAGACTTTTCTGTGAGGCTTGATCATCTCAGCCAGCAGCCTTGAAGCTGTTCTGGATGAAGAACTCAGAGGAAACTGTAACAGAGGTGCTCTGAAATGTTGGATCATCTGGGCTATCTGTTCCCATGGAGATTTTCAGAGGGTCTTCCTCAATCAAACCTTAGTTTTCTTAATCAAGAATGAATCCACAACCTCTCGTTTCCTGGAACGATACACAGAAGATCAGCATGGCCTCTGCACAAGGCTGTCAAGCAAATTTATGAAGCATTCCATTTTTTTTTCCCCTCCTTCTGCCTTCCAGCACCTCTGGAAGTATGGATTTTGTAAGGCTAGCTGTTATTTTGTGAATTTGTTGTTACCGTTTTCCCATGGAGCAAAGGTATTGGAGGCGGAGATAAAGAGCATTGCAGTTGCTCCAGCTCCCTCCCTCCATAGCCTTCACTGTCTGCTTTTCCTGTAACTCAGGCTTTGGTCTTAGGCATTGCTGCAGGAAAGGAAAGAGGGGAAAGGGGTTGCACAGATAGACCTCAGCCAAATTGGCTGGCTTCTTAGGAGTCATTTTCTTTCTTCCCTTTGAAGGGGAAACAGCTTTTTGCCCTGGTAAATTTAAAACTCCCCAACTCTAGAGCGGTGCCAGTTCTGGATAAGTGCCACTGCATCCCAGAATGCTCAGAGGGCCGAGCTTCTTAACCCTGAAGATGAAGTTCACTGTTGGCCACTGCCAAGTCTGACTGGTGCTTTAAGGATATTGGTGCATCATGTAGGAGCTGTATTATTAGCCCATTCAACCTGTAATTGGTGATATTTTCCTATCATTTTAAGAGACTAAATATGTAGTGGGGGGGCAGGTGTAAATAAATACTTGCACAATTTTAAATATCACAATTAAATGTAAGCTGGTTTTCCACAAAAAAACCCATACATTAAAAAGGGTCAGTAATATTAGCAGTTATAATTTTTTTTTTTTTTTTTTTTTTTTTTGGTTTTTCGAGACAGGGTTTCTCTGTGGTTTTGGAGCCTGTCCTGGAACTAACTCTTGTAGACCAGGCTGGTCTCGAACTCACAGAGATCCGCCTGCCTCTGCCTCCCGAGTGCTGGGATTAAAGGCGTGCGCCACCACCGCCCGGCAGCAGTTATAATTTTTGTTTTGACTTTGAGACAAGTTCTTAGTCATGCTGGTCTTGAACCTGATGTGCAGACGAAGCTGGCCTTGTTCCTGATTCTCCTGGCTCCACCTCCAGAGTGTCGGATTGTGGGTCTGTGCTGCCACAACAGAGCACATCTGACTGAACGATCGAAATTGTTGCAGTGAATGAATTTCTGCGTTTGTCTGTTATTTCTTTCATCCTGTAGAAGTCATTGTAATTACAACCAAAGATGTCCAAAAGGCTCTCTGCACAGAATTCAAGATGAAGATGAAAGCAGACATCGTATGCATTCCTGATGAGGCTGACATGGGGACCGCAGATTCTCTGCGCCACATATATCCAAAACTTAAGGTAAAAACTATTTCTTGACTTTATTTGTATTGAAGATGAATAATGTATTGTTTGGCAGTGCTTTATAGTTTACAAAAAACAGGGTCCCACTATGTAGCACTGGCTGGCCTAGAACTTGCAGTGTAGATCAGGCTGGCCAAAAACTCACAAGAGCTCTGCCTGCTTCTGCCTCCCGAGTGCTGGGATTAAAGGTGTGTGCCATCATACTTGGCCATAGTTTTTTTTTTTTTTTTAATATTTATTTATTATGTATACAATATTCTGTCTGTGTGTATGCCTGAAGGCCAGAAGAGGGCGCCAGACCTCTTTACAGATGGTTGTGAGCCACCATGTGGTTGCTGGGAATTGAACTCAGGACCTTTGGAAGAGCAGGCAATGCTCTTAACCACTGAGCCATCTCTCCAGCCCCTTGGCCATAGTTTTTAAGACTTAAAAAATAAGCCGGGCGGTGGTGGTGCACGCCTTTAATCCCAGCACTCAGGAGGCAGAGGCAGGAGGATCTCTGTGAGTTTGAGACCAGCCTGGTCTACAAGAGCTAGTTCCGGGACAGGCTCCAAAACCACAGAGAAACCCTGTCTCGAAAAACCAAAAAAAAAAAAAAAAAAAAAAAAAAAAGACTTAAAAAATATACTTTATTCTTATCTGTTTTGAGACAGTTTCATGTAGCTGAGGATGATCTTAAGCTCTGGATTCTCTTGTCTTCACTTCCCAAGTGCTGTGATTACAGGCTTGTACCAACAATCCTAGTTTAATATATTTTCATATCGCATTAATTCATAGTCTGCTTTCCAAGTAATAATATATCCATTTTTGGATATGTTTATAGCCTCACTTTGTAGTCCAGTCTGGACTGGAATTCTCTATGGTCCAGGTTTGTGTTAAATTCATAGTGATCCTCCTGTCTCAGCCTCCCGAATTCAGGGATTGAAGGTATGCACCTGGCTTAAAATAAAATCATTGGCCAGGCAGAAGTGTATCTTTGAGTTAGGAGTCCAATCTGGTCTACAGAGAGTTCTAGGATATCTTAGGGCTATTACACAGAGAAACCCTACCTCAATAAACAACAGTAAGAACAATAACCAAAAGACATAAACAAGCACAGTCAGTGTGTGTGTGTCTGTGTCCATGTGAAAGTCAAAGGAGAGCTCTCTGTTGGGGTCCTCGGTGCTGCCTTAGTGAGGCAGGACTCTCACTTCTGCTGCTGCGCTGCTTCCCTCAGGCTGACAGGCTGGGAGCATCCCTCAAGTGCGCAAGTGTGGGGATTTCTGGCTCCAACCGCCAAACCCAGGTCTGGCTTCTGAGGGTAGCATGTTAACCCCGGTGTCTCCGTAGCGCTGTTCTGCTTTCTTTTGGCATAGATGGTCTTCTTACATTAAGGCTTTCTTCCAAGCCGACATCCTACGGCATCAGCCTCCTGAGGGCTGGAGCCTGTATCACTGTACCCGATTGCCTCACTTTCAAAGTCGCTTATATTCTGTGTTTATTATTAACTGCCCTCTGTCTTTCCAAAAGGAGCACCGTTTCCTATGTGATAATCCTCTCAGGAACCGTCCCTTCCTCCTTCCAGCTGTACCGTGGGCCTGCACAGAACTGCCCTGGGCTGGGCTTTGCGTCTTTCTTAGAATCTCCTCCTCTTTCCTGTGTTACCTGCCCTCGTGCCTAGGTTTCATTCCCACCGTTCTTGGTTTATTCCCTTATTTCTGAGGAACCCAGGTCTTATTGGCTTTAAAAAAAAAAAATACAGAGAAGCCCTGTCTCGAAAAACCAAAAAAAAAAAAAAAAAATACGTGAAAGATTAATGTTCTGAGAATTTTCATGCTCTTGAGTGATGAATTAGACTTTATAGTATTCTGAGTTATATTTTTTTAGAATTTTTTTTTTTTTACACTAAGCACCAATAGTAAAAGAGATTTCCTTGACATCTTCGCCCCTTCCCCAGTCTTCCCTTTCTTTGAGGCCTCCTTTATGCTGGGGCTTCTTACTTCAAACTCGGCCTCACAACAACTTCTGACCAAGTCTGTGACTGTTCTGATCCTTAAAAACCCCAGTGAAGACAGCCAAGCTCATTTTCCAGAATTTTTAGATGATCCAATCCACTAGTTTTCCAACACCAGAATCCTCCACACTGAGGAGGATGTTTCCTTTACCCCACCCCCACCCCATGTACCTCCGTCTCCGGTTTACAGATGGGCAAAGTATGTTTCGGAAATTAGAGCTTCGCCTGGAGTGTGGGGAGGAAGAGTGTGCGTTGGGTGCCAGAGTCTCCGTTGATGCCTTGAGTGACCAAAACATTGAAAATACTATGTCTCTAGGTACAGCCAGGTGGGCATGACTAGTGAAAACTGTGGTTTTACTTAGAGTACAGCGGTGGAGTGGCTTGGAAGCCAGAAGTCAGGCGTGTACCAGGCGCCATCTAGAGGAAATGCTGCCTACATGGGCTTGCTGAGTTAGGAAAGCTTCGTGGCTAACAAATTAGGAAGCTTTACTTCTAATTGCAGAAAGAGTGGGAGTTTGTAATGGTGGAGATGTGAGGAGTGAGAACAGGATAGAGTAACTCCATTTTAACAGTGGAGTTACTATAAAGATTAAATACCAAGGCTATTTTAAACCCATGTTATGGAAAGACTTCCCTCAGAATAACCTTAGACATCTGAAACTTTAACTTTTATACATGTTTTTATTTTTTGGAAATTTACCAGGAGAATATATATCAGTAAAATAACAATACATTTCCCCAAGATGATAACCTAATTACAGTTTGATTTCTTTTTCTCTTGTTTTTTGTTTGTTTGTTTGGTTGGTTGATTGGTTGGTTGGTTGGTTTTAGTTTTTGGGTTTGGGTTGTTTTTTTTTTTATTGTTTGTTTTTGTTTTTTTTTTGGCACAGGGTTTCTCTGTGTAGCCCTGATTGTCCTGGAACTCACAATGTAGACCAGGCAGCCCTTGAACTCAGAGTGCTGGGATTTACGGTGTGTGCCACCACTGCCCAGCTCTCTTCCTTTAAAGACAGGGTCTTGCTATCTAGCCCTGGCTGACCTGGGACTCAATGTGGAGACCAAGCTGGCTTCAAATTTGTGGTGATCCTCCTGTCTCTGACTCCCACATGCTGCAATTTCAGGCATGCACCACCATACCTGGCAAGGTTTAATTTAAAAACAAAAATTAAAAAAAGAAAAAGAACTAAGAACTATTTCAGGGAGAAAGATCCGGCAGGTGGGAAACGGGGCGGGGTGGGGATTGGAAACAACAAAGGCCTGCATTCTGATAACAGCTAATTGTTCATATGTATGAAATTGTGGGGGAGGGGGTAAAAACAACAGAGACATGTATTGTAGTGATAGCTAATTATTCACACGTCTCTGCCTGGAACCTGCCTGAGCACTTCTGAGGATACTTAAGTTTCATATCAGTATGTCTGAGAAAGTAATTTATTACCTTAGAAATTTAATACCTGTTCTTAGAGACTGCCCTGAAGTAGAATTAATTTATTAGCCAATTACGGTCACAAGGATATAAAGTTTATTTTCCACAGGACTAACCAGAGCATTTGTTCTGAAGATCTCAAGAGAGAGTATTCATATCTAGTAATATATCTGGATTTCTAATCCACACAGCCACCTTAAAGAGAGACAACATGAGTTTGCTTAACTGTGGAGAAACTTGACCTTCTCTCTTGAGAGAACTTAAATAACGTACTCCAAAGAACATTCCTGCCTGAGTCTGATCCAAAATTAGACCCTGTCCTTGAGAGGGCTTTGCTTTTGAGTTTTGACTTTTTTTTTTTTTTTTTTTTTGTTTTTTTTTTGTTTTTTCGAGACGGGGTTTCTCTGTAGTTTTGGTGCCTGTCCTGGAACTAGCTCTTGTAGACCAGGCTGGCCTCGATCCCAGAGATCCACCTGCCTCTGCCTCTCGAATGCTGGGATTAAAGGCATGCGCCACCACTGCCCGGTGAGTTTTGACTTTTTAAGACAGGATCTTATCATTGTCCAAGCTAGCCTCTGACTCTCAACCTTAGCCTTCTGAGTGCAGTTCCATGCTGACACTATCCCTGAGTTATACACTTGTACTCAATGCTTCTACTTCCCAAAGTATAAATTTCATTTTAAAATTAGCAGTCTAACTGGGTGGTAGTGACTCATGCCTTTAATCGCAGCACTCAGGAGGCAGAGGCAAGTGGATCTCTGTGAGTTCGAGACTAGCCTAGTTCACAGAGCGAGTTCCAGGACAGGCTCCAAAACTACACAGAGAAACCCTGTCTTGGGGGGAAAAACACAAATTAATTAATGAAAATTAACAGTCTCAAGGTGCACATGCCTTTAATCCCAGGCAGGTTTGCCTCAGAGTTTGAGGCCAGCCTGGTCTACAAAGTGAGTCAGGATAGGCAGGGTTGTTACACAGAGAAACCCTGTCTCATGGGGGAAGAAAACAATTAGCAGTCTCCTAGTAGTATCTAGTAGTGCTATGTAGGATCCTTGTCCTGCATGTGTGCAGCTCTTGTCTCTTCATATCTTTCTCTTCAGTGAAGGGAAGTCTGGTCTTTCATTCCAGTTTGCTCTGTAGCCGAGGGTGTCCTTGAATTCCTGATCCTTCTGCCCCTATCTCCCAAGTGATGGAATTACAGGTGTGTACCACCATACCCACTGGGACTGAGTATTATAGGAGGACTATCCTATGTCTAAGGACACAGGGACAAGAAGCCTGCCAAAGTAGGGTACTGTGCTCAGCACATAAAAACTAAGTGACTCCTTGGACCGTAAGCCGGATCTGCATTTGAGCTTTGGCCTTTCTGAGATCATTGGTCATTAGTGCTGTTCTTGCCATTTAGAAACCAAATTTGGTTATTCCTTAGGTAAGTCTTCTAAGAGTAGGCTAGTGAGGTATATTTAAGACGCTTAAGTAGACCAGATCTATAATAGAGTAGCCTGTGTTTTAATCGTTTACCTTATGTTACGGGTCTCATTGCTTCTCTGAATTTTAAAGTGGCACAGTTGGTGATTCTCTATTTAACCTACACAGAAATTTTTCTGTAGCCAAAGGCAAACCTCGTTTACTCTCTGCCTCAGTTTCACAACTCACAAGGCAGGGATAATGATACCAGCATACTAGTTGTTAGAGGCCTAGTTATTTAAATCCTTTGATGTAAAAGAAGGACTATTGTTATATGTTTTATGAAACAGCAAACATGCTACAACAAAGAATAAAGTATGATGAAATCCCCTGGAAACAGCTTATTAGAAAAATTGAATAAACATTCTATTTTTAGATGTGTAAAAAACTAAACATAAGTTATTCTCACTTGAGCGTTTGATGTCCTTATCAAGTTACAAATCTCTGTCAGTCTTTCCTGGAACCTTTCATTTTGCCCAGGGTTTTGTTTTTGTCAGATCTCTGTCTGTTTGGAAAAGGTAAGTATAATTTGGTCAAGGGAGGATCTGAGAACTTGGTCCTGACTTGTCTACAGACATTTCGTAAGTGGCAGCTTTCTTCTGATGAATGCTTTGGTGGGCTGCAGTTTACCCCTGAGGATCGCTTCTTTGCTACCTCTCTTAGTGAAAATTCCAGGTGTTACCGCGGAGACACACTGGGGTTTTCTTTTTTTTTTCCTTTTTTTTTTTTTTTTTTTGAGACAGGGTTTCTCTGTGGTTTTGGAGTCTGTCCTGGAACTAGTTCTTGTAGACCAGGCTGGTCTCGAACTCACAGAGATCCGCCTGCCTCTGCCTCCCGAGTGCTGGGCTTAAAGGTGAACACCATCACTGTCCAGCATCAGACTGGGATTTTCAGAACCTTTTGATTATGGTTGGTTTGTTTTGTTTTGTTTTGGTCTTTACTTCTCACTTTGCGAGTGTGCAGTAGAACGTTTTCCTTACTTCAGTACTCTCCTAGATCCACGGCTTTGAGTGTTTCCGTCCCGTCATCTCTCATTGCTACTGGATGGAAATCTGATCTGTGGGTGGAGCTGCCATGGCCTGTATTTCATTTGATAAGCCAGAAAACTTTAAAGCTTTGCTTTTAAGCATGATTTCCCTATAGACAGCCCTTTCGTGGAACAAAGGGCTGTAGGGTAGTGGGGACTGACATAGCTAAGGAACTGGACAGAAGGAGTAGATGTCATCACAGATGTCACTGGTGGGAACAAGTATCCTGTTTGACTTAGACATCTGGAAGCTCCTGTGAAGATGGCCTATCTTACTCTGAATCATGAGATGATCCCTGGACCCACATGGTAGAAGGAGAAAAAACAATTCCCACAAGTTATCCTCTCGCCCCATATGCACAACATGACAAATACCCCACTCCACAATAAAATAAATAGAATTTTTAAAAAAATCAGTCAACTCTGAAAAATGTTAAGGATGTTCTGAGTCCTCTAATGTCAGATATTCAGCCAGGATCCAATTATTTCATTGATTTATGAAAATAAGCATGCATATACATGTTATTAGTATGCAAATTTGCATAAACATAAAAATTTAGTAAGTAATATAAATTCATCTTTTTATGCTTAAAGATTACCATTTTATTCTTATTACCATTAAGAATTAATTGTGAGAAAATTGGGGCTAGAGAGATGACTCAGTGGTCAAGAGCACATACTGCCCTTCCAGAGGACCTGGATTCAATTCCCAGCATCCACATGGCAGCTCTCAACCATCTGTAACTCCAGTTCCAGGGAGTCTGATGCTCTCTTCTGCTCTCCATGGGCACCAGGCACACATGTGGTACATACACTTACATACATGTAAGCAATCTCTCATACACATAAAACAATTTTTTAAATAAATAAGTATGGGGAAATTAGAAGTTAACTGAGATGTATAGAGTCTGAGACTGTGCTTGTTAGTCTAGTTGTATGATGTGATTATTTGTTTGGTTTGTTTTTTTATTGTTGTTTTTGTTTTTCAAGACAGAGTTTCTCTATAGCTTTGGAGCCTGTCCTGGAACTTGTTTTGTAGACCAGGCTGGCCTCGAACTCACAGAGAGCCATCTGTCTCTGCCTCCTGAGTCTGGGATCAAAGGTGTGCACCACCGCTGCCCAGCGGTGTTTTTATATGTGTGTTCATTAAGGTGGTTTTTATTTTAAAGATGTTTGAAGACTAGGAAGATTTTGGAACATGGACTAAGGCAGTGCAGTAGAAATAAGGAGGAAAATCAAAGAATTTTAGAAGTGGAGTCTGGGTGGGAGAGAGAGAGTTTCAGTCCTGTATGCCAGCAAGGTGTCTGACTTCAGGCCTGGATAGTAGTGACAGTGTGACTGGGCTAAGAGACACATGAGCAATATTTAGCTCTGAGCCTAAGGATTATATTTTTTTTTTTTGAGACAGGGTCTTATCATGTAGCCCTTGTGGCCTCAAAACCACAGAGATCGGCCTGCCTATGCCTCCTGGGTGCTGGGCTAGAAGGCTTGTGCCGCCACACCCAGCAGTCACTCCTCCCTGCACACCGCCCCAGTCTCAGAATGAACTAGCAGCAGCTGGCCTTTTGCTGTTGGAGACTACAGACTGGGAATTTTTTCCAAACCATTTTCAACCAAAACTAAACCAGTGAGGTCTCTGTTACAGTTAACTGTGGAGTTTATAAAAGCCTACAACTTCTTTTGGAGATTAGATTTGAGTTGGATCACATAGGAAAATGTAAATTGACTGTTTCTAGTCACACCAAGTAGCAATTCCTTAGTTTCATATGGGTGGGGATAGAGTAGAGAGTGGTGATTGGGATCACAGTTACTGTTTGGAAAGTAGGTGAGTAAAAACATGGTCTTTTACCAAGCCCTGACATTTTTTTCCAGGGGGCTATGCTTTTCTTTTTCCTCGGTATAGGAAATCGTTTGCCAGAGTGTATTATCACAGTTGCTGCCAGGAAACGAAGCTATTCCAGTAGTTCTCCTTTCCTCCCTCCTCCATCATCTCCACACAGACAAGCATCCGATTTTCTGTTTAACTTTTGAGTTTTTTTTTCCTAGTTTTACTCAGTGGTTTTGGCTTGATTGAAAATGTTCTTGTAATGAGATATTTCTGGGCTTTGCTGTGGCAGTATAATTGAGTTTTCTGAGCTTGATTTGTTTGCTTTAGTCACCACTAACTGGCAGCAGTTTGTAGTTTGAATTCCTGAGTGTTTTGAATTCTTCTTAAATATTACAGTGGTATTTTCTCTTGGAGACCATGTATGTTGGTATACTGTCAGGCTCACATTTATTGGAGACCATGTATGTTGGTATACTGTCAGGCTCACATTTATTGGAGACCATGTATGTTGGTATACTGTCAACAGGCTCATATTTTTTATCTTCCGAGCTGTGCTTTTTACCCTCACCACTACCCTGGTTTCTTTAGGCACAGTCTTCCAATGAAGCATGAAGACTGTTGGAAGAGAGTAAGTGGGTCTTTGGAGACTCAGTATCTACATAAGAGGCTGTTAGTGTTAGACCAGGACTGATCCTTTGAAATACAAGGCAGTTGAAGGCGGTGTGTTCAGATTAGTTGCATTCCGAATCACAGTTACTTCACGGTCCTAACAGTTCATGTTTATTCATGACTTCTGGTCACACATAATCAGTAGTACTTCTGACTCGTTAGCTTTTCCAGTTTGTTTCTCTTTAGACTTTTCTTTAGGATTTCGAGCTTTTGGATGAGACAGCGGCTCTCTCCTGGAAGTGGCGGAGCAACCACTAAGAGGAGAATGTTTGGCTTGCTGTGATTCCTACCTGTTATATTCACTGCACAGTCATGAGGACTGGAAACCCACTCTGTCAGTGTCCTGGGCCCTGTTTCTCAGACGAGGCCTTGCTTTTCCCACTGAGAACAGATGGCAACCAGACATTGAAGGGAGGGGGTTGTTCCTTGCAATCCTTTGGGAATTTGTATTAATATTGTGTGATAGAACTTTTCCTAGGGAGACACAACACACACACATCTACTCACCTCTGATAGGACTTCCATGACAGAACAAAGTACGATACCACCAAAGTCTGACTTGGTGAGCTAATGAGTTGGGGGGTTTTATTTGTTTGTTTGTTTGGTTGTTTGTTTGTTTGGTTGGTTGGTTGGTTTCTCTGTGTAACAGTCCTGGCTGTCCTGGAACTCGCTTTGCAGACCAGGCTGGCCTCAAACTCACAGAGCTCCACCTGCCTCTGCCTCCCAAGCACTGGGTTTTACTCTTTTTATTAACTTCTGGTTTTACTTACAGGGGTATGAGTAAGGGGTTATTTACAGGAGCAGAAATGATTCAAAGATAGCTATGTCACCGAGGCGCACCCCAAAATGGGTGACAGCCCACAAAAGCTGGGAAGCCTAGAGGCAATTTAACCGGTTGGAAAGTGTCTTTCCGAGTGACCGGTGTAAACAGCTTCCAGGCAGCCGGTCTGGTTTCAGAGTTTCTCTTTGCAGCTTTTTTTCTGGAGTCTTCCTTGTAGCTCAGCTTCCCTTGTCTAAGAGGGACTCTCAGCTTTTATTGTTTACTCTGGCATAGAGGGCCCTAGTGCATCTGTTCTGTTTGGTTGGGGGAGCACGTGACACACAGAAGTCGAGGACAATGACAGCTGTTACACAGCAATTCAGTAGGGGAAAAGTTGTCTAAAAGCAAAGAGAAGTAAGCCTACAGGCCTGCTCACAATTATACAAGACTTGCTCGTTTGGCGTTCACAGTGATGACAGATTTAAACACTTTTGCAGATAAGTCAGCGTTTATTTCCCAAGACAGTTTTGTCACCACTTCAAGGACAGCTGCATCAGAGCCATTTTCTTTAGTTTGAGGTTCACTTAATTTGATTAATCATAAAATAGTCAACGTATAAAAACAATCATCTTATTAAGGCAACCTAGAAAAAAAGAGATTTTCACTCCAGCTGTCTTCATTATAAGGAAGTGGAGCGACATCTGTGCTCTCGTACTGAAGACCATGTGCCAAAAAGTAGGATTCTGCAGACTTTTTTCCTCCTTGCTTACAGGTATAGATGTTGTCTGATTTCTTTGTTGGGGGGTTGGAGTTCCTGATCCACCTGCTTCTGCCTCCTGAGTTCTTGAATTATAGGCTTATGCTACTACACCCAACACAAAATTACTCTTTTTGAGTAAATCAGCAAGGTAATACATAAACCAAAATACTTCTTTGGTTTTGGTACATGGTCTCGCTACTACAGCCCAATCTAACTTCTAACTTGTAGCAATCCTCCGGCCTCTGGCTTCCAACTGTTAGGATTACAGGCATGTGCCACTGTATTTCGCTAAAAATACTTTTATTCGTAATTTATTGATCTATTTTTTCCTGTTGATCTACTCAGCTAAGACTTGGCTCTTTTAAGAGCGAACACCATATAAACTAGGCCTGGTGCACATGCTGTAACCTCAGCACTTAGGTGGTGAAGATAGGTCAGAGTTTAAAGTTATCCTCAGCTACATGCAGGAGTTCAAGGTCAGCTTGGTCTAGATACTCTGACTCTAAATAAATAAGTATTGTCAAATATTTGAAGAGATATTTTCCCCATTGTTTCTTTTCTTGTACTAGGTAGCCAGGCTGACCTCTGAACCTGTGATCCTCATGCGCAGCCTTCTGGGTACTGGGCTTACAAAGAAGCATGCACTGCCATGCCTGGCTGCCGTTGTCTTTCTTCATAACCTCACTCTCCTGCATGTGTTCACTTTCTTTTTTTTATGTATTACTTTTTAAAAATTTTATTAGCATTGATATTTTGTCTGCATGTATGGCCTTGTTAGAGTGTTGGGTCCCCTGAAACTGAGGTTACAGACAGCTGCAAGCTGTCATGTGGGTGCTGGGAACCCAGGTCCTCTGGAAGAGCCACCAGTGCTCTAACCGCTGAGCCGTCTCTCCAGCCCTGCATTCACTCTCTTCCTTACTGGTTTTTTTTTTTTTTTTTTTTTTTTTGGTTTTTCGAGACAGGGTTTCTCTGTAGCTTTGGAGCCTTTCTTGGAACTCCCTTTGTAGACCAGGCTGGCCTCGAACTTACAGAGATCCGCCTGCCTCTGCCTCCCGAGTGCTGGGATTAAAGGCGTGCGCCACCACCGCCCGGCTCTCTTCCTTACTGTTAAAATGTTCTGTTCTTTCACCTCTCGTGTCTTTAGCCCTTTGCCATCTTTGTGGCCTTGCACTCGGCACATTTTAGTGTTTACTTTTCAGCTACTCTTAGAGTGTGACACTCTAGCTCTTATGTGGTATCCACAGTACACGTTGTAGGGCAGGTCTCTTACTTGTTATTCGCAGTGCTGGTGCTGAATCTAGGGTCCTGTGCATGCTATGCAAGCTTTCGGTCACTGAACTGTACCTCCAGCCTAGATAGACCTACGCTGATTTCAGACACTAGAATGTCCCCTAAGTGGGTCTTCAGAGCAGTAAAGCTCTGTTTTTGCAGCACTGCTCAATAGTGCAGGTTCCTTAGTTATACAGATGTTTCTGCTTGTTAACTCTTAGTTGTGTAACAACTACACATTTTCTTCATGTATGAAGTACAACTGCTAGTAGTTCTTACTGTGTTATAGTCAGTTGTTCTGAAAGCAGAAATGATGCGTGCAAATCCTGGTCAATAGTAAGCATTCATAAATATTAATTGCCATAATTACTTTCTGTAAAATTTTATTAGATCTTTATTTATTTTGTAGGTATAGATGTGTGTTGATAGTCTGAATGAGTACATCAGAGGACAACTTGTAGAGCTTGGTTCTCTACTCCTGCTTTCTGGGTCACAGGGATAGAACTCAGGTTATCAGGGTTGGTAGCAAGGCACCTTTCCCACAGCTATCTTTTGGCTCTAGTTTTTGTTTTTTGTTTTTTTTTGTTTTTTTTTTTTTGAAACAGGCTGGCCTCAAATTTGCTGTGTTGCTAAGGATAACCTTGATCTTTTGAGCCCCTTCCTCTTGCTTGAGTGCTGGCTTTACAGCCTTGTGTCTCCACACCTAGGTTTAGACTGAACCTATGGCTTTGTGCATCCTAAGAAAACGCTCTACAACTGAGCCCTCGGCAGTAGTCTTCATTGTAATTAATTTGAATTATTGGGATGGTAATCAGAAACTCTGCCATTATGAGAAAATACTTTCTTCAGTGATTTGCTTATTTTGCTGAGACAGTGAGAAAGATAATGTATTGCACAGGAGTTACACTTGGCCACAAGTGAGGACAGAAGTGTTTGTGCGGAAGGCCACAGGTCTAGGGCAGAGGCCAGCGGACTGTATTGGTTGTAATGAAGATGTCAGGTCTCTCAGTGTGTCTGTGAGCAGATGGTGAAGTCCACTGAGACTTATAACTGACAGCAGCACACGGGCCAACAACGTGGACCAGCGCCCCGCCCTTCAGTATCCCTCACTTCTGCTCCGGCAGCCTTTGTGTCCCGCACCTGAGCCTGTGCATGCGCCTCTTCCTCCACTTCGTTTTCATGGCAGGGCTTTCGAGGAAGATGGGGCTACGGGCTTCATTCATTATTTATTTATTTATTTATTTTTTTTTGTTGTTGTTTTTGGGTTTTTTTTTTTTTTTTTTTTTTGGTATTTGAAAGCACAGTTTCTCTGTGTATTTTTTGGTTTTTCGAGACAGGGTTTCTCTGTGGCTTTGGAGCCTGTCCTGGAACTAGCTCTGTAGACCAAGCTGGTCTCGAACTCACTGAGATCCACCTGCCTCTGCCTCCCGAGTGCTGGGATTAAAGGCATGCGCCACCATCGCCTGGCAGTTTCTCTGTGTATTACTGGCTGTCCTGGAACTCGCTCTGTAAACCAGCTGGCCTTGAACTCTGAGATCCACCTGCCTGTGCCTCCTGAGTGCGGGGGTTAAAGGTGTTTTCTGCCCAACTGAATGTACAACTTTACACATGCTCAGTACTTGCTTATAAGTTATTAAATGCTTAGTGTATACTAGTCACTGATTGCAGGAATGGACCTCACTTTTCATCCATAAAAAGAGAGGCCAATGCCATTAATAGTAACTACTGTTTATATGATGTTGTTACAAGATTAAATGGATTCTTAGTATGTGCTTCAAATTCTATTGTAATTGTTCGCTACCTAGAATGTAAATTAGCAAAGAATGAGGTATTATATTATTTCATAACATGTTAGCAGAATATCTTTGTTTTTTAATCTAGATTTATTTTTACTTTATGTATCAGAGTGGTTTGCCGTGTTTGTGTGTGTGTGTGTGAGAGAGAGAGAGAGAGAGAGAGAGAGAGAGGGAGAGGGAGGGAGAGGGAGAGGGAGAGGGAGAGAGAGGTGAATGCCTGGTGTCCACAGAGGTCCGAAGAGGTAGCAGACCCTCTCTAATACAGCCATGTGGGTACTGGCGATCAAACTTGCAGGTCCTCTGCAAATGTAGTAAGTTCTCTTAACTATTGAGCCATCTCTCCTGCTGATTTTTTATAAAGATATTTTTCCACTGGGCTGTGGTGATGCATGGTTTTAATCCTAGCACTCTGGAGGTCGAGGCAGGTCAGTCTCTGAGTTCAAGGCCAGCCTGGTTTACAGAGTGAGTTCCAGGACAGCCAAGGCTACACGAAGAAACCCTGTCTTGAAAAACTAAAATAATAAATAAATAAATGATTAAAAAGCTATTTTATTTCCAGCCATAGAAATAGACAGTGTAATAGTTTTCATGGTTTAAGACTGACCCTAAAAATCTGGTGCCAGAAGAGAAGTGTCTTAGGGCTGCCCGGTAAGGTTCACAAGGAGGCAGCAGAGAGTTCAGGTTCTGCCCTAGCACAATTCCTTTAGGATAACCCCATTTATTTTACCTTTTTTTTCCTGTTCAAATGAGATTTGAACATACTGTGTGGTTTGTGAATTTCTAAGTTGTGATGTCTTTAATTATTCATGTGAGCCATTATTTTTTGTGATGTTTACTTTCCTGTCTTCATTTGACAGACAGATGTGTTGGTCCTGAGCTGCGATCTGATCACAGATGTTGCTTTACATGAGGTTGTGGACCTGTTCAGAGCTTATGATGCAACACTTGCCATGTTAATGAGAAGAGGACAAGATAGCATAGAACCAGTTCCAGGTCAGAAGGGGAAAAAAAAAACAGGTAAGGTAGATTAGAGTTGATTTTATAATTATTATTTTTATTCATCCTTTCATATAAGAAACATTTATTTGGAACTAGCTATGCACTGTAGATACTGTGCTAAGGGTTCATGTCAAAATCAAGACAGTCTCTGATGCTTAAATGTTTAAACCTATTAATTAAATTTTCTTATATACTTTTGTGTATGGAAAGGAGAATTCAAACTGTTTGCATTCTATTTAAGTCTCGGGTAATTGAATACATGGCACCTGTTTCTGTCTGTGAGGAACTGGCCCTAAGACACATGGATGAAAGCACATGCACATAGCCACACTCTACCAAAGCTCTCTGTACTCATCCCTTTGTATAAAATGGTATAGTATTTATATATAACCTGTGTATATTTTTAGTATACTTTCTCATGTGTGTGTGTGTTTTGCCTGCAAGTATGCATGCAGGAATCAGATCCCCTGGAACAGGAGTTACAGACAGATGGGAGCTATCTTGTGGGTGCTGAGAACTGAACCTGGGTGCTCTCCAAGAGCAGCCAGTGTTCTTTACCACTGAGCCATCTCTCCAGTACTTGAGTATCTTTTTTTTTTTTTTTTTCCAGACAGGGTTTCACTATAGTTTTAGAGCCTGTCCTGGAACTAGCTTTTGTAGACCAGGCTGGCCTCGAACTCACAGAGATCTGCCTGCCTCTGCTGGGATTAAAGGCATGCACCACCACTCCTGGTGTTTCTTATATTTTAGCTTTATGAATTATCTGTTGATTTCCTACTCAGGAACTTAAAGATATAGGTCTGTCTTACCACATCCTCTGCTCCTGTTTTTAAACTCCATACAGCTTCCTAATGTGGCATTGGAATCATATTATTAACTAGCTAATTAATGGTTATATTACTATGATTGTATGTAGTATTCACAGCTGAGTTGTGTACATTTTTCTTTCCTGTTCTTATTTTCCTAAATACCATCTTGTTTTATTGCTTGCTTGTTTTCTTTGTATTTATTACTATTCCAACCCAGTCCCAGTTGTTTGAATTTCCTATAACTACATTTTATTTTGTTTTGTTTTGTTTTTTGTTTTTTTGTTTTTTCGAGACAAGGTTTCTCTGTAGCTATGGATCCTGTCCTGGAACTCCCTTTGTAGACCAGGCTGGTCTCGAACTCCCAGAGATCCGCCTGCCTCTGTCTCCCAAGTGCTGGGATTAAAGGCGTGCACCACCACCGCCCGGCTTTGTAACTACATTTTAGCGTATTAGATAATCCTTCAATTCAAATCATCTTTTTTTATTGAGACAGTCTCACTAAATGACAGTCTCATTGTAGCCCTGTCTGGTCTGGAACTCTGAATGTAGAACAGTCTGGACTCTTACAGAGATCCTATCTGTGCCTCCCAGATGCTGAGATTAAAGGAATGCACCATGTTGGGCACTGTTTTTCCCCCAATGATCCTAGGAATCAAACCCAGGGCTGGATTTATTAAATTCTCTCTGTCTTTTTGTCACATCTTAAGTCAGAAAAAAAAAAGAAACCCTTGTCACTTAGATCTACCTATTTTTATTAGTCATGAAATGGATTTTTTTTGTTGGTTTGGTTTGGTTTTTCACAAAAGGGTCTCTCTGTGTAGCTTTGGAGCTTGTCCTGGCACTCTCTCTGTAGACCAGTCTGGCCTCGAACTCACAGAGATCCTCCTGCCTCTGCCTCCTGAGTGCCGGGATTAAAGGTGTGCACCACTACTGCCTGGTTCTTTCAAGTTTTTTTTTTTTTTAATTACCATTGTGCTGGGCATAGTGGCCAACACTTTTAGTCTCAGCATGCAGAGAGAGAGGTAGCAGTTCTCTGTGAGTTCAAGCCCAGCTGGTCTACATAGAGAGACCTTGTTTCAAAAAAACAAAAAGAAAACAAACTTTCTGAAATCTCTTATGTGAATTACTGGTGTCAGTTGCCTGCAGAAACTGTCCTGGCTTCTCATATCCCAGGGTCTTACACTAACATTCCCTTTTAGAGCGCTTGTCTTTTGTTTGGGGTTTTTGTTTACTTGTTGAGGCACCATGCCCAGCTGCTTCTCTTTTCTGAATCTCTTTTTTGTGGGGGGAGGGGATGGGTTGGTTTGGGTGTTTTGAATCAGTGTCTTCTTTATAGTATGGGCTGTGTCCCTAAACTCAAGGTCCTTCTGCCTTGGTCTCCCAAGCAGAAAGAGTACAAGAATGTGCTACCATGTATGTAGTATGTGGGTCTTTTCCTCATAAATGCCATTGCTTTATTTAGTGCTATGGGCTAATCCACATAAGTTTGCCTGCATGTACGTCTGTGCACTGTGTGCATGCTTGGCCCCAAAGAGACCATGAAAGAACTTCAAATCCCTGGAACTGGAATTACAGGTGGTTGTTAGCTTCAGTGTGGATGATGAGAATGGAACCAGAGTTCTCTGCAAGAGCAGCCAGTGCTCTTAACCCTGAGCCATCTCTCCAGCTCTGCCCAGTCTTTATTCAGGTGGCACTGTTTGTTAAGTTTGGAACAGAATAAGGACTTTGGCTGCTTTCACATCTGTGATCTCAGTTTCTCTAGTGGCTCCACCTCTTTTCTTTGCTTCTGCTGCGTTTTGACTCTTTTCCTTTATTTCACTTTGCATTTATTTGTGTATTATTTTTTTATTTATTTTAATTTATTGGGCAGGGGCTCTCTATGTAGCTCTCGCTGTCCTGGAACTTGCTATGTAGACCAGGCTGGCCTCAAACTCACAGAGACCTTCCTGGCTCTGCTTTGCTTTTGTTCCTTACTTTATTTCTGTATCGTGATGACTGTGGTTTCTGCTCTTGTCCCCCACCTCTTTAGCTCTGTTCTTCAGATTTAGCACTGCTCAGTGTGTTTCCCTCCTTCTTGTAAGAAGCCTCAAGCACTGCTTCCATATCATCTGCCATTTTCTCAGAATTCAGAGTCCTTTATCTGCCATTTTCTCTAACTGCCTGTTCAGGCTCAGGTACCTGGTACCTGAAAGAGACTGTTGGTGGTGCTGGGACCCACAACTGTCACTGTTCGCTCAGAGCCCACCTAACACCTCAGAACTAAAGAAGGTGTTCAGGGGCTGTGAGCACTGGCTTCTCCTTCAGTTTAGTTAATGGCCATGACTTGTTTGCCATCAGCGGGTTCTAACCGTGGAAACAGAAGCTACCAAGTCTCTAGAGCCATAAACTTGGGGATGGGTTGCTTCAGCTATCCTCCCTTAGTCAAAGCTAGTCACTGCCCAAGGTGGTGGTCCACCTTTAGTCCCAGCACTTGGGAGGCAGAACAGAGCTAGTTGCTAAACCAGACCAAGGATTGTAAAGGATTGCAAAGAACTGGGAACTGACCGTATCTCTGATGGTAGAAACTGCGTTTATGACCTTTCAAAATCTGAAGTATAGACTGGGCTTCCTTTGAGTTTGGTTTTCAAGACAGGGTTTCTCTGACCGTCTGGAACTCACAGTGTAGGAAAGGCTGGCCTCGAACTCCCAAGGCTGGGATTAAGGAAGTACACCACAACAACCTAGGCAACTATTAGGCTGGTTTTTAAATATGGTTTTCTGTTGTTGTTTGGGACAGGGTCTCAGCATGTAGCCCTGACTGCCCTGGAACTTGCTAAGTAGGTTGGGCTGGCCTTGAACTTGCAGCAGCTCCCTACCCTGTCTCTCCATTCTGGCATTATTACCTGTCATTGCCCATTGCTCCTGCCTGTGTAGTTTTGATTTGTTCTTAAGTTGTGTAGCATGTTTGTGTTTGTATAATGAGTAAATATGCCTGTCATTTGTCCTCTTTATCTGGTTTTGGCCTCAGGATCTGCTGACGTCATAAAAGGAGTTAAATTCTGAACTCCAAATGTACCCTTTTTTTATAGGGTAGGAATACAGATTTACTGATGGAGTAGTGAATGAATGAGTGAACAACTTGTAGAAGAGAGAGAAAAATCCCGGGCGATAGTAGCGCGCACATGTCTTTAATCCCAGCTCTCGGGAGGCAGAGGCAGGTGGATCTCTGAGTTTAAAGCCAGCCTGGTCTACAGAACGAGTTCCAGGACAGGCTCCAAAGCTACAAAGAAACCCTGTCTCAAAAAAAAAGAAAAGAAAAAAAAAATCTATTAAAGCCAGGTGGTGGTGGCGCACATCTTTAATCCCAGCACTCGGGAGTCAGAGGCAGGAAAGAAAAATCAATCAGAGAAATAAATCAAGTAGGGAAAAAGGAGGAATATTTGAGTATGACAATTTTTAAAAGTGAAAGTTTATAATTTTGCTTCTTTAGCCTTGTTTGTGTAGCCTTTGGCTAGACATTCTGAAATTACCTATTCTGCTCCCAAGTGGAATTCACTTTGGTAAAGCAGGAGCATCTACAACCTTTATTCAGAGTTTACAGTTACTATGACAGCCACAAAGAAACAATACAAGGAGGAAGATCCAAGAAGGAAAGCCATGCGGCAACATACCTGAAAATTGCTGGGCTGGGAATTATGGCTTCCAGGACAGTCAAGTGATTCAGGGTTTTTGTGAATCTAAGAACTTGAGTAAGCCGAGCGGTGGTGGCGCACGCCTTTAATCCCAGCACTTGGAGGCAGAGGCAGGTGAATCTCTGTGAGTTCGAGACCAGCCTGGTCTACAAGAGCTAGTTCCAGGACAGGCTCCAAAGCCACAGAGAAACCCTGTCTCAAAAAACAAAACAAAACAACAAAAAAAAGAACTTGAGTATGTTCAACACTTCAAATTATTCCCAGAAATATCAGCTTTCTATCTCTCTATTAAGTTGAGAGCTCATAGTTAAACTTTCACAAGCTTTACTATAGTCTCATTGTCATGTGATGGATACATTGATATATTTCAGAACTGCGTGTGATATTTGTAATTATTTTCAAAATTTAGCTTCAAATTGACCTTATTTGCTTTTCATTCTTTGGATTTCGCTAATTTTAGTTTTGAAAAGAACTGTATAATTTTTCCCCGTTCAGATTCAAACACTGCATATGACCAGTTACTATGTGATCAATGGCCTTGAGTGCTTCAATCACCAGAGCTAACTGTCATACAGTTAACACTTTGTTAGATAGATAGGCAGCCACAGCCAACAATGAAGCATACCAAGTATGGTAGTACTCAGCTGTACACCCATCTCTCCAGAGACTGAGGCAGGACAGTCATGAGTTCAAGTCCAGCTTGGGTTACATATTGAGACCTATCTCAAAAGAAAAGTGGAAGATGCAGACATGATGCATATATCTGTGCACCTGTTTACTGGCACATGTGTGTAGAGGCCAGCGGTTAAACATCAACTGTCCTCCGTCCTCCCCCATTTTTTAAAAAGACATGATCTCTCACTGAATCTGGAACTTGTTATTTCAGCTAGACTGAGATCGGTTTGTCTTTGCCCCACATCCCATCCTGGGGTTTGAGGTACATGCTGACACACCCCCAGTTTTTATATGGGTACTGAGGCTCCAAACTCAGGTTCTCATGCTTGCTTAGCAAGCACTGTATACATTGAGCATGAGACTATGTGTTTTGTTTTGGTTTGGTTTTGGTTTTAGTTTTTTGTTTGTTTTGTTTTGATTTGATTTGTTTTTTTTTTGTTTGTTTGTTTTCATTTTTTCCTTGAGACAGGGTTTCTCTGTACAACCCTGGCTGTCCTGGAACTCGCGCCGTAGAGACCAGGCTGGCCTCTAACTCAGAGATCCACTTGCCTCTGTCTCCCAAGTGCTGGGAGCAAAAGTGTGTGCCGCCACCACCCTAACTTAAATTTTCGGGTTTTTTGTTTTGTTTTTTCTTTGTTTTGTTTTTTGCTTCAAGACAGGATCTCACTATGTAGCTCTGGCTGTCCTGGAACTCATTCTGTGGAGCAGATTGACCTTGAACTCACAGAGATCCACCTACTCTGCCTCTGCTTCCCAAGTGCTGGGGTTAAAGGTGGCAACTTAAACTGTTTTTGCCTTTGCTTTTTGTTTTATTGTTGTTTTTTCAAGACGGGTTTCTCTGTGTAGCCCTGACTATCCTGGAATTCAATCTGTAGAACAGGCTGGCCTTGAACTTCACCTGCCTCTGCCTTCTGAGTGCTGGAATTAAAGGCATGTGCCGCTACTGCCAGACAGTGACTTAAATATTTTAATAACTTGGTCAATAATACTACTATAAATCTTTATATATATTATCTTATTTAATTTTCATAACAAACCTATGTATTTAAATACTATCAATCCCATTTAACTGAAGAATAGAGAGGTTAGTTAATGTACTTATATGTGAGTAACCATGCTGAGTTTCATACTACCATACCAGTGGACTAGTTTTAGAAGCTCAGGTCTTAATCATTACACTGTGCTACTTCTGTGTCTACAGGTCTTAGATACACACACTGGCAAGGTGATGGCGTTGCATGCCTATAATCAAGGCAGGGGGATATCTGTGGGTCTGCAACCTGATCTAAAGAGCCAACTCCAGCGCAGCCTGGACTACACAGGGAAATCCTCTAAAAAAAAGAATCCCAGCACTCGGGAGGCAGAGGCAGGTGGATCTCTGTGAGTTCGAGGCCAGCCTGGTCTACCAGAGCCAGTTCCAGGACAGGCAGCAAAGCTACACAAAGAAATCCTGTCTCTAAAAACCAAAAAAAGGGGGCTGGAGAGATGGCTCAGTGGTTAAGAGCATTGCCTGCTCTTCCAAAGATCCTGAGTTCAATTCCCAGCAACCACATGGTGGCTCACAACCATCTGTAATAAGGTCTGGTGCCCTCTTCTGGCCTTCGGCATACACACAGATAGACCATTGTATACATAATAAATAATAAATAAATATTTAAAAAAAAAAGGCAGGGGAGAAAAGAAAAGATGTACAAACTGTGCAGTTGCTAGTGTGAATAGTTGTGTGTTTGTGCTGTATGTGTTTTAAATGTGTTCCTGTATGTGGATATACCTGTATCTGGTGGCCAGATGTCAGTGTTTTCTTTCTTTCTTTTTTTTTTTTTTTTTTTATTTTTTTATTTTTTTTTTGGTTTTTCGAGACAGGGTTTCTCTGTGGCTTTGGTTCCTGTCCTGGAACTAGCTCTGTAGACCAGGCTGGTCTCGGACTCACAGAGATCCACCTGCCTCTGCCTCCCGAGTGCTGGGATTAAGGGCGTGCGCCACCATCGCCCGGCTGTCCGCTTTTTCTTATTCTCTTGTTGAACTAGCCCTCTGATTCAGTTGAGTAGCCAGCCGACATTCCCCGGGATCCTCCTGTTTCTGCCTTCCCAGCTCTGGTGCTACAAGTTAATGCCACCATATCTAACTTTCCCAAGGATGCCAGGGATCAAACTCAGGTCCTCACATTTGTGCAGCAAGAACTTTACTCTGGGTCATCTCCCCAGCCAAGTGGCACATATTATAGTCTAACAATAAGCTGGATGTTATAGGAAATACAAAACAGTAATAAATGAACCTTTGAGGTGTTTATGTTGTGATTGGGGAAAAGAAATACACCATAGGAAGTTGCAGTAAATTGGCAGCATGATTGCCTACCATCAGACTCTCTATACCTAGCAAAATAATGCATTTTTTGTCAATGACCTAATCATATATACAGTTGCAGAGTAGGTATGTAGTTAATTTTGACTGACTACAAATAATGTTAAATAATAGCATCCCTACTTTCACAGTGAACAGACCTAACTTATTGGGACCTAGGTTATTTGTAAGAGAGAGTTCCTTGCTGTACTGTGATTTGTAGTAGATAAGCCATCTGCATTTTTGATTGGACTGTGTCTTGACTGTCACACATTTTGTCCTCCCTTCGATGCTGGCACTGAAATCCAAGACCTCTTACATGCTAGGCAAATGCCTCACCACTGAGTTACATACCCAACTTCTTTTATTTCTTAGACTGGCCTTGAGTTTGAAATGTTTTTGCCTTAGCCTGCCAGATACTAGTATTGGAGGCATGCACCACCATGCTTGCCTCTTAACTTTTTTTTGGGTTGTTTGTTTTGGGTCTTTTGAGACAGGGTCTCTCTCTGGAGTCCTGGCTGTACTGAAACTCATAGAAGTTTATAGAATAGTACAAAGAACTTTACCTAGATTTGTTGTTGTTGTTGTTGTTTTGGGTTTTTTGTTTGTTTGTTTGTTTGGTTGGTTGGTTGGTTGGTTTTTGGAGACAGAGTTTCTCTGTGTAACAGTCCTTGCTCTGTAAACCAGGCTGGCCTCAAACTCACAGAGATCTGCTTGCCTCTGCCTCCCAAGTGCTGAAATTAAAGGTGTGGGCCACCATTGTCCAGTGATTTTCCAATTTTTAGCATTTGCTCCATCCTTTTCTCCTTTTATATATATATTCATATCAGAATATATAATATGCATAGACAATATATATAAACTGTATTATTTGGGAACTACTTGAAAATAGGATGCTACTGAGTCTCCTCTGCTTTTAAATGTATATTTGCGAACCACCCCAAAAAGCAGTGCCTTAAAATCAGAAGTTGCTCTGGTACAGTACTTTATCATTTTATTCAAAGATGGCCGGTTTCCCCAGTAGTATCCTTTAGAACGATATAAATATATTTGACCCTTTTTGCTTTACACTTTGTGGCGTGATGCTCATCATGACTCCCCCTCCTACCACTTCCTATTCGATTCTAAGAGCAATATAAGTAGGTCCCCTGTCCCCTGAGTAGTCATGCAAACAGGACAACTGGCTTGATTTGATTTTTTTTCTTTCTTATGATTCAGTGGAGCAGCGTGACTTCATTGGAGTGGACAGCACAGGAAAGAGGCTGCTCTTTATGGCTAATGAAGCAGACTTGGATGAAGAGCTGGTCATTAAGGGATCCATCCTGCAGAAGTAAGCCCCAGGGATTGTCTTCTTGGCAGTTCTCCTTTTCTTGAAACCAAATAAAACCACCCACCATGGGAAAGAAGGAATGAAAACTAAATTACACTGTGTGAAACTGAGAAAAATATGTGAACACTTTCCCCGGAGACAGGACACCAGCTTTTCTTCACAGCGCGCACAGCACTCCCTAAGTCTTCTCTTACCAGGGTAGAGCCAAGTCCTGCACTGAGGGAGAGTGAAGCCTTGGGGGGCAGGGTGGGATCAGGACGACACTGTTAGAGATCCTCCTTTTAAGAAGAGCTAGAAAGGGTGACATAATTCACCATCGGTGGTGGTGATGCGACCACGTTGTTAGGAAACAAATCTCCAGAAGTTTACATCTGGAAAATATGAAACTCTTATCTCGCTAAACACAATTCCCTATTCTCTCCCTCCCATAAGTCCCTGGCAATCACAATTCTACTTTGTTTATCAGTTAATTTGAGTAGTTTATGTATCTTCTGTAAGTGAAATGCTATATATATTTTTTGTGGTTGACATTTCATTTTGCATGATATCCTCAAAGTTCATCATGTTGTATCCTATAACAGAATATACTTTTCTTTCTTACTTATTATCTATGAAATGTGTATTAAGAACCATTCTTAAACATTAACAGTTAAATAGTCTATCAACAAAGTATATAGAACTCCATAATCACACTGCGTCCTAGGATCTTGAGTGTATTCCATCTACTCATTTATTAATTTATTTTGAGGTTTACTTATTTTTATTTTTTTATGTATATGGGTGTTTTGCCTGCATGTATGTCTGTGCACTATGTACATTAGTGCCCATGGAGACTAGAAGTTGGCATTAGAGCCCCTAGAACTGGAGTTAGTTACCAATGATTGTAAACCACTGTGTAGGGGTGCTAGGAATAGAACCTGGGTCCTCTGCAAGAGCAGCAACTAATTCTTAACTATTGAGCTCTCTCCAGCACTTCCACCTCCTTACAGATCAGGGTTACCCAGCAAAAGCCTTTTTTTTTTTTTGTTACCTTTGTTTTTATCTGGCTTTTTCCTCCCTACGGGTACTTGCACATATGGTAGCTGGTTCCTTTTGTTGGATTTTTTTTTTTTAACGGAAGAGCAAACTTAAGTTCAATAGCCAAAATTTAGTGATAGGGCATGTTATCTTTATTATAATCCTTTATTTTTAATGTAAATCCTTTTTTATTTTATTATTATCATGTTGTGTATGTGTTCCTGTGGATATGATGTGTATGCATTGGCACAAGTGTCTTGGCATCCATGTGAGGTCAGAGGACAGTTTGTTGTGTCGATTCTATCCTACCTTATGTGGGTCTAGGGATCGTTCTCAGGCCATTAGGCAGTCACAGCAAGTACCTTTACCCACTGGGCCCTCTCACCCATGCTTTATGTAAATTCCGTACCTGTGTCTTTCACAGCCACCTGTTCCCCTCTTAGCATGCTGTCTGAAGGGCAGCTGGCCAATCATCTAGACCCTAAGGAATGCCAGCTTTCCCTTGAGGCAGGCAGGTGGATCTGTCCAAGGCCAGCGTGGTTATCTACTTAGTGAGTTCTAGGTTTAATATAAAGATATAATGTATATGCTGACTCCTCAAACTCCAGCAAAACAATAAAGGGAACTTAGAAAGGTAAAGGCTACAGAAAATTGGTTTCTTCAGCTGAATGCAGTTTAGTGATTCTTTAAAGAATTCCTCTTGTACAACCAGACAGTGGTGGCACACACTTTTAGCCCCAGCACTCTGGAGACAGAGGAAGGCGGATGTCTGAGTTCTAGGACAGCTTGGTCTACATAGTGAGTTACAGGACAGCCAGGGCTACACAGAGAAACTCTGTCTGTCTTGAAAACAAGAAAACCAAACAAACAAAAAATCCTGTTTTATTTCTGACAAGCATGTGTTTTTAATAATTCAAAACTGTAAAGTATTTGTGCCAAACACTTAATAAGAAAATCATGATCCTCTTCCCACAATGCTATGTGGTTCGCTTTTAAATTCTAGTCAAAGGGTCAAGGGTGTTTTTTTGTTTTTTCCTGGAAGGGTAATAAACATCTAAAAACAAGCTTTTAAAGATATCTTTTTAAATGAAATAAAATGTTCACAAGTTCATCTTGGAAGGTTTAGGCATTTGTATCTCGGGAGACAAGGACATTTGTCAAGACTGCATAGAATATGACCAAATCTATTTGGGGACTAAAGATATTAAAAAATGGCTTAAACTTCAGTTGCTTTGTGTATGGAAAGTCTTGAAGTACTTATCTAATTTAGTGTCCCAACTGATATTTAACCAGCCCTAATTCCTAAAACAATCTCTCATTTTATGATAAGGAGAGGTGACACAGAAGGACTGCTTTCTATGCCAAAATCTGCCAGTTGTGGTAGCCCCTTTAATCCCAGTGCTCTGGAGGCAGAGGCAGGCGGATCTCTGAGTCCGGGGCCATTCTATATAGGATAGCCAGGGTTACATAAAAAAAGACCCTATCTCAAAAAAAAGAGGAGGGGGGGAGGAGGGGGGGAGGAGGAGGAGGAGGAGGAGGAGGAGGAGGAGGAGAAGGAGAAGGAGAAGAAGAAGAAGAAGAAGAAGAAGAAGAAGAAGAAGAAGAAGAAGAAGAAGAAGAAGAAGAAGAAGAAGAAGAAGAAGCAGCAGCAGCAGCTAAATCCAAAGCACTGAACTTTTGTTCTTACTTTTCCATATTTTTTTTCCGTTCAATAAAGAAGCTTGCCTGTGAGAAAGGTTGTGTCTTTAGACATAGCTATATGGGCTGTAGAGAGCTAGGGAAATCTTCCAGCTGTCTGCCTGTGTGAGGAAGCATCATCTTGCCAGTTCCGATCATGAGCCTTCAGCAGTACAAATCATCTTGTTCTTGGCTTGCTTTTTTGGTGGGGAGGGGTTGGGTTGGTTTTAGCTTTTCTCAAGAAAGGGGGTTTCTCTGTATAGCCCTGACTCCTGGAACACCCTTTGTACACCAGGCTAGCCTCGAACTCAGAGATCCATCTGCCTCGGCCTCCTGAGTGCTTGGGATTAAAGGCATGTGCCACCATGCCTGGCTCTTAGCTTTCTTTTTAAAGTTCTGTTTTCTTGAACATACTAAATTTGTTACCACTATTCTTCTATTGTCCAGCTTCCAAAATTTATAGTTGTCATTTCTCCTGGTCTTTTTCTTTGTGAGTTTGTAGTTTTGAGTTAAAAACAAACAAAAACCTTCACTACCATATTCATGAGTTTTCAGAATACATAGTGCTTTAATGCCTGTGTTTCGTCTTCATCCAGGATTATTTTCCTTTCTATTTATTTTGTCTCTCCCCTTCTCCTTTCTTCCTCTTCTCCATCCTTTCCTCTCCTTTTCTGTTCTCCTCCTCTCTTCTCTGCACCTGCCTTACCCTACTGTCCATCCTGTCTCTTCATCCAGTTAGGTCCTATGCTTTCAAGCTTCCCCCATCCTTACTTGTTCTTTTATTCTCTCCACCTGTACAGCTTTCAGTTTTCATTTTTCCTATGTATTTTATATACATATGAGAAATATGTATTCATATTTTGTATTGTACTGGGGGAAGCACACACTTGCCGTGATGCACATGTGGAGGTCAGAGGACAGCGTGTGGGGTCAGTCTCTCCGAACACCATTTCAGTTCTAGGGTTCAAGCTCAGGTCATCAAGCTTGGCAATAAGCTTCCATCCCCACCCTTCCCATTGTCCTGTAATGTTCTTTTTTGCCTTGTAATGCTGGGACATAAACCCGGGGCCTTGTGCATAGAGGCAAGCTCTCTACCACAGAGCTGTATCCCTAGCCCAACCCTCAACTTCTAAACTTTATACATCTGTTTTGTCAACTACTTCACAGATTTTAAGTTTTTCAAGGGGACTATTTTGTATTGGTGTAAATTTGCACCACTATAAATCTATAGTTTTGATCTTAATTGAACTCTCAAAACCATGCTGCAGTCTTGCTGTCTCAGACCAGCCTTCTATTCCTCCCAGCAACTATTTTCAGCCATCAATCTCTAATAAAGACACCGCTACTGCGCCTTCTCGGGAGATCCCAGCGAGCAATCCTGACTTCCTGATTTCCCAGTGTCCACTCTGCCTGCACACTCACCGTCGCTCAGATTCCCCCAGTTATGTGTCTGTAGTGCCTGTAGTTGAGGGATCGCCTGCCTTCACTCTGCCTTTTATCCCGTGCTTCACTGCTTCCCCACAGTCTCTAGGCTTCCCAGCCTTGTTCTGTATTCTTTCCTCCTCACAGCTGTGAATGCGCTGTTTCTAGGGTAAAGCACAAGTTCCTCAGGCTTCAGTTGTCTGCTGTCCTTACCCCTCCAGTCATTATTCTGACAACTATATACCCAACACTACAGCCCTGCCACACAGCTAGGAGAGCTGCTCAGGATTCTCTGACTTCCACATTCCTTCCTTACTCTAATTTTTTATTTATTTATTTATTTATTTATTTATTTATTTATTTATTTGTGTGTATAAGTGTATGTCTGTGTGTGGCTATTAGAACTAGAGTTAGAAATAAAGGTGTCAGAACAACCCTGAGGTCTCTCAACATTTTATCTGTTGACTCTTTATCTCTGGTGGTAATATATGGGTTTTTTGTTGTTGTTGTTGCTATTTGTTTTTTGGGTTTTTTTCAGGCAGCGCCACCACCGCTCAGCATAACTTCATCTTTTTTTGTTGTTGTTTAGATTAATTTATTATGTATACAGAGTTCTGACTGCATGTATGCCTACTCGCCAGAAGAGGGCACCAGATATCGTTATAGATGGTTATGAGCCACCATGTGGTTGCTGGGAATTGAACTCAGGACCTCTGGAAGAACAGCCAGTGCTCTTAACCTCTGAGCCATCTCTCCAGCCCTAACTTCACTTTTTAAAACAAAAAAATTTAAAGGCAATGTTTCACTATGTAACCCTAACTAGTCTAGAACTTACTATGTAGAGCAGGCTAGTATTGGCCATACAGAAATCCACCTACCTCTGTCTCCGAGTGCTGGAAGTAAGGGCATGTGTTGTCAGGGTTTCTGTCCTGCCCAGTTCCCACAATTGTTAAGTCCCAAAGAAAATCACACAAAGGTCTACATTAATCATAAACTGGTTTTTCCATTAGCTCAGGATTTTTTTTTTTTTTTTTTTTTTTTTTTTTTTGGTTTTTCGAGACAGGATTTCTCTGTGGTTTTGGAGCCTGTCCTGGAACTAGCTCTTGTAGACCAGGCTGGTCTCGAACTCACAGAGATCCGCCTGCCTCTGCCTCCCGAGTGCTGGGATTAAAGGCGTGCGCCACCACTGCCCGGCCGTAGCTCAGGCTTCTTATTAACTATTATAACTTACATTAGCCCATTATTCTTATCTATGTTAACCACATGGCTCAGTACCTTTTTCAGCATCGTAGTCACATCTTGCTTCTTCTGTGTCTGGACAGGACTGCAGAGGGAGCTTCCCTCTTCCCAGAATTCTCCTGTTCTCATTGACCCACCTATACTTCCTGTCTGGTTGTCCTGCCTATACTTCCTGCCTGGCCACTGGCCTATCAGCGCTTATTTAAAACATAATTGACAGCCAGGCGGTGGTGGCGCACGCCTTTAATCCCAGCACTCGGGAGGCAGAGGCAGGCGGATCTTTGTGAGTTCGAGGCCAGCCTGGTCTACAAGAGCTAGTTCAGGACAGGCTCCAAAACCACAGAGAAACCCTGTCTCGAAAAACCAAAAGAAAAAAAACATAATTGACAGAATACAATTGTCCCACACCAGGCATGTGCCACCATGTTTGGTATAACTTAAAGAAAATACTTTATGGCTTCCCTTCCAAGTTTTCAACTTCATTATCTTTGTATGTTGACGCCACTATAAACTAAAGGCTGCTGGAACATAAGTCCTGTGTTGCTAGGACAGAGGATCTGATAACTAAGGTGGCTAATAGGTGGGACCAGGTTTCACCACATATGTGTTTCAAAAATTACAATTTTTTGATTCTTGGAAGTTTCCATTTAATATTATCAGACTGTAGGTAAGTGCTTTTGTGGAAGAGGAAACTGCCAGTGAGGGTAGAACACTGTAATAACACCCGTCCTTCACAGTCTTTCTGCACACAGGGCACCAGTGAGGGTACAACACTGTAATAACACCCGTCCTTCACAGTCTTTCTGCACACAGGGCACCAGTGAGGGTACAACACTGTAATAACACCCGTCCTTCACAGTCTTTCTGCACACAGGGCACCAGTGAGGGTAGAACACTGTAATAACACCCGTCTTTCACAGTCTTTTTACACACAGAGGGTATCAGGCACACGCATAGTACACTTACATACATGGAAGCAAAAAATAAAATAAGTAAGCCTAAAAAACAAATTTTTTAGAACAAAAATGCTAGCACCCACCATGCTGGTCTTCCCAGGCTGGGGCGTAGGCATCATTACTCTGACCCTTCCCCCTCTTCTGGAGCCCAGGACCTGATGATAGACTAGACTAATGTTAATCTGTATTATCTGATTATGAACCTGTTCTTTCCTGTTCTTCCTACAGGTACCCTAGAATACATTTCCATACGGGCCTCGTGGATGCCCATCTCTACTGCTTGAAGAAATATGTTGTGGATTTCTTAATGGAAAACAGGTAAGAAGGCCTACAGATTTTGAGCATTCTGTTTCTCAAACTTTTTAGTTTTGCAATTCTAAACCAACAGTTTTTTTAACAAGTATAGGGTTTTTTGTTATTAGTTTTACCTTTGTTTATATGTATGTGTGTGGGTGTGCATGATTACAGATGTTCTTAGAGGCCAGAAGCATCAGATCCTCTGGTGGTGGAATCACAGGGCATTGTGAGACGCCTGACATTGGTACTGGGAACTGAATGCAGTTGGCTGCAAGAATAGTATGCTCACTTAACCCCTCAGTCATGCAGGGTTTCTCTGCGCAGTCCTAACTGCCCTGAAACTCGCTCTGTAGACCAGGCTGACCTCAAACTCAGATCCATCTGCCTCTGCCTCTCAAGTGCTAGGATTAAAGATGTGCTCCACCCCCAGCTTTGCTTTTGTTTTTGAGACAGGGTCTTACTATATAGTCCTGGCTAGCCTGTAACTGGCTGTGTAGACCAGGATCACCTCAAAATAAAAGAGATCTGCCTGTCTCTGCCTCCTGAGTGCTGGGATTAAAGGTGTTTGTCACCTTTCCTGACCCATGAGGTATAGTTTTTAACTAACAAACTACCTTGTGATTTTGGTTTTCCAAGATAGGGTTCAAACTCTTTCTTTGTTTGCAGTGCTTGGATTGGAACCTAGGGCCTTGTGTATCCCACGTAAATGCTTTGCCCAAAGTCTTCTTAATGTCAGATAACAGTTTATACAAAGATCACAGCTGGTTTTCATTTCTGTTTTAGAAATAAATCAGATTATCTACATACTGTTACTTTGCTTATACCAAAGAAACCCTGATTATATTTTGGGGATTTGCAAATAAACCAGCAGAATTTTTAAATAAAACTTTAAATAAGCTGCGTGTGGTGGTGCAGACCCGTGATCCCAGCACTTGGCAGGTGGAGACAGGAGGGTCAGAAGCTCAGGGTCATCCTTGGATACTCGTTGAGTAGAAATACAGCTGGAATTCTAAGAAAAGTAGATAGGAAAAGACTTAATGGTGCAATGACTAGGAGGCTAATTCCCTTGGTGACTTGTGGATAAGTTCCTGCCTTGAACAGTGCTGGTAACTGAAAAGCAGGCACTACAGCAGCCAAACTCCCCCAGAGAGTTTGGCCAAAGAATTTTAGCTTAAATTCTAGCTCTGAGTTGGACATAGCAAGGCAGGTCTGTACTGCTCAGGATGCTCAGCAAGATCACAAGTTCAAACCTACATGAGCTATACAGTAAGTTCAACACCAACCTTAGCAACTTACAATAATAAGTAAAAATAGGACTGGGAATATGTTCTTCAGAAGTAGGGCACTTTCATAGTGTGCACAAGTCCCTGGGTTCAGTCCCCATTAGCACCAAAAAACAAAACAAAAATCTATCTCTTTGGCTGATGGGCCAGGATGTATATGAAATAAAGGAAAAAGAACTAAGCCCAGTGCTTCACATGAGTGTCTGGTACCCATGGAGACCAAAATAGGGTGTCGGCAATCCCGAGCCTGGAGTTACAGAGACTGTTATGAGCTGCCATATGGGTGTTCAGATCAAACTTGGGTCCTTTGGAAGAGCAGCCAGTATTTTTGTTTGTTTGTTTGTTTTTTGTTTTGTTTCAAGACAGGGTTTCTCCATGTAGCCTGTGCTGGAACTCACTTTGTAGATCAGGCTGGCCTTGAATTCACAGAGATCTGCCTGCCTCTACCTCCCAGAATGCTGGACTTAAAGATGTGCACCATCACTGGCTTAAAAAGAAGGAATGCTTTCTAAATACTATCAAATAGAATTGTGGCTTTTAGAACCAGGGTGTACAGGCAGTTTTACAACAAAGCCAGCCTTATCTTTGCTGCTGCAGCTCATCTATAGCTCATCTGGACATGTCAGTTTGCTGCTGCAGACCTGACAAATGTAATAGAGTGGTATGTGCTCTGAGGACAAGCTGCCATCGGTGATGACTGTGACTGCCAGGGCTGCCAGCTGGGGCTTTTCCTCTGCAGTCCGCTCTGACGTAGATCCGGATCCTCAGCCCAAACCACATCTGTTCCCTTCCCCATCTGCCCACATCTCCCAGAGTTGCTAGAGTCAAAGTGCACATAGTAAAAGTAAATTTCGATATAAAGTGTATCGAGCCGGGTGTGGTGGACTCGTGCCTATAATTTCAGCACCTGGGAGTTGGAGACGCGAGGGATTGCAAATTCAGGCCAGCCTAAGCTAAGGGGCAAGAGACCTTGTCTCAAAACAACAACAAAAGAACAAACAAAAATGATATACAAAAAAAAAATGATATACACATGGCACTAAACGCTGAACAGGAAGTTATAAATCTTGAAACAGACAGTCCACCCTGGTACAGTGGTATATTCCTGCAGCCTAAAGGTAGTTTGGAGTATTGTATCCAGCTACTCAGCTGGTAGCGTTCATTTTAGGCCTAATGTCAAGATGTTGTGTTCCACAATGGTTCACAATAGCCTTGAGTTGTTCCAGTTCTTAGCACAGCTGTGAGCAACCTCTACAGCTAGGTCAGCTGCACTCTATGGGAATACATCTGATGTTGAGCGCCAGCAGAAGGGGCTGCGACCTGGCAGGACAGCTTCATGTCTTTTCAAATCACTTACCCTGAGTGCTGAGAAGGACCATGTGCCAAGGCTTGTCTGCTTGCCCGATGCAGCGCCAATTCTGTTTGCTCCGTGAAGGCCCTAAACGTCCTCCAGCTGTCTGTGCTTCGTCCCTTCAAAAGAACTGACTTGTTCTCCAGGGGAAGGGACCAAGGAATATTTGCTATCCGCATTGGTATGGAGCATTGAAAACAGACAAAAAAAAAAAAAAAAAGCTAAGAATAAGTGTTCTGCTGTTTTCATTTCATCCTTGTATTCATATGGAAAATTTTAATCTCCATCAAAGGACCAAGAGAAAAAAAATCCCATTGAAATTCAATATAGGGGCTGGGCAGTGGTGGCGCATGCCTTTAATCCCAGCACTTGGGAGGCAGAGGCAGGCAGATCTCTGTGAGTTCGAGACCAGCCTGGTCTACAAGAGCTAGTTCCAGGGCAGGCTCCAAAGCCACAGAGAAACCCTGTCTCGAAAAAACTAAATTAAAAAAAAAAAAAAAAAGAAAAGAAATTCAATACAGGGACTCCTAGCTTACACAGAAATGTTCAAAGATATTTGATTTGATCCTTTAAAAATAACATAAGACCATGTACTGTGTAGCTCCAGGGTTCATAATTTCCCTTACCTCCCTCAGCCTCAGCCTCTTGCCTTCTTCCTTACGGCACATGTGTGTGGTCCTGAGTCTTTTAGTGGGGCCCCTGGTAGAGAATGGGTACTGACAGCAGCAGCGAGGGTTGCGGTGCTGTTCACACTACAGCCCCTCCCTCATGCCTCGTCTCTCAGAGTATTATAACTGCTTAGACACGTTCACAGTCTGCTCCCCCGCCTGTTTGACCTGCTCTTTCTCCCTTTCCCTGTCTTCTGCCCACCCCACTAATAATTCCTTTAGGTATTAGAAACAGCATTTACCAAAGCCCAGCACAGCAACTGACATAAAAGATGTGTGATAAATACTAAATAAATTAATCAGTGATATAAAAACCTGCACTCTCACCCACCTGTTTTCATTTTCTTTGCTAAATAAAAGTTAAAAGCATACTGGATGTCAGCAGGTACTTGCCCCCAAGGCTGAGTTCAGTCCCCAGAATCCACACGGTAGAAGGAAAGAGCCTGCTTGCAAGTCTGTCCTCTAATTTCCTTACACAGCAGTGTGGTATATGCATACACACTCACACATGCAGGCACAGGAGGTACACATTGTAGATAAGCTAACAAATAATGTTAATTTTAAAAAGCATATCCGGGGGGAGGGAAATGGGAGGCGGGGAGGAGGCGGAAAAAAATTTTTTTTTCAATAAAAAAATAAAAAAAAAGACCTAATGATTCTCTGAAAAATAAAATAAAATAAAAAAAATAAAAAGCATATCCGCTATACCAAATATCAAGTTCTTTCTTCCCCCGTTAAAGATTCATTAGACCCAACAACCTATCATCTTTTTTTTACATTTAATTTTTTACTTACTTACTGAGAGAGGAGGAGAGAGAGAGAGGAAGGGTAAGAGAGTGAGGGAATCCTCTTTTGGGCATTCATACCCTGATATGTATGTGGAAAAGTCTGGCAACAACTTGGCAGGAGTTGATTCTCTCTGCGGAGTGTGTCCTGGGCATGGAATTCAAGCAGGCAGGTGAGCATCTCTGCAGCCCCTGACATCCCGTGATGCCATCAGAAAGAAGTTGCTTCCTGGGACCCACAAAGAGCAAATGAAGAAGCACGCCAGAGCTCTGGCCAGCTACTCACTGCTCCTTTCTAGGAGTCATTCTCTGCACGAGTTAACTCTGCTCTTGCCCTCGGTGTCAGTCTCAGCTGAGATATTACAGTAGGTTGAAGTTAACTTTGTGGGAATTCTTTAGCAACCATTAGTTGTAACATGAACGGCGGGGGGCCTGCTTGTTTGTTGTTGGGGTTTTCTGTCCTACCTGGTTCCCCACAGCCAGCAAGTCCCAAAGAAAATCACACAAAGATCTCTAAGTTATAAAGCTGATTGGCCCATTAGCTCTAGCCTCTCACTGGCTAACTCTCACATCTTGATTAACCCATTTTTCTGATCTATGTTAGCCATGTGGCTCAGTACCTTTTTTCAGTGGGGCAGATCACATCCTGCTGCTTCGGTGATCTGGGCAGGAGTGGCAGGAATCAACTTCCTCCTTCCCAGAATTCTCTTGTTCTCATTACATCATTTCTACTTCTTATCTGGTTTTCCCGCCTATATTTCCTGCCTGGCCAATCAGCATTTATTTATAACATGATTGACAGATTGCAGACAATTCTCCTGCACCAATTAGTAAGTACAACTGCTACAATATTTGGAGACCTGCCCTTCTGAGTAGATGGAATTTAACTTTTCCTTTTTTTGGTTTTTAGAGACAGGATTTCTCAATAGTTTTGGAACCAGTCCTGGAACTTGCTCTTGTAGACCAGGCTGGCCTCACGAAGATCTGCCTGCCTCTGCCTCCCGAGTGCTGGGATTAAAGGCTTGCACCACCTTCGCCCAGTGGGATATAATGTTTTTTAGGAACTACTTAGGGATAGGAATGAATTCTAAATTTGCAGAGAGGCTAGGTTTGGTGGCCCATGCCTTTAATTCCTGCCATTTAGAAAGCTGAGGCAGGAAGATTGGCTACTAGTTGAAGACCTCCTAGATTACAATGTTAGATCTTGTCTCAAAAATGAAAAGATCTAATGATATGTCATTATAATTATAATCATTATAATTCAATAGCTGAGTACTTGCTTAGTGTGTCCAAAGCCCTGGGTTCAACCCCCAGGATGAAATAAATATATAACAGACATCGTGGCTCGTGCTCACAATCCCAGCAGTAAGGAGACGGAGGCAAGCGAATCCTAAGTTCTGTGCCAGCGTGGGCTATATGTAAGACTTTGTCACACAACAACATCTCCACAGAGCCAGCCATGACAGTAACACCTATAATCCTAGCCCTTACAAGGTAAAGGCATGAGGATCAAGAATTCAAGGTTGTCCTTGGGTGGACAGTTAGAGGCCAGCCTGAGCCATTAAGACACTGTCTCCATGTAACAAAAAACTAAAAGCCTTCTATCTCCTCATCTGGACATAGAACTCTGCCTGTACCAGACACACATGTGGTATACACATATATGCAAGCAAAACACTCCTATACATAAAAAAATAAATTTAAAGGGGGGGGGGCAGGCATGGTGGCGCACACTTTAATCTCAACACTCAGGAAGCAGAAGCAGGCTGATCTCTGTAAGCTTCTAGACAGCCAGAGCTACATAGAGAGACCCTGTCACAAGAAAGAAAAGGAAGGAAGGGAGAGAGGGAGGGAGGGAGGGAGGGAGGGAGGGAGGGAGGGAGGGAGGGAGGGAGGGAGGAAGGGAGGGTGGTGTTTGCTGGCAAGATTGCTTGACAGCACTTGCTCTCCTGAGGACCAGGGCTTACTCTTAGCAACCACATGGCAGCTCACAAACATCTGTAACTCCATTTCCAAGGGATCCGATACCCTCTTCTGGCCTCCACAGACATATTTGCAGACAAAATACCCATACACATAAAATAAATTGGAATTTTTTTAAAAAAGTGATTTAAGCTAGTTGCAGCAGTAACTGTAGCCCCAGTGATGGGGAAACAAAGACAGATGTCTTTCTGAAGCTCACTGGGCATCAAGCCTAGCTAAATCAGTGAACCCAGGGTCAGTAAGAGGTGGAAATTGATGGAGGAAGGCACCTGACAGCCACCCCTGGCCTCTGTATACATGCACTTATGCACCCACAGAGACATGTGTGCACACATACATCATACACGCCCACAAACAGAATAGCCTGCTTTCTCATGGATGGTCGCTAATGAGCAATCAGAGCACCATGTTATATACTGCATGTATACATGTGTAAGTATGTACATACATATATATACCATGAAGTTGAGACTTTGTGGAAGGACCAAGAAGAGGGATTCTTATATTTTTCCCACTTCTGTCTTAACCTTTAAAGGAAATCCAGATCTTTGGCTTTTCCTTGAGTACAAATAATTTCTGACCCAGAAGGATCCAATATTCTCACATTTGGCCACTCTTTCTTTCTAGGTCAATCACTTCCATCCGAAGTGAACTGGTTCCATACCTAGTAAGAAAACAGTTTTCCTCGACTTTCTCACAACAGAGACAGGAAGACAAAGAAGAGGATCTAAAGAAAAAGGAGCTGAAGTCTTTAGGTTGGTGTTTGGTTTGGTGCAATGAGATGAACAGGGGTCGAAGAACCTTGGGAGAGAACGGCATCCCAAGATGCTCACTTAAGACAGCCAGTGTCAGCCGGGCGGTGGTGGCGCACGCCTTTAATCCCAGCACTCGGGAGGCAGAGGCAGGTGGATCTCTGTGAGTTCGAGGCCAGCCTGGTCTACAAAGGGAGTTCCAGGACAGGCTCCAAAGCTACAGAGAAACCCTGTCTCGAAAAACCAAAAAAAAAAAAAAAAAAAAAAAAAAAGACAGCCAGTGTCTAGTTTACAGGACAAAATGGGCTAGCTGGCCTTACTCTGGGTGCGCTTGATCACACAGTTGGTTCCTGGACTCTTCTGGGCTGGGCTAATCAAGCCTCCAGACCCATTATTTGGTCCATCCTTTTTGACTATGCTCCCCACTAAACCGTAGGTCTTCAGATTCTCCTTACCGCATCTCAAACTTCCTGGTTCTTCAAGTTAGACCTTCCACCTCTGTCAGTGAGGGAAGGTGACAAAGCAAACAAGTACAACCAGAGGCCAGCCAGACTGTCGAGATGAAATGCCTTGATTGCCCTCAGAGCCCTGTGTCCTGCCCCATCACGCAGAGTGATGACAGAGTAGCATGGTGGCTGCAGCCACAGACTCTGGCTCCAACATCTAAGATTCGTTATACTGGACCGTGGTGGCGCACACCTTTGATCCCAGCACTCAGGAGGAAAAGGCAGGCAGATCTTTGTGAGTTTGAGGACAGCCAAGGCTACACAGAGAACCCCTTTCTCAAAAAAAACAACAAAAAAGAAGAAAGAAAAAATGAAAACTAAAATAGTTACTGTGACTCCAAATGCTGTGGTCACCTGCATACATGCTGTGTGCTTTCATGATTTACAGAGGTTATCATTTTCTTTAGTGATGCTTAATTATTGTTTTTGGGCTTTTGGCTTGTTTAAAAGATTTGATTTATTGTTGTTTTGAGACTATGTGTTATGTCTTACTATGTAGCTTTGACTGGCCTGAACTCAGGTTCACCTGCCTCTGGCTCCTGAGTGCTAGGTTTAAAGGTGAGCATCACAATGCCAGCCAACCTTCTTTTTAGGATTTCTTCTTAAATATTAGTTTAGTGCTTATAATATTTTATAGTGTTTACAGTATTTCAAGCGTATAAGAAAATCCATTGCCTGTTTTAGTTGACTTGGTCTTTCAGCTGTGATGGGTTCCTTGGGGTCCAGACTTAGTGATGAGTTTCAAGGAGAGTAGGAAGGAATATTAGCCACACCTGCTTCTAAGAACTGACTGTATCTCAGTCAGGAGGCAGAGGCAGAGGCAGGGGGTCTTTGAGTTCCAGGTCAGCCTGATCTACATAGCAAGGCAGGCTGTCAATCAATCTGTGTCCCCATGCCATCTTTCTCTTTTTTATTTACTCTGGATGTTTGTCTGAAGATATTTACAGTTTTATAAAAAATGACAACACTCTGACTTTGGCTCCATATCATGCCTGCTGGAATGCCTTTCGAGGAGACAAGTGGGAAGATTTTTCTAGCTCACAGGTGCGCTGCTATGTCCACATCATGAAAGAGGGACTCTGCTCTCGAGTGAGCACCCTGGGGCTCTACATGGAAGCCAACAGGCAGGTGAGAGGATGGGCTCAGGGTCTTCCTGCCCTCAAACCAGACCGCGCTTTCTGCCTTACTGCTGGGGACATGGTAACATTCACAGTCTTCACTCCTAAAGATTAGCAAGACTTGAATTGTCAGGGGAAAATCCAAAGACAGGAACTCGGTGAGTTCAAGGAAGCGCTAAGATCTCTAGAGAGATTAGCTTCTGAGCTGCGGCTGCAGCAGCTCTCCTGTTTTTCAGGGTGAACATTTGTATAATAGCTACTTCTAAGTAAGCAGACAAAGCCAAGCATGATGGTATATTCCAATTATCCCAGCTCTCAGCAGTGAGATTTGCAAAGTGGAGGCTACCCTGGGCTATGTAGCAAATTCCAGGCTAGCCATGTTTGCTCACACCTGTAATCCCAGCACTTGGGAGACAGAAACAGGAGGATTTTGTGTTGAAAGCCTGCTTGGGTAGCATAGCAAGACCTGTCTGGGTCGGGGGTGGGGGGTAATAAAATAGATAAATATTGTATAGTCACATAATTTAATGAATTAAGACAAAGGAAACTTCCTCAAGAAAGCAAAAAAACATCTGGGAATGTAGCCCCATTGATAGTACACAGGACTCCCTGAGCTCGCTCCCCAGTACTGCATCAGCTGGTGTGGTGCCCATACTCCCAGCATCAGGAGACAGGCAAAAACACTAGAATTTCAAGGACATCCTTGGCTACATACTGAGTTCAAGACCCAACTGGGCTGCATGAAACCCTGTAGGGATTTCTTGCTTGTATTTTTGTTAGTGGTGTTTAAGGTAAACTGAATTTTAAAAATACAAAAAAAAGGGGAGGAGAGAAAGAAAATTGAGTGACCAGATGACTCGAGATAGGAGTGTCTATGAAGAATTGTCTGAAACACATCAGTAAAAGCATGGAGAGAAAAGGCTAAAGATATGGAGGTTTCTTCATAGTTTTAGAAGCACAGGAGGAAGGAATATTGAGACCTGCAAATGAAATTGGGGAGGAGTGAAGCGCTGAAGTAAAAATAGGCAAAGTTAGTTGGAATGAGACAATAAAAGATTAGCTGCTAAATAGGGCAGTGGTGGCACATCTTTAATCCCAGCTCCCTAGAGGCAGAGGCAGGCAGATCTCTGGAGTTCAAGCCCAGCCTGGTCTGCAGAGTGAGTTCCTGGACAGCTAGAGCTTCCCTGTCTTGCAACAACAGCGAAAGATTAACTACTGGCATTGTCCCTAGTAGAACTCTGAAAACTGTCACTGGGAGGTAAGATAAGATGTAGATGGTATTAAAAATATTATTGAAAACTAAGATTTCTCTGGTTCATGAATCTTGAAGACTCTTAGTAGGCAGGGTGGTGGTTGCACAGCTTTGATCCCAGCATTCGGGAGACAAGTTAGGAGGATTTCTGTGAGTTGGAGGCCAGCATGATCTACATAGTGCATTGCAGGACAGCCAGGGCTACATACAGAGACCCTGTCTCAAATAATAACAACAAAAGACTCGTACTAGCCAGTAGACATAACCTCAGCCCCAGATATTAAGCTGCCTTCAATGTGGATTGGTTATGAATCCAGGGGAACCCCAAACCAGAGAACTATAAGAAAACACAGTGTTCCCCACTCTTACTCAGGTCCAGAAGCAGGTTTATAAACAGGCTGAAGCTGGAAAGACGCCCTCTGATGGTGCAGCAGATAGGCACACAGGGCCGTGACTGGAGTGTCATAGAAGACTCATGGTACTGTAGCCAGTGCTGACAAGACCTCGTCCAGCTAGCATGGCCACCACCTACAATGATTTGTACAGCTGCCCTGTGTTGTCCATGCTGGAGAATCATAGATACATGCATTCTCTTCCTTCCAAGTAGGTTATGACCAAATCACCTTGTACCTTCAACCTGCTTTTCATTTCTCAGCCTTAGGCAAGAATAATATAAACTTCTTTTTCTCGTTTCCTCTGGAGGGACACGGGCTCTTTCTTTGGATCAGTCCTGATTGTAGAGTTTATCTGACGTTGCTCCTCTTCTCACGTGACATGGCCACAGTAACCCAGGAGACAAGGGAAAGAACCCAGAATTACTCTGAGCAGGATTCCTGGTGTTCTGTGCCCCATTTGACCTCCTTTCCCATGAAATGTCAGAAGAATGTCTAGGCCTTAGTGTGGCTGCTGCATACGCTGTCCTGTCCTGGGAAGCCTAGCAGCTTCTCTGCTCTCTTATCTGACACAACTGGCGGAGAGCCCCATCCCTGACTGGGCGCTGAGTTCTACCTAAAGTGTTAGTTAGGTGTCCACATCTTTACCTGCGAAACTTATTTCCTCAAGGTACCCAAATTGCTGTCTGAGCTTTGTCCAGAGGAGTCAATGATCCACCCATCAGCCCAGATTGCCAACAGACACTTGGTAAGTGCTGGCGTAAGCAGGGCGCAGATGCAACCTTCTGAGGGGCACTGGGACCCCATTAGTACAAGGGGAGTCCCATCTCCATCTTGGTAGTAGTAGGGACACACTCAAGAAGACTTCATCAGGCTGGAGAGATGGCTCCGCGGGTAAAGCTCTGTACTGCTAACCTGACAACCTTAGTACAGTCCGGGAACTCCCGTGCTGAAAGGGGAGATATGACACTTAAAGCGTTCATCTCTGACTTCCACACACGTCATAGCATGCACATGTGTACACATACAGAAAAAAATAATCTCAGCACTGGAGCATCTTAGGTGGGAAGATCAGAAGTTCAAAGTCTGCTGAGCTACCAAACATGCAGTGCTAGTCTGGGAAAGAGTAAGACCCTGTCTCTGGCCACTTGGAACTTGCTTTGGCAATAGTTTAGTGGTAGAGCACTTGCTCAGCATTTATGAATCTGGGTCCAATCTCCTGTATTTCACAAATATGAAGAGTCCTGAAGCCAGATGTTGTGGTACACAGCTGCAGCCATGGTATCCAGGAGACTGATGCAGGAAGAATGTGAGTTCTAAGCCAGCCTGAGATGAATAGCAAGTTGGATGCAAGTTTAGGGTTTCATAGTAAGAACTTGTCTCCAAAAGCAATAAAAAGGAGAAAGGGAGCTGAGCCAGTGGCGCTGCACACCTTTAATCCCAGTACGCAGGAGGCAGAGGCAGGCGGATCTCTGAAATCAAGGCCAGCCTGGTCTGTAAGAGCTACAAGTTCCAGGACAGGCTACAAAGCCACAGAGAAACCCTGTCTCTAAGAAATAGAAGAAGAAGAAAAGTTGGCTGGGGGCCTCTGAGTGGTGCACTCCTTTAAGGCTAGCACTTGGGAAACAGAGGCAGGCAGCTCTCTGTGAGTTTGAGGCCAGCCTGGTCTACAGAAAAAGTTCCAGGACAGGCTTCAAAGCTACACAGAGAAACCCTGTCTTAAAAATAAATAAATAAACTGAAAAGCCGAAGGCCAGTCTGGGCTAAGTATACAAATATGTAAGTGCACACATATGTTTGATTTGTTGGTCTTGTTTTGTTTTTCTTGGAAGAAAAGGGCCTGTTCTTCAGTGTTAGATGGAGCTGGTGTTAGAAAAGCTGTTTGGTCTTTGGGTCTTGTGAAATACTAATCACTCCCCTAAGCTGTTTCTCTGGAAGGGCCCCAAAGATGAGGGTGAATTACAGACAGTCTCTGTTTGCCTTCTGCAGGTTGGAGCTGACAGCCTCGTTGGGCCGGATACACAGGTTGGAGAGAAGTCATCTATTAAGCGCTCAGTCATTGGCTCATCCTGTGTCATACAAGATAAAGTGACTGTTACCAATTGCCTTCTCATGAACTCTGTCACCGTGGAAGAAGGGTATGTCTCCCTCCGTGCCTGCGTGAGGCAAGGCTTCTGGTACCCCAAGAGCTTTGGTGGATTCACCCAACCCAACAAAGGGCTCACACTGGGGACAGGAAGGAAGAAGCTTAGCACCTTTGAAGTTTGGTTTTGCTTCCATAATGACGTGAACTCTAGCACCCTCTTCTCGTAGAACCGTACACTCCCATGAGAAGCTGCCTTCTCTTCCCTGGGGTCCTGTTGCATGAAGGTGACCACAGTAGTGAGCTCTTTGCAGTGCTGCAGTGACGCTGTGCCGAGGGAGTGTCACTTCCCCTGCCTTCATACCCCAAAGCTGCCTGGAGGCAGCGGCGTACAGGGAGTGGACATAAAAGCCATACTATGCTTTAAGGGCAGGCTTCTCTCCCCAGGCTGGCCTAGACCTTGCTATGTAGCTCAGTCTGGTCTACCCATAAGCATCCTCCTTCAGCCCCTTAAAAGTCCAAAGTCTGGGGCTAGGGATATAGTTGATTGAGTGCTTGTCTAGCATATATGCACAAGGCCCCTGGGTTTAATCCTGGCACCACATAAATTGGGCATGAAGCAGGAGGATCAAGAATTCAAAATCATCTTCAGCTACATAGCAACTTAAGGCCAGCCTCAAATACATGAGATAAAAATAAAAAGATAAACTTTTTGCTGAAACTTTACTTAAAACAAACAAAGCATGGTTCCTCACCAACACACTCCTATAATCCCAGAACTTCAGAAGCCAGAGAGAAGAGGATTTAAAATTTGAGGCTAGCCTGGGTTATGTTTGACAAGTTGGAACCCCAGCACTCAGGAGGGAGAGGCAAGCGGATCTCTGAGCTTGAGGCCAAAGTGAGTTTCAGGACAGCCAAGACTACACAGAGAAACACTGTTTTTTAAAGAAAAAACAATATGCTTTGCTAGGTGGGCATGGTGGCACATACCTTTGATCCCAGAAGAGGCAGAAGCAGATGGATCTCTGTGAACCAGCCTTGTATAGTGATGAGTTCTAGGCCAGCCAGGGGTACACAATGAGACTGTCCCTTGTGCGCCTTGGTTTTTTTGTTTGTTTGTTTGCTTGTTTTTGTTTTTTTAAGACAGGGTTTCTCTGTGTAGTCCTGGTTGTCCTGACTGTTCTGGAACTCACTCTGAAAACCAGAGATTCACCTGTATCTGCCTCCCAAGTCCTGGGATTAAAGGCATGCACCATCCCACCCTGAGAGGTTGTCTCTTTTGCTTTCTTTTCTTTTATGAGACAGGGTCTCTCTACATAGATCTGGTTGTCCTGGAACTCACTCTGTAGGCCAGGCTGACCTTGAATTCGCAGCGATCCTCCTGCCTCTGTCTCCCAAGTCATGGGATTGAAGGCTTGTGGCTACTTCACAGGCTGCAAAAGCAAAATCACTGAGCTGACTCATCATAGTAGCAGATTCTCAGCATTCAAAAGGCAGAGAAAGGGGGATCCATAGCAGAACAGCCTGGACTACGTTGTTTGCAAAGAATGAGGAGGGGAGGTATGCAAACACTTCATTGGGCTGAATATGTGGGGTGGGAGCTCGTTGAATGTTTGTTTATCTTGAAATGGGGCCAGCTGACCTTGAATCCTAGGTTCAGCTTTCCTTCACTTGCCCAAAAAGTCCTGTACCGCCACACCCAACTCCTAACAAACCCCCGGAGGAAACAGTTCCTTTTACAGTTCAGAGTGACTGATTGGGCTGGGAGTGGACCTTAGTAAAGAGCTTGCCCTCAGAGCAGGAGGACCTAAGTTTGATCCCCGGAGTCTAAGTTAAAGGGGACAGGGAGCAGCTGGAAAGATCACTTGGCAGTTAAGAGCTCTGGTTACTCTTCCAGGGGGCCCCAGTTTGAATCTAGCACCCACAAGACAGTAAGGCAGATGGATCTCTGAGTTTGAGGCCAGCCAGTTCTACATAGCAAGTTCCAGACCAGCCAAGGTTACAAAGTAAGATCCCATCTGCATAATAATAATAATAGTAATAATAATATTAGTAATAGCTGGGCGGTAGTGGCACACACCTTTAATCCCAGCACTCGTAAGGCAGAGGCAGGCGGATCTCTGTGAGTTCAAAGCCAGCCTGGTCTACAAGAGCTAGTTCCAGGACAGGCTCCAAAGCTACAGAGAAACCCTGTCTTGAAAAACCTAAAATAATAATAATAATAATAATAATAATAATAATAATAATAGGAATAAGATGGCACATGCCTATAATCTCAGCACTTTGAAGGCTGAAGCAGGAGAATCATTAAGTTCAGAGCCAGTCTCAGCTAAAGGTGGTGAGAGATCACGCAGTCCTACAAATTAGCATCTGATGATAAGATCCGATATCTTTCGACCCATATGAAGTTTTCCCCATTATTTTGGGGTCACTTAGCTTATTTACCTATGATAAATTTGAAAAGGGCAATTAAAATTCAGACATATCGATCTTGTGGACAGTGGGTTAGCTCCCTGCCCAAGGTCCTCAGGGCTTGGGAGATGCCAATATCTACACCTTGGGGAGGTGTCGATAGGTAAGACTGTTCTCAGAAAATTCCTGCTTATCTTCCATTTTCTGCCACTTTCTGTGACGGCTGATAGGAATCAAACGTCTAGTGAAGGCTGGGAAGATTCACAGGGTGAAAGGCCGCTGGGCAAGCTGGGGAACCTGAGTTCAGATCCTAGAGCCCGTGTGATTAGGACACGATAGCCCATGCCTGTCTGTAACCCAGTGCTCCTTCAGCAGGATTCAGAGCAGATGCAGAAATAAATTCTCAGAGACTCACACGCCAGCTAGCCTGACATCCATGCTGTCCTCTGACCTCTACACACACACATGCTCACACTCATACACATAAATGTAGACACAAATCTATTGGAGAGAAAAAAGGTAGAGGGGACTGGATAATGGCACACTCACACACAACAAACAAATAAGTAAAAATATAATAATTTTAAAAGTCTAGTCAAAACTTAATTGTCAGGGCCAGCCAGAGAGGGCTCAGTCAGTGGTGAAGAGCTCTGACTCTAGAGGTCCTGAGTTCAATTCCCAGCAACCACATGGTAGCTCACAACCATCTGTCATAAGATCTAGTGCCCTCTTTTGGCATACTGGTGTGATGCAGATACAGCTTTATATAAAATATAAATAAATCTCAAAAAAAAGCCTGTAATAGTCTAGGCTTTCATTTGTTGTCTGTCTCTGTCCTCAACTACATCTGAATTGCCTCTTAATAAAAAGTAGATGACACCAAAGCAGTCTCCAATCCCATCTTCGGCTTAAGCAAGCTGGAAATCAGGGTTTTACCTGGGTTTTCTGTGCTGTCTATGCTTAACCAAGTTAGCCCTCAAGGCCAAACAAGCTGTTCCTGTTTCTCATTCTAATCATTACCTTGAGCATAGCTCCAGCTGACTGGCCACACACCGAATCCTTGTTTCTCTCTTCTTTACTCCATTCCGCCTACTTTTTTTGTGGCAATAGGGATTGAACCTTGGGCCTTAGACTTGCTAAGCCAAGGATTCTCCACAGGGCAGTATCCTTTTTGTTCTGGAGCCTTGTCGGAGATAGCCCAGACTGACCTTGAATTTAGTGTGTAGGGAAGATGCCTTTGAACTCCTAATCATTCTAATTCTACCTAACAAATTTTAGCATTGTGGACATGTACCATCCTGACCCAGTTCTTGTTTCGTTTAGGGGTGTGTGTGTGTGTGTGTGTTTGTGTGCGCGCGTATTTGAATATAGGTACCCAAGGAGTCATATCCCCTGAAGCTAAAGTTACAGACTGCTGTGAGCACCTGGTGTGGGTCCTGGGAGTCAAACTGCTGTCCTCTGAAGGAGCAGCATGTGCACTTAGTTGCTGAGCCATCTCTGAGCTGGTTTGTTGTTTGATGTCTATAGCAAAAGTCCAGTAGTGAGCATCTGATCCCCGGGACTGGAGTTCCAGGTGGTTTTGAACGATCCAGTTTTGGTGTTTGGTGTAGGAGCTCTACAATAGTAGTGTGAGCTCCTAACCTCTGAGGCATCCCACCTGCCCCTGTCTTTTCCTTTTTTTTTCCCCCAGGACAGTGTTTCTCTGTTTACCTGGCTGTCCTTGAACTCGCTCTGTATAGTGAGTTCCAAGACAGTATATAATGAGACACTGTCTCAAGGAAAAAACAACCCTAAATAGGCAGGAAAAAATGTTTAAGGCCTATCTGAGATCCATGAATTTCTGTCTCCAAAAGAAAGAAAAGAAAATATTCACTTTCATTTTTCTTTTTGTATGAGATTACAGGTATGCACCCCCATACCTGATTTATATGACACCGGGGGTCAAATCGAAAACATTGTGCCACCTACCATTCCCTGCCCCATATCCAGCATCCATGTCAGGTAGCTCACATCCACCTGTAACTCCAGCTGCAGGGAATCTCCTCAGCTTCCTTCTCACTTGTGGGGCGCATACACACATAAATAAAAATAAGATACTCTTCTTCCCCTTTCTTGGGGGGAGGGGAGGTTTCAGGACAGAATTTCTCTGTAGCTTTGGAGCCTGCCCCTGGAACTCTCTCTGTAAACCAGGCTGGCCTCAAATTCACAGAGATCTGCTTGTCTCTGCCTCTCCAGTGCTGCGATTAAATGTGTGCACCCAGCAAGATACATCTTTTAGAAAGCTGGCCATGGCAGTACGTACCTAAAATTCTAGTCTAGATGGAAACAGGAAGGATCCCTGGGACTTGCTGACTGCCTAGTTTAGCAAAGTTGGTAGGCTCCAGGTTCAAATAGAGATCCTATCTCAAAAAAATAGATGAACGCTGGTAAGATAGCTTGCTACCAAGTCTGGCAGCCTAAGTTTGATCCCTCGAACTGGCGTGGTAAAAGCAGAAAACCAACTCCTCTGTCCTACACACCCACCACGGTACACACGAAATAGATAAATGTAGAATAATAAGGTAGGGAGTAACTGCAGAAGACGCGTGAAGTCAACCACTGGTCTCCAAAAGTGCATGCTCAGCTGGGCGGTGGTGGCGCACGCCTTTAATCCTAGCACTTGGGAGGTAGAGGCAGGCGGATCTCTGTGAGTTCGAGACCAGCCTGGTTTACAAGAGCTAGTTCCAGGACAGGCTCCAAAACCACAGAGAAACCACCCTGTCTCGAAAAACCGAAAAAAATAAAATAAAATAAATAAACAAGCCGGGCGATGGTGGCGCACGCCTTTAATCCCAGCACTCGGGAGGCAGAGGGAGGTGGATCTCTGTGAGTTCGAGACCAGCCTGGTCTACAGAGCTAGTTCCAGGATAGGCTCCAAAGCCACAGAGAAACCCTGTCTCGAAAAACCAAAATAAATAAATAAATAAATAAATAAATAAATAAATAAATAAATAATTAAACAAAAGTGCATGCTCACCCGTACACTCTTTTACACATACACGGATGTGTAAACGTTGCGTATGCACACGTATACACACAAGAGTGTGTTTGTGTATGTGTTCTTTTCCTTCCTGAAATGAACTAAAGGAAGTCTGTGTATGTTGGTACTGTAAGTTGAATTCAGAGCTCTGTTCATGTTAGGCAAGCATTTTGCTATCTCATTATTCTCCAGTTCTGGCCAGGCATGGTGGCACACACCAGTAATCCCTGCACTTGGAACCTCAAGATACAGTTACCCTTGACTACATAGCAAATTTGAGGCCAACCTGTGCTACATGAGACCTTGGTCTCCTAACACACACGCGCACACTCTAGATCCCCACACTGAAGAAAGACTTAAAACCAGGAAAGGATGGAGAACTAAGAGGCACCCTGTGTCACCAGTCAGGACTTCTTCCGTATGTAATGTGACACAGTAGGTAGAGCAGCGTAGTACTTTCCCAGGCCTTCCTTTGGTTTCAAATGTGAGCCCAAGAATGAAGGACCAAGTCTCCATTAGTCTCAGCCATCACCAAGTGGCTTCTTAGAGAACCCTGGAGAGAATTAGCGCAGCACAGACCCTAGGGCCAGGTTGAGAGTCAGTACTAGATGCAGAAACCAGCTCTGGTGCTGGGCCCAGTTCTCTTCTGGGGTTATGAGAAATTACCTTTTCGGTGCGCAGGCAGGAAACACAATCTGGCTGAGAATTGGCCACCTAAGAGAGGTTGATATAGTCCTGCCCCTCCATCCCCTTCATCATGAGCAGATAAATACATATACTTCTAGGAAAATTCCTGATCGTTGGGCTGGAGATGTAGTTCATGATAGAGCTTGTGTGTAACATCCATGGGCTGACTGTGCTAGTTCATGTCTATAATCCCAGCATTTGTGAGGCAGAGGCAAGAGGACTGCCTCAAGTGTAAGGCCAGCCTGGACTACAGTATGAGACTCTGTCAGAAAAAATAAGAAACAGCCAGTGAAGTGGAGCACGGCTTCAGTACCAGCTCTTGGGAAGCAGAAGCAGGTGGATCTCTGTGAGTTTGAAGCCAGGAAAAGAGGGGGTGGGGAGGAAGAAGGAGAGAGAAAAAGAATTCACTAGATATTTAAATACACCAAAGATACATAAAATATATAGTGTGTATATTGTGGTCTGAGGATGGGCCCATGGCTCACACTCTGCAGTGGATCAATCCTCAGCCTTTGGTGGGTCTGAAGTCTTGGTTTTTTGGTGGGTTTTTGTTTTAGGCTTTATTTTTGTTTTGAGACAGGGTTTCACTTTGTAGTCCTAGCTGGCCTTGAACTTGCAAAGATTTGTTTGCCTGTGCCCCCGTACTGGGATTAAAAGCAGTGTGTGGTATCTGCAATGAAAGTGAAGAGCTGCTAAAACAAATGGTCAGAAAAAAGCTTCGTACCCAGAGTTCACTTTGAGTCTTCAGGGAGCCACTGAGCAGAGCCTCAGGGAGCAGAGCCTTGGGCTGCCCATTAGCCAGCCTCCTTTTCCCGGTTGTATCTAGTCTCTACACAGTAACTAGTGCATCTCAGAACTTCCATTTAAACTAAGTAAGATGATCAGTAAGGAGGCTTCTGCAGACCCGGTTAGACTACTAAACAAATGGAGAGCAGAGGCCAGGCGGTGGTGGCGCACTCCTTTAATCCCAGCACTTGGGAGGCAGAGGCAGGCGGATCCCTGTGAGTTCGAGACCAGCCTGGTCTACAAGAGCTAGTTCCAGGACAGGCTCCAAAGCCACAGAGAAACCCTGTCTCGAAAAAGCAAAAAAAAAAAAAAAAAAAAAAAAACAAAAACAAAAAACGGAGAGCAGCCGTGGGTTGTTTTGGAAATCTGACCTCCGTTCCAGCCACTTCCTTCCAGTGATGGTTCCCACCCACGCCCAGATTCCAGTGTAGCCAGTTAGTAGTCTTTAATTATGCCTTTGTCAACGAAAGAGCTCTCACTCAAAGGAATAAAAATGTGGCTTATTTTGGAGCCAAATATGAGTGGCCATGGCCCTAGAAGATAGATTTAGGTCTCCCCAAATAAACACGTTCCAATCCTGTAAACTTTCTATAGTAACAGAACAAAGAAAGGCATAAATCAAACACCTTCCCATTACATTAGTGGCTACATGGGTAGGTGGGTTACAGCAAGACCAGAACTCTGCACTGGCATTAGACGCTGCCAAACAGCCTCCTTAGCCCTTTGCTGGAATCTCAGGTTTATTGAGTTAATGCATTTCACAAGTTTTATCTGTTAGTCACCGGACGATAGGTTCAACACAGCGGTGGGCAAGAACTAAAAACAGCCCAAAATAACTTGTAATTAGGCTCCAGACCTGCAACATTCCAGCCTCTCGACATCACTGAGGTTCTAACCAGTCAACCCCACAGCTTTTTCCAGGAATCCTCGTTCACAGCTTCATGTGTCCTGCTGACTGTCTGCCCACCTCTTGTCCAGCTCCAGAGCACACTTTAAGATCTTAACCACTGATAGGAAACAAACATTGCTACTACTTCAGACACTGGGCTTTGCTTTGGCTAAGTGGGCCTTGCTCTGCCTCTGGACCCATATATATAAGGCAGTCTGCACCTTCCTTGTTACCCTCTGTAGGGGATTTCCTGGAGGATATGGAGCTACCGTAACCGCTGACTCTAATGCTTCGCAATTTGGACAAGTTGCAAAGTTCTGGATTGGACCTCGTGGAACACCCACTGAATGTACCCCAAGACTGCCAAAAAGCACACTAATACTTGTCCCATTCATACCACCCACAGAGATGCTTCAGCCTAGAATAGGCGTTAACCTTCCCTAGGAATAGAGATAGCACAGATAGCCCGTTTCCTGTCTGCCTCTGGCTGGTCATCTGAAACAGTAAAGCTCTCTGCGTGCTGAGAGCACCTTGTGCTTTGGGTGCTCATTCTTGCTCAGGTGACTGGAGGCTGTTCTGAATTCTGGCTCCAGGTCAAAATTCTAACACCTTCCATGAATGAGCTGCATCCCTAGACTTCTGAGCTGTACCAAGGACTGGTTTTTGCATAGCAGAATCCTGCCCAACATCCCGCCTGTGGCATCAGCACTTCTTCGTGGTGTGGGCTGTTCCCTTTGAAAGTTCATCCTTGCATGAATAGGGCAGTTTAAATCATCTTGATACCTCCAGGCAGTGGTGGTACACACCTTTAATCCCAGCACTCAGGAAGTAGAGGCAATATGATCTCTGTAAATTTGAGGACAGCCAGGGCTGTTACAAAGAGAAACCATCTCATTAAAAAAAAAGAAAAGAAGAATATGGGTTCTAGTATCAGGTAGAACTGGATTTGAATGTGCAGTTTAGCAGTTACATGGTTTGGAATAAATGGTTTAAATTCTCTAAATCTGTTATTTCATCTGTAAAATTTGGGTGCTGTTTTTATATCAGATAAAATTGATAGTCAGAGCATCACCTAGAAATGTTTTCTCTAACTAAATACATAACTTTCTCTTCCTGGACCTACCAAAAACATTGATGGAGGCCAAGACAAGATGTCCTCGTTTCTTTGTGTCGCCCATAATTTTGTTTTGTCTTTCAAGACAGGATTTCTATGTGTAACAACCCTGGCTGTCCTGGAACTAGCTCTGTAGACCAAGCTGGCTTCGAACTCACAGAGATCCACCTGTCTCTGTCTCCAGGGTTCTGGGATTAAAGGCGTGCGCCACCACCGCCCGGCAAAATAATTTTTTTTTTTTTTTAATTTATTTATTATGTATACAGTGTTCTGCCTGCATGTATCCCTGCAGGCCAGAAGAGGGCACCAAATCTCATTAAGATGGTTGTGAGCCACCATGTGGTTGCTGGGAATTGAACTCAGGACCTTCCTTTGGAAGAGCAGTTAGTGCTCTTAACCTCTGAGCCATCTCTCCAGCCCAGCAAAATAATTTTTTTATTATTGTGTGTGCTGTGTGAATAGTGGAGTTAGGGTGGGGACATATATCGTGACATACAGAGGTCAGAGGGCAACTTTCTGGAAGCAGCTCTTTCACCCTTAAATGGGTTCTGAGACTTGAACTCAGTTCTCCAGGTTTGCACAGCAAGTGCCTTTACCCACTGAACCATTTCACTGGTCCTGCCCAGGTGATTCGTAAAAACTCATTGCTGTAGTGTGTTTAGCGTAGTACCGGGCATAAATGTGTAGTGAATGTTGGTGATGGTTTGCCATCAGGCGTGGGGCATACCTGTAATACCAGCACTTGGTGGGTCTCTTGAGTGTGCAGTCTGCCTGATCTACATAGCAAGTTCCAGGACAGCCAGGGCTATATATTAAATTTTAAATGTTTAAGTTAAATTTCCCAATTAAAAAAAAATTAAGACCTTTTCCGGCTGGTGAGATGGCTCAGCAGGTAAGAAGTGTTGCTGGGCAAGCCTGAGAGCCTGAGCTCAGTCCCTGGGACCCACAGTAAAAGAGCCAGTTCTCAACACTCGGCTGGCACAGTGTGTACCATGCACATACTCTTGATGATAACAGTTTTTATTTTAAAGACTTCTCCCACCTCACAGTCTTCAGGAGACTAGAGTTAGTTTCTAAATTCAAATCAACAGCCAGAGCCAGTGCTGCTTCTGAGCATGTGTGTTTGGGCCTCCAGCAGCCTCCTAGTGGTGTGGAACAAAGCAGTCTTTCTGGAGTAGAGCTTTTTGTTTGTTTGGCTTGCAGGGAGGGTGGCAGTTCTAGGGATTGAGCCCAGGGATTTCCACATGCTAAGCAAGTGCTCTACAGGTCATGCTGCCCAAACCACCCCCTTTTTATTTTGATAGGGTTTTAGCTGTCCAGACAGGGCTTTATCTCACTCTATGGCTGAAGAAGGCCCTGAATTTGTCCTGGTTTAGCCTCCTGAGTAGCTGGGATAACAGGCCCAAGCCACTGTCCTTGACTTGACGTGAACTGGCTTTTGAAATACCCATTTTTGTGCTAGGTAATATATTTCAGTGGCAGAGTGTTTGACTACCATGTATGAGGCCCTGGGTTCTTCAATTTCTAGCACTGCTAACACACACACGATAGATAGATAGATAGATAGATAGATAGATAGATAGATAGATAGATAGATAGATAGATGATAGATAGATAGATAGATAGATAGATAGATAGATAGATAGATAGATAGATAGAAAAAGCCACCAAGACAGCTCAGTAGGTAAGAGCTTCTGTCATCAAGCCTGCTGACCTGCGTAGTGGAAAAAGAGAACTGACACTGGCTCCCTCAAGTTGTCTTCTGACCTCCACATACCCCCTTCCAAAGAAAATTAAAAAAAAAAAATAGTGGACAGGGCAGTGGTGTTGCATGCCTTTAATCCCTCACTCATTACTAATGCCAGTTCTGGCATTAGGTATGTTCCACTATGCCCAACCAGGAAGATTCTTAATTTCTGGGCCCCAATGACATTTGTCATATGATCCTAGGTAAGAAGACTTGGTGGGCAAGCCTACAGACCAGCCTCAGATTACACCCTTCCGCCAAGGAGAATTTGAGTAGAAATTATACCCCAAGATCCTGGGTACCTAAAGTCAAGCTAGGAGCCTGGCATAGTAGCATACCCCTTTAATCCAAGCACTTGGTAGGCAGAGGCAGGTGGATCTCTGTGAGTTTGAAGCCAGCCTGGTCTACGTAATGAGTTCCAGGACAGCCAGAGCTACATAATGAGACCTGGTCTCAAATGTGTGTGTGTGTGTGTGTGTGTGTGTGTGTGTGTATGCATGCACATGGATATGTGTGTATGTGTGTGTACATGGATATGTGTGTGTACATGGATATGTGTGTGTGCATGGATATGTGTGTGTGTGCACATGGATGTGTGTGTGTACATGGATATATGTGTGTGTGTGTGTGTGTAGGTGCGTGTACACATGGATATATATGTGTGTATATATAAAATCAAGCTAGGTATGACAGCATATACCTATGATCTAGTATTTGGATGTCTGGGGCAGGAAAATCATGAGTTCCAGGCCAGCTTGGAATGCATAGCAAGATGTTGTCTCAAAATGAGAAGAACTTGGAACAGCAAGATGACTAGTGATCAAAGGCACATTCCATCAGACCTGACCAGAGTTTGATACCCAGAACCCACATTGTAGAAAGAGAGAACCAATCTCTAAAGCTGGCCTCTGACCGTTACACTATGACATGTGTGACCCCCCCATTTCATCTTCCTACACACCAAATAAATAATGTAATAAACTTTAGGAAGTAAAATGAACTTGGTTGCTGCAGTGTTTATATATACCCATAATCCTAGCACTTGGTAGGTATAGGCAGGAGGGTCAAGAGTTCCGTATCATTCTTGGCTACATAGTGAGTTCAAGGCCAGCCTGGACTGTGCGAGACCCTGTCTCAAAAGGGGGGAGGGCCCATAGTTCAGTGGTAAAGAGCTTGTCTAACATGCACAAAGCCCTAGATCCAGTCTCCATTGCAAAAAAAGAAAAGAAGATGAGAAGTCAAGTAAGGACTTGGAAAATAATTATGAATGTAGTCCCACTCTGAAATTCTCTAACGTCTTTCTGCCATCCAATAATAAGAGACGTGTAGCCATCCACAGGATTGACCAGCTGTCAGCCCAGAGGGAAGCCTGAGCTTCCAGGCAGTGGTTTGCTGGTGAAGCCCTGGGCACCCTAATGTGACTGCTGTGTTGGCTCCTGTGTTACAGAAGCAGCATCCATGGCAGCGTCATCTGCAACAATGCGGTGATTGAGAAGGGCGCAGACATCAAGGACTGTTTGATCGGAAGTGGTCAGAGGATTGAAGCCAAAGGTAAACAACACCCCGAGTTCAGAGTCGTGGGAGTTGTTATCTGTCACATTAGCACAGAGAACGCTTAGTGGGCAGGATGTCAGAAACAGGCTCGTGGTTATACTGCAGGGGAAAACAAACTTATAGTGATCTTTGGAGAGTAGCTGATAGCATTATCGAGTTGTTATAAGTTTAATTTAGGCCTATTTCTAGGAATATAACTTATAAATAAGTTTACTCATGTATATGTGCAACTATACTGTACTATCAAAAATTGAAAATATAACAATATCCAAATTTGCCGGGCGGTGGTGGCGCACACCTTTAATCCCAGCACTCGGGAGGCAGAGGCAGGCGGATCTCTGTGAGTTCGAGGCCAGCCTGGATACAAGAGCTAGTTCCAGGACGGAAACCAAAAAAGCTACGGAGAAACCCTGTCTCGAAAATAAAAAAAAAAAAAAAAAAAAAAAACTAAAAAACAACTGGGAAGTATAAACTGTGTAGCCAGGGCTACACAGAGAAAATCTGTCTCAGAAAACAAAAGCATAGTAATAGGGATGTTTGGGGAAACTGTATTCATTTCATCTTTTTTTTTTTTTTTCGGTTTTTTCGAGACAGGGTTTCTCTCTGTAGCTTTGGAGCCTGTTCTGGAACTCTCTCTCTCTCTAGACCAGGTTGGCCTCAGACTCACAGAGATCCGCCTGCCTCTGTCTCCCGATTGCTGGGATTAAAGGCATGCGCCACCACCGCCCAGCTGAAATAATATCTTTGCTGCCAGCTCAATGAAAACCTTTTCTCTTTGTTTCCTTAGCTAAACGAATGAACGAGGTGATTGTGGGAAATGACCAGCTCATGGAGATCTGAGTCCTGGACAAGCCTGACCCCTTCCTTTTGGCCCCCAAACTACAGATGTTGGCTGACCTACCTGTTTGACTCTGTATTTATTTTTCAATAAAGAAGAATTTCCAGGCTGTCGGTGTAGCTCAGTGGTAAAGCGCTTGCCTCGCCTGCACAAGGCCCTGGGTTCAAGGCCTGCACTAGAAACAAAATAGAAAGACTTCCAAAGGCAGGATGAACGGTCCAGGTTCCTGGCATCTGGGCTCCGGGTATAGAATAACAGTGTGAGTTTGTGGATTGCAGAGTAAATCTAGCGAGAGCAACAGAATGAAGCAGACACAGTGGTCCAGGTCTTGTATGCCGACTTCACAGACAGGAAGCAGCTGTCCAGTAGGTCCTCTGAAGATTATTCCTGACTGGCCGACCAAGCCTAGTCTGTGAAGTATCTTCCGTCTGAGGCCCAGCCTGTGAACACGTATCTGTAACCTAGCACTCGAGATGGAGGCAAGAGAATCAAAGTTAAGTCATCCTCAGGTGACTTTGAGGCCAGCTTAGACCAGCCTACATAAGCTCCTCTCTCAACAAAGAACTAAAATAAGGCTAGCAAGAGGGTTAGCCAGCAAAGGCCCATGGTTCTCAAGTCTAGTAACCTGAATTCCATCCCTGGAACCCACATAAAGGTACAAAAACACACAAATAATAATGAATAGTTTTTTGTTTGTTTTCTGAGACAGTGTTTCTCTGTATAGCCCTGGCTGCCTTAGAACTCTACGTAGACCAGGCTGGCCTTGACCTCAAAGCACTTGCCCTTGCTTGACCTCCACCTGCCTCTGCCTCCTGAGCGATGGGATTAAGGGTGTGTGCTACCACCACCTGGCCCAATAAATAGTTTTTTAAAAAGTATCTTCAATCTAAAAGCCCTGACCCTAATCAGGCTTTCTAGACACTTACACCCGGTACCTACCTGGCAGTACCACCTCTGAATGGTAGCCCAAGACTTGGTTTTTGCTCCAGAGGCTCCATACAGATATCTAGCACCTGCACCACCCTGTCCTTCACCCAGCATTCACTCTGAGTCTCCACCCCTTTTCTCCAGCTCAGTTCTTATCCCTTAGGGCAGTGGTTCTCAACCTTCCTAACTGCAACCCTTTAATACAGTTCCTTATGTGTGGTGACCCCACCACCACCACATGATGCACGCTTTTAATTCCAGTACTTGGGAAGCAGAGGCAGGCAGATCTCTGAGTTCGAGGCCAGCCTGGTCTGCAGAGCAAATTCCAAGACAGGCTCCAAAGCTACACAGAGAAACCCTGTCTCCAAAAAATTATTTTATTGCTACTTTTATGAATTGTAGTGTAAGTATCTGACAGTAGACGCCCATGGAATGGTCGTTTGGCCCACCCCATCCCAAGGGATTGAGACCCACAGGTGGAGAACTTCCGCCTTAGAGACTTTTATATATGGCAAGCTGAAGGAAGCCACTGCTAGTGAGCAGCCTTTCCCACGGTTTTCACAGAAGCGAAAGCTACTGTCGCACGAGTTCTAATTGGTCTTAAAAACTTGGAGTCAGGGGGCTGGAGAGATGGCTCAGAGGTTAAGAGCATTGCCTGCTCTTCCAAAGGTCCTGAGTTCAATTCCCAGCAACCACATGGTGGCTGACAACTATCCGTAATGGGGTCTGGTGCCCTCTTCTGGCCTGCAGGCATACACACAGACAGAATATTGTATACATAATAAATAAATAAATATTTAAAAAAAAAAAAAAAAACTTGGAGTCAGATATCAGGGTAAATGCTGAAAGGTCAGAGAAGTAAAAGAGCCAGCCACTAGAGAGACTTCTTACCTCTACCAAGTCCTCAGACCAAAGGGGGCAAGAACCTATTTTCCAAGAATCCTCAGAGAGACTGGCCCGACATCCTGTCTCGTCCCATCTTATACTCCTCTCTCTGCCCGGCCATATCCCTTCCTGTTTTTACCTCCCTAGTGTAGAGTTAAAGGCGTGTGACTCTCAAATACTGAGATTAAAGGTGCAAGCCACCACCGCCTGGCTCTGTTTCTCCTTTATACTGGATCAGTCTCGCGTAGCTATGGTGGCATTGAACTCACAGAGATCCGTCTGCCTCCCGAGTGCTGGGATGAAGGTGTGCGCCACCACTGCCTGGCCTCTATGGTGAACTAGTGGCCAGCTCCAAACTCTGACCTTCAGCTAAGCTTTATTTGTTAGAACACCACAGCTATAATCTAAAATGGCGTTCTGAGCCAAGCCTTCTCCATCTCTACCACACCTTGGGGATGCCCTCTCAGTCTCACAAGGAACGGTTTGAAAGTCGTCCCGACTTCTCCAGCTGCGTCCCTTTGTCTTAATTATACAGGTGCTCATGCTTCAGTTAACTGAAGAATGAGGTTTCTCTGTTCGCAGCTCGCTGGAGTCATCCCCTTCCAGTTTGCACCCCTGCTCCCAAACATAAGAGCACTCTGCTCTTGTCTCCCCTCCCTGCATGGCTTTTACAACCGCCAGGTGTTAGAAGAAGATAAAAGTGACTCCTGGGGTAAGATTTCACCTCCTAGAATTATCAAAGTAAAAGTTTCTCTTGATGTCCTCACTGTGGGTGGCAGTAATTATAATAAAGAATAGTTTGAAATACTGGTTTCTACATTGCTTCAAAAATTTTCCAGGCTCTCAAGTTCACTTGAGTAATCTTGCCTGATCGTATGTTGCTCTCATTGAACTTGTGAGAGAGATGTGCATGCATCCCCTGGGGGAGCCTCACCTCCAACCAGTGCTTAGGATAGGGCTCCTGGAAGTTTGCCTTCGTCAGGCAGGAGCCCAGTGGCCTAGCAGAACATAGGAGTGAAGGAGAGAGAAAGAGCTATGAAACTGTTCAAGATGGTTCCTATGGAACTAGAATTAAATCTGCGGGGGTTTTGCAGATTTAATTTAATTACAATCGTGTAATCCTAGCACGCAGGAAGATTATGGTTATCCTCAGCTATAAAGGGAATTTGAGGCCAGCCTGGCCTGCATGAAACCCTGTCTCAAAAAAAAATTTTAATTAAAAAGAAAAAGGCATTGGGATGGGCTGGGTAGGGGGGAAAAAGGCCAGACATGATGATGCATACTTTTAATCCCAGCACTCGGGAGGCAGAAGCAGACAAATCTCTGTGAGTTCGAAGCCAGCCTGGTCTACAGAGTGAGTTCCAGGACAGCCAGGCTACATAGTGAGTCCCTGTCTCAAAAAGTCAATAAAATAACAATAAAAAATGATGATGATGATGATAATGAGGGTGTGGTGTCTAGTAGTACTGGCAACATTGCCTAGGCAGACGGGAAGAAGACTGTGTGACGGGCTTTGTTTCTGTCCAGTTCACTGCTGACCGCATGTCTCCATCGCGAAAATAAGAGTTAGGGTGAGTGAATATTTTTAAAAAAGATTTTATTTTGGGTTGAACATTCATTTGCTTGCTCAGTGTTTGAGAGCACCAGCTGTTCTTCCAAAGGACCCCCGTGTTCAGTTCCAAGCATTTACATGGTGATTCTCAGCCGTCTAACTCTGTTTACAGGAGATCTGAAGTCTTGGGCACCAGATGTGCAAGTGATGCATAGAAAAAACCCACATGCATAAAAAATAAATATTTATTTATTTTTTAACTATTGCTTATAGCTTTTAATCAGGTTCATTACCGGCACCACATGAAAACAAGCCAGTAACATCAATAAACCATGGCTTTTTTCTTTATCACGATTCATTAGTGATGTTTTCATTTCTTAAAAAGATTTTAGGGGGGCTGGAGAGATGGCTCAGAGGTTAAGAGCACTGCCTGTTCTTCCAAAGGTCCTGAGTTCAATTCCCAGCAACCACATGATGGCTCACAACCATCTGTAACCTCTTCTGGCCTTCAGGCATACATGCAGACTGAATATTGTATACATAATAAATAAATATTTTTTAAAAAAGATATTTTATTTGCCAGGCAGTGGTGGTGCACACCTTTTACCCAGAACTCTGAAGGCAGAGACAGGTGGATCTCTGAGTCTGGGGATAGCCTGGTCTATAGAGTTCCAGGTAAGCCAGGGATGAACAGAGAAACCCTGTCTGGGGGGAGAAAAATATTTTATTTTTATTTATTATGACTGTGTGCGTTTGTGCATGGACCTGCAGAAACCAGAAGAGGATGTAGGATCCCCCCAACCTAGAGTTACAAACAGTGTTCATTCTGGATCCTCTAGAAGAGCAGGATTCTTATGCACCAAGCCATCTCCATCCACGGACTGAGGGCTTTGGTTTGTGTGTCTTGTGTTTTGTTTTTTTTGTTTGTTTTTGAGACAGGATTTCTCTGTATAGCCTTGGCTGTCCTGGAACTCGGTTTGTACACCAGGCTGGCCTCATCTCACAGAGATCCGCCGGCTGGTGGTGGCGCACGCCTTTAATCCCAGCATTTAAGAGGTAGAGGCAGGCGGATCTCTGTGAGTTCGAGGCCAGCCTGGTCTACAGAGCAAGTTCTAGGACAGTCAGGGCTACCAGAGAAACCCTGTCTTTTTTTTTTTTTTTTTTTTGGTTTTTTGAGACAGGGTTTCTCAGTGGTTTTGGAGCCTGTCCTGGAACTAGCTCTTGTAGACCAGGCTGGTCTCGAACTCACAGAGATCCGCCTGCCTCTGCCTCCCAAGTGCTGGGATTAAAGGCGTGCGCCACCACCGCCCGGCTAACCCTGTCTTGAGAAGGAAAACAAAAAAAAAAACTAACACCCAGAGATCGCCTGCCTCTGTCTCCCGAGTGCTGGGATTAAAGGTGTGCGCCATCACTGGTCAGCCGGTTGAATGCTTTCTAAAGGCCCTTCCTACCCTCGGGTTTAGTTCTTTTCTTAGAGCTCCTGACCACAGAGTGTAAGTACCCCAGACAATCAAGTCTCAGACCCCAAAGGGGCAAAGCTAGGGAGATGTGGGAAAGTGAGGTGGCAGCAGAGGAGATGCCTGAACTGTCCCCGAGCCCTGTTCCTGCCTGTGCTTCCCGGCTGCACCCTCAGAGCCCCTGACTGAAACAGAAGAAAAGCTGGCCTCTGCCTTCCCAGGACACACAAGTCTACCACACTGCCCTGCGCCAGGAAAGAAGCTGAGGAATGCCTCAAGTTTGACTCCCAGCCGAGAGCAGCTTCCAGCTCAGGACGCTGCTGCCATTGTCCTGGCAGCGCCTAGATGTCCACGATACTTTGTTGTTCTTCTCTGTGCTCTGTTTGTCCACCAGTAAGTAGGCAGAAGTCATTTTTATTCCCCTTTGGTAGCTGCAGATGGATTGTGTCTGCAACATAGCAAGCAACTGAACGTCCGCTGGCCTGCCAGCCAGGAAGGCGGTGCCCGTAGAAGTCGGCCCTGCTTTTCCCAGTGGTAAAGGAAATAAAGGAAGAGAGGATGAGGGCAACTTTCAAGGAGGCCTCAGAGAAGGTGCTACGATAGATAGATGATGATAGATAGATAGATAGATAGATAGATAGATAGATAGATAGATAGATGATAGATAGATAGATAGATAGATAGATAGATAGATAGATAGATGATAGATAGATAGATGATAGATAGATAGATAGATAGATGATAGATAGATAGATAGGTAGATAGATGATAGATAGATAGATAGATAGATGATAGATAGATAGATAGATAGATAGATAGATAGATGATAGATAGGTAGGTAGATAGATAGATAGATGATAGATAGATAGATAGTAGATAGATGATAGATAGATAGATAGATAGATAGATAGATAGATAGATAGATGATAGATACATAGATAGATACATAGATAGATGATAGATGATAGATAGATAGATAGATAGATAGATAGATAGATAGATAGATAGATAGATAATAGATCGATCCATCAATCTTCTGAGGTGGGCAGTGAACACACTCCTTTAATCCCAGCACTGGGGAGGGAAAGGCAGGCGGATCTCTGTGAGTTCGAGGCCAACCTGGTGTGCATAGTTCCAGGTCAGCCAGAGCTACACAGACCCTCTCAAAGAAAGAAAGAAAAGAAAAGAAAAGAAGAAAAGAAAAGGCACCTCTGCAAGCTTGCCATCCAGAAAACTTTAGGGCTGCTGCTGCAGGAACACGTCTCCACACTTCTTTCCTGCCTGCTGACAAGGCTCTAAGCTTAGGCCAACACTTCCCAACAAGTTCCTTCCCAAACTGAGATTTGCAGGAACTACCTTCTGTTTATCTGCAGCCATCCCTACATAAGCCAGACCTTTACAGGTTGCTTCCGAAGTAGTCGAGTGTGTGTTGGGTGCCTGTAGTCCCAGCGCTTCAGAGCTGAATGGGAAAATCACTTGAGCCTAGGAGATCCAGATGAGGTTCGGTACCATAGGAAGGCCCCTTCTCAGCAGAAACAAAGACAAACACTAAATAGTTAACTCTGTCTGTGGGAAGACCCAAATAGAAGGTCTAGAAAGCTCTGAGATGGAGCTGACCCTGAGGGAAAGGGGCACTGTTTGGAGGCCAGAATGGCCTGTCATAGACTTGAGCCACTTGGAGAATGTGAAGCTGCCTAGTGGGAAGATGCACACACAGCAGGCTTGACACATAAGTCTAACAGGCCACCTCTTCTTCCTCCCCATCATGGTCATTCCCTCTGCCTGGCCCAGACAACAGAAGCAAGCAAACATTATAGTGAGCAGTCTGGAAAAATACATGATAAGAACTGTCCTGAGTCATACTGATCGTCCCCTGAAGCCGCAGCCCTCACTTTCTCCCACACTGTGTGTGTACACACGTGTGTGTGTGTGTGTGTGTGCGCGTGTGCGCGCGCTCCACCTTAAAGCACTGTTCTCAATAACATTTCATTAATCCTATGATCCTATGTTAGGGACTAGAGCTGTAGATCAGGCAATAGAGCACTTACCTGTTATGTAGGAAGTCCTAGGTTCAATCCCCAGTACTGCATAACCCACATGTAGTGGCATACACTTGTAACCTCAACACTTAGGAGGTGGACCAGAAAGACCAAAAGTTAAAAAAAGAGAAAATTTAAAAAGAAAAAAAGCTGGACCAGTCAAGAAACAGAAGCAAATGGATCTCTTTTATGGCCAGCCTGGTCTACATAGTGAGTTCCAGGACAGCCCTGGCTACAGAGACCCTGTCTCAGCAACAATAACAAAGATATCGGACCTCAAATTATGCTTAGATTGCTACCCTCCTCCCTTCCCCATCTGCTTCCTTTCTGGGTACTCCTGAATATCCGAGGTCAGCAATTTCCTCTGTGATCTCTGGACTCCCCTCTTTAAAAAAAAAGAAAGAAAAGCAGGCCTGTGGTGGTGGTGCACACCTTTAATCCCAGCATTTGGGAGGCAAAGGCAGGGAAGATGGCTCTGAATTCAGGCCAACCTGGTCTACAGAGCAAGTTCCAGGACAGCCAGGGCTGCAAAAGGGGAACCCTGTCCTCCTTCTCCTCCTCCTCCTCCTTCTCCTCCTCCTTCTTTTTTCAAGACAGGGTTTCTCTGTGTTAACAGCTCTGACTGTCTTGGAACTATTTTTGTAGACCAGGCTGGTCTTGAACTCACGGAGATTCGCCTGCCTCTGCCTCCCAAGTGCTGGGATTAAAGGAGTAGTAGGCATGTTTAACTCACTAACTGGTAATCAAGAGTTGATCCTTGTAGAAGATCACTCTTCTCTTCTGCTATTCTTTGAGGAAAGTCTCAGGTTTAGGCCCAAACACAGACCCACACCTAGTAGAAGTAACAGGGACACACCCTGTTCACATAGGAAGCAAGCTTCTTTCTTATTTTTTTTTTTTCTGTTTTGTTTTTTGAGACAGGGTTTCTCTGTGTAGCTCTGTCCTGGAACTATTTTTGTAGACCAGTCTGGTCTTGAACTCATAGAGATCTACCTGCCTTTGCCTCCCAAGTGCTGGGATCAAAAGCGTGCACCAGCCGGGCGCTGGTGGCACACGCCTTTAATCCCAGCACTCGGGAGGCAGAGGCAGGCGGATCTCTGTGAGTTCGAGACCAGCCTGGTCTACAAGAGTTAGTTCCAGGACAGGCTCCAAAACCACAGAGAAACCCTGTCTCGAAAAAAACAAAAAAACAAAAAAAAACAAAAAAAGCGTGCACCACCACGCCCTGCCAGGCATCTTCATCTCATTCCTGCTGATTACCTGGTCTGGCGCCCCACTCGGGAAGTCATTTTATTGCGGGAAAGAAAAGCCATGTTAGAGGCAGGAAAGATGGCTAAGAGCATGTACTGCCCTTGCAGAAAACCAAGTTCAGCTTTCAGCACCCACATCAGGTATCTTGCTGCCTGAAACTGTTGGACTCTAGCGTCCAAACACCAAGGAGGAGTCGCCCCCAGGGACCACTTCATACACCACAGCCAATGCAAAAGCATGAAGATTTTATTAATTCTGTCATGACAGGGTCCCTCAGCATTCGGGAAGCCGAGAGACCTCAAATAGCTGGCAGGGGCTACTTTTAAAGGAGAAGGCCACAGAATCAAGGGGAGTTGTTCTTAGGATTGGCTTATTCGAAAGGGCTATTACCAATAATTGGCTGGAGAGCTGTTGCCAGATCAGATGAGGTAAGAGGTCATTTTGACCCCGTTTCCCAGGGGACCGAATCAAAACATACGTATATGGGTAATTGTTCAGGAACTGAGTACGTGTGAGTGTAGCTGTTAGGTCCTTGGTTCCCAGGGGAGGAGGGGAAGCACTATGGCACGGAGGCTGAGAGGGTTCAGAGTTGTCAGAAATGGCTTCAGGATTGTCTTAAAGTCTTACATAACTCCAGCTCTAGGAGGACAGAACTCTGGTCTCCCGGGCACCTGCACTCACGTGCACATATCCACATACAAACAAACACACATTTGATCATTTTGGAGATTCAAGTAAGTCGCCAGAGGGCAACAGTCCTAGCGTTGGAAGGCTAGAAAGTATAGACCCATTTCTTCTATTGTGCTTGGACTGATTTCTCAGTGGATAGGCTCTTTCAGAAGCATCCATAGAAAAACCTGCAATCCCCCTACTCAAGACCAACCTTAGCCAGGTGGTGGTGGCGCACACCTTTAATCCCAGCACTCGGGAGGCAGAGGCAGGCGGATCTCTGTGAGTTCAAGACCAGCCTGGTCTACAAGAGCTAGTTCCAGGACAGGCTCCAAAGCTACAGAGAAACCCTGTCTCGAAAAGAAAGAGAGAGAGAGGGGAGAGAGAGAGAGAGAGAGAGAGAGAGAGAGAGAGAGAGAGAGAGAGAGAGAGAGAGAGAGAGAAGAAAGGCCGGTCAGATCTGATCTGTCCTGGCATCATAATGCCACCTGTGCTTATTCCAGGCAATTCCTGTCTTCATAGCCCCAAGATGAATGTAGGAGTCCTATCAAGCCCACTTCAGAGCTGTTTCTATTTCCAGAGTCTTGCTAGGGGTACACTTCTTCAGCAGAGGGCTTCCTTTTATGGCAGGGGAAAGTACTGTGTATACAGGCTTCCTGTCTTTTTTTTTTTTCTCATTTTTTGAAACGGAGTCTCTGTGTAGCTTTGGAGCCTGTCCTGGAACTTGCTTCATAGACCAGACTGGGCTTGAACTCAGAGATTCACCTGCCTCTGCCTCCTGAGTGCTGGGATTAAAGATGTGTGCCAACACTACCTGGCTGCCTTCTTAAAATATTTCTCTTTATTTATGTGTAAGGCCTGCGTGTCTGTATGTTTATCGTGTGTATGAAGTTGCCTTCAGAGGCCAGAAGGTTATCCTTGCACCCAAGTTACGGACAATTGTGAACTGTGGGTGCTGGGAGGTGATCTTAACTGCTGAGCTCTCTTTCCGGCCCCCAGGCATCCTTTCATGTCCAGGTGCCACTCAGCCACAGGGCATCAGTGTGGTAGACAGATGCACTGATGCCTCCTTAGGAAACCACCCCTCAGCCCAGCTGTTGGTCCCTAAGACTAAACCCTGGAGCTGATGTTAATTCACCCAAGTTCTCAAAAAGTTTGGCAGTATGTAGCAAGACCAAAAACATATTCATGCTTTTTGACCCAAACAACCTCATTTCTGGGAATCTGTCCTAAGGACACTCTGAATGATGGGTAGTAACATGAAATATTTATGATATAATGATTAAAAAGTCTGAAAGAATTGAGCAAGAGGCTAGCCAGATGTGTTAGCAGTATCAGAATAATGGATTTATTGCAGTCTTTCTTTCTCCCAAACTTTATTTTGTTTGTTTTCTGAGACAGAGTTTCTCTAGGTAGCCCTGGCTGTCCCAGAACTCTCTGTGTAGACCATGTTGAGGTGGAACTCACAGAGATCCACCAGCCTCTGCCTCCTGAGTGCTGGGATTAAAGGCATGCGCCACCATGCCAGCTTCTTTCCCAAAGCTTTTGTATTAGATATTGATTTTTACCCTTCTATGCCGTATCAGAGTTAATCAGTCAGGAACAAACAGAAACAGCACAATCAGATGGGAAAGTTTAACAGACAAGCTGTTCTCATTGCCTGTCATTACTAAACCTGGTTTCTTTCTTTCTTTCTTTCTTTCTTTCTTTCTTTCTTTCTTTCTTTCTTTCTTTCTTTCTTTCTTTCTTTCTTTCTTTCGTTTCTCGAGACAGGGTTTCTCTGTGTAGCTTTTTGGACCCTGTCCTTGAACTTGCTCTGTACCTCAGGCTAGGCTCGAACTCAGAGATCCACCTGTCTCTGCCTCCCGAGCGCTAGGATTAAAGGAGCGTGCCACCACCACGGGCTACACCTGGTCTCTTCAGCTTTTAGGAACGTTCTCAATATCCCTGAGCACCGCTTACTTTCTAGCAGGGGAACAGACTTTCAGTTGCTATACATAAGTTATGTCATCACACATAGGACAGGCTGCGCAATACAGGTCTGTATAATCCCTGAATTGGAGAGGTGGAGGCAATAGGGACAGGAGTTCAAGGCCAACCAGTGCTACCTGAGACCCTGCCTCAAAAAACATCTTCAAACAAACTTTTTAAAAATACAGTGCACAAAAACTGAATGTTGATAAGAACCACAAAGAAAAAAGTAATTATCTACCAGAGCAAAAGGGAGTCAAGGAAATCTTCCAAAAGTCTGGACTGATTGATTCTAGTTCAGGTTTGACAAAGGGGCCCCAACATATACAAAGGCAAGACTCTGTGAACAACATGGCGAATTTAGGAAATTACTGAGGGCGATTCGGGACTGGAAGGCAACTGAGTGGGTGTGAGGCACTTAGGGGAGAAAAAGCTTTAACTATAGTTTGGATGGTGCTGGGTCCTGGGCTTTGGATCAATCATGAGATAAGCATTTTAGAGCGATGACTCTGGCCTACACGGAGAGAGTGGAAAGGAGCTCCTTGGGGTTGCGCTGGGTCAGGAAGAAAGGGTGGCTCTAAGGGGACCAGCAGACTCCCTTTCTCAACATCCTGACTTACTCTTGGCCAGCGACTAGCGCCTCCAGGATCGCCCTCCCTCCTCCTCCCCCTGGGCCCCGCGGGCGGGGAGGCGAACTGGGGAGGCGAGGCAAGGGGTGGCCCTGCCTGGGTGGTCTCCTGCCCCGCCCCCTGCGGCGCCGTTACCTAGCAACGGATCCGGCAGCCGGGCTGCGGGTAATTTGCGGCGCCCTCAGCCAATGGGAGGGCGTCACCCCGGCCCGCTGCTTTTTCTGAGGCTCCTGCTGCTTCCCGAGAGATCCGCAGTCGCCACCTTGAGCTGTGAGGTGCTTCTCAGCCAGCCGGTTCCACCCACACGCGGAGTCCACTTTGAAGCACGGTCCACAGATCCAGCGGGACTTAGCGCCGCGGACCTGAGCCACCCCTCACCGCAACTCCAGGCTGCTCCTGTGCATCTGCACCCGCGTCTCTCCCACGATCGCACGTTCGCGGCCCCTAGGAATCTCCAGGCGAAGCCGGACGGCACAAGGGGCCGAGCTAGCCTATGGACGTGCTCAGATAACGCAGGTTGGGGGTGCTCGCGCCCCCCATCCTCACCAGCATGGTTCGGTCGCTGTCTCTTGGAGAGCTGCCTCCTAGCTACACACCTCCAGCTCGGCCTCCTCAGGTGAGCAGAAGAGAAGCTAGAAGAAGCAGGGTTGTCTGTCACTTGACCGTGTGCGGGGTGTGTGATGGTTTCTGGTCAAGTGTTACTGGATCTGTGAAGACGTGTGAGCGCTAGCTCACTGTCCTATCATCCGGACAGTGAAAACAGTACGTCTTTGGGTTTGCCTCTGTGCCCAACTGACAACTAGTGTGTGTTCATGGCTCACAACACTAAAAGAAGGGGGGGCATTCTCAGATGTGCTTGTGGAGAAGGCAGAGCGGAACAGAGTTAAGTCTTCAATTTGAAGTCTCTATCTGTAGCTGCTTCCTGCCCTGCATCCAGAAGTCAGGAAACTAGGACTTGACAGAGAGAGACAAGGGAAGGGTTCTGTATTAAGCTGACACCTGGCTGACCCTTCTCTTTCCATCCCAGATCCTAGCTGGGAGCCTGCAGGCTCCTCTCTGGCTTCGTGCTCACTTCCAAGGCCTCCTCTTCTCCCTGGGGTGCAGGATCCAGAGACACTGTGGTAAAGTGCTCTTCCTGGGACTGGTGGCCTTTGGGGCTCTGGCACTGGGTCTCCGAGTGGCCGTAATTGAGACAGACCTGGAACAGCTCTGGGTAGAAGGTGAGTTGCCCACACTGGCCATAGCTGCTTTGCTTGGTGGGAGCCCAAGACGAAGGTCAGGATGAGGAACTGCTCACCGAGCCCCAGCAAACCTGGTCAAGGATCTGGAGGGGAGTCTCCCAAGTCTGGGTATCTGGGCATGTTGGAGAATGCCTGCCTCTCCCCCAGTCTTCCTCAGGGCTGTGAATGGAGCCCAGGGCTTTGTGCATGCAAAGCTGTACCCTCAGCCTCCCCCCTACCTCTCTCACCCTGAAATGGACATCTCTAGATGGTAGCCTCCTATGACTAAGCTTATAGAATATTTATCTTTGATCATATGTATGTATATTTAACCTTTATAGCTAGGTTGTTTTGTTTCTTTTCGTTGAGACAGGGTTTCTCTGTATGGCCCTGGCTGTCCTGGAACTTATTCTATAGACCAGGCTGGCCTCGAACTCAGAGATCTTCCTCCCTCTGCCTCCTGGGTGCTGCCATTAAAGGTGTGTGCCACCGCCACCCAGTGAGCCCTTTTTTTTTTTTTTTTTAATTGTACATCAGAGTTTAACAAACAGAACAAGACTCATTTCTCGGTAGCCAAGGAAAGTAAAATGTGTGCTGGGATAAGTTCCACACAAAACAAAGCAGAAGGTAGTCATGTTGTATAAGAGAAGGCAGGGAGGGACCAGGAAACTGGCAGCTAGACTGTGGTTCTAGCTACCCAAGGGGTTGAGGCAAGAGAATTGCTTCAGTCTTGGAATTCAACAATGGCCTGTCTCGGAGAGACAGAGAGAAAAGGACAGCCAGAAGGGAGATTGCTGGGGATGTAGCTGGCGGCAGACGGCTTGTCTAGCATACCCAAGATCCCTGACACTGGGAAGGGGGTGAAGCCAGAGAATAAAAGAAAAGTTAGGTGTGGAAAGATAGAAACCCTTGATCATACCATCTGACTGGACTTCTGGGTAGAAATGTCGCGCACCCAGGCTCCTGCAGCCCTGGGGTGGAGAAGTAGCCTAGACTGCACTTTGAGGCAATAGTCAGGGTCAAATGAGATCAGATCCCCACTTCCTAATGGGAGCATTAAGCGATTGATGATTTCAGCATGGCTCTATTCTTCCCTGACGCCTGGTTTCGTCTGGCAGCTGTCTGACCAAGTCCCAGGCTTCTCTGTCCTTCCTGGGGAATCTGCATTTGCAGTCGTCCCCAGACCTCCCCAGCCCTGGCCCACACCCAGGGCAGGTCCCAGGTCGCTGTCTCGCACCCTTGAGTTATTTCAAATGCTGGCAAGTCTTGGGATATGGAGCAGATGTTCCTGGCGCCTTCCTGCATCTTGGACTCCCACCCCAGTTTCCACCCTCCCCCAGCCCTCTGCAGACTCCTAAGCGCTCACCCTCTCAAGACAGCCCTCGGGTCCACAGCAGATGTTTCTCCCTGCCTGCCAGCCTGCCCCAGCATCAGGACCCACATGTGCATACATGCATGTGTGCGTGCGCCCACACAAACCACGGCTGCTTGGGTGGTCCCAAATGACTTTTGAATATCCTACCACAATAAAGTGAGTCTCGCACGCTCCCCCCTTCCCTTCCTCTTTCTGCATTCCCCAGATCTTCCCCAATTAAACATTGCTTCAACATCCACATTCGCTCATCCCCCTCCTGCCCTCCGTCAAAAGAGGAACTCCGCCGGGTTTCTGCTGTTGGGAGAAAGGAATTGTAAGCGGGGTAGTTGATTCCTAGACCTTTTGGGATATGGCCTCCCCGTGTCATCCTTGGGATTCTCTTGCCATAGACTCCTTTGTGTTGAGATTAGTAGGATCGCTGTCTAAAAGCAGTGACCATGACATTTCTCTGTAGCTCTGCAGTTAAGTCTCCTCATTTAACACCCTTCCCGATGAGGAGCTGATCAAATTGAGAGCCTTAGAGATTTTTTTGTTTCTAGTTTTGCTAGGATAGGAAGTAGAAGGAGCAGGACCTCAGTCAGCAGAGTTTCAAACAGAGGTCAAGGCCCTCCTTGGCTGTAAAATGTGACCTGTTTTCCTTTGCTTTTCCTGAATTTTTGGGGGTCTTGGAGGATGGCTCAGTGAGGAAAGCACTTACTTCCTGTACACGCGTGAGAACCTGAGTTTGATCCTCAGCATCCACGTAAAAGCCAGACGTGGCAGTGCAACCCTGGCACGGGGGAGTGGGACAGGCAGATTCTGGGACTGCCAGCTAGTCCCACTGAGCCACGGGCTCCGGGCTCAGGCACAAACTTTGTCTCAGGAAATGAGGTGGAGGGGCTGGGAAGATGTCTGGGTAGTGAGAAGTGTTAGCTGCGCAATCTCAAGGACCAGGGCTCAGATCCCAGCACCCATGTAGCAGAGTCTCTCTCTCTCTCACGTGCGTGCGCGTGTGAAATCTCCAGCGTCGGGGGAATGGAGGGTCTCTGGGATTTGTTGGCTTCAGGCCTACCCAAGAAAACACAAAGCCTGGCTTCAAGGAGACAGAGGCCCCCACCATCCTCGTTTGCCTTCTTTGTTTGGACACAGGCATGCACACCTGCATGCACACACAGATAGATAGTTCTGTAAAGGACAGATGATCGCAAGTAGCCTGACTCGAAGATAAGGAGCGCGGTCAGCCCTTTGATGTGAAGACAGGGCATGATCACCCACCTGTCCGTGGCATCAGCAGCGGCTCAAAGCTAAATCCCTAGGAGCTGGTCCCAGTTCTCATTTATTGGTTCCTCTTTTTAATGTCTCTCGCAATTAACTCATCCTTCCCACCCTGTGATGGGGCCACAGTTAAGACCTTTTCAATCTTCTGCAGAACACTACTAACTATATCATTAGGAGTCCTTGTAGCCACATGAAAGAGAGGGAAGGGGGTCCATAGCACAGGAAGGAAGAAGGCTGAGGTTTTGTTCTTGTAACAGGAGATTTGGCAATAGAAAATTCTGGGTGATTAGTCTGGCAGACGAAGGACAGCAGCCAGGACCCAGGTTCTTTCTTTCCTCTCTGTCTTCAGCATATGAGACTTGTCCTCAGGCTTATCCCAAGATGCTGTTGCTCCTGGACATGGTGGCACTGGGGAGATGAGTTCAAGACCAGTCTGGGCCAAATGGTGAGGATGATAATGGAGGAAGAGGAAGAAAAGACAAGGAAGCTGAAGTCATATCTGGACATGGTGGCTTATGCCTAGAAGCAGAGGCAGGAGTGTGTTGAGGGCTCTAGACCAACCAGGGATACAAAGGCAGACCCTGTCTCCTGTAGGCCAGACTGACCGCGAACTTCTTCATGCTGAGGGATAATCTTGATTCTCCTGCCTTGTGCCTTCCTAAGTGCTGAGATTAAAGACGTGCACCACCACACTCCGCCCTGTGTCTCTTAAAGTGATGAAGGCTGAGCCTGTTTGCACAGGCCGATCATCTCAGTTACTTGGTAGGCTGACATAGATGGAGGACTTCCTGGGCTAGAGTGAATTCAAGACCAGTCTTGGCAGGTTATTGAAATGGTGTCTCAAACTATTAGGTAGCTCAGTGGGCAAAGTGCTTGCTTGCCACACAGGCACGTGACCCAACACCTGTGTGAAGGCCATGAGCACACATCTGTAACTCCAGCACTGGGATGGGCAGAGCAGACACACGCATGCGCGGGCACATGCACACACAGGGAGACACTGGCACACATCCACAGGCACACATACGCACTCATAATTAAAAGTACTTTTTAAAAAAGGACTGAGGCTGTAGTGGTAACATGCTTACCTAGCATGCATAGCCTGTGTTCAATACTAGTGCATAAATTGATAGGTGGGAAGGTAGGTACATGGAGGATGGATGGATGGATGGATAGACAGACAGACAGACAGATAGACAGATAGATAGATAAATAAAATGAAAAAATTTGAAAAACCTCCTAGCCAATTTCCTGTCTATTCTACTTGGCGAGAGTATGTTACTGGTGAATCCTTCTATGATTGGCACTTTGGAAAATGTGTTTTTGCCCTGTGGCGCTAGGGAGGAATCCAGGCAGAGTCCTTAATCAGCAGCTAGTGAAATCAGTAGGCTAAAGCCAGGCAGTGGTGGCGCACACCTTTAATCCCAGCACTCGGGAGGCAGAGGCAGGCGGATCTCTGGGAGTTCGAGGCCAGCCTGGTCTACAAGAGCTAGTTCCGGGACAGGCACCAAAGCTACAGAGAAACCCTGTCTTGAAAAACCAAAAAAAAAAAAAAAATCAGTAGGCTAGCAAAGAGGCTAAGGAAATAAATCAACCTCGCAACCTCGCCTTCATTCAAATCTGCCTTCCCATTGCCCCCTAAAGTACACAGAACTCTGGCCAAGTCAGCCCCTGTGCCTGCTTGGGGCCTCCCTGTCCTTGCTTCTTCCTCTCAGAGTCTGCAGAGACTTGGGCTCTTCTGTGAGTCCCCCGCCCCCCACTGTCTGTCTGATTCAGTCTCTTCTCCTTCGGCCTCGTTATGGTTCTTCCCTGGCTCGCTCTATCGTGTATTTATGTGCATGGTGTTTGCCTGCGTGCATACCTGTGCACCACGTGTTTGCCAAGTGCCTGCAGAGTCCAGAAGCTATCAGATCCCCTGGAGCTGGAGTGGCAGGCAGCTACATGGATGCCATGTAGGTACCAGGAATTGAACCCAGCTTCTCTGAAAGACCAGTCTGCGCTCTTAACTGCTAAGCCAATAGCCCATTGGCTCTCTCTTAACAGTATCGAAACCCCAAACCTTTATTAGTGCACAGCACTGGTTCCTGAACCCTTTTTCTGATCCCAATGGCCAGCTCTTACTGGCTTGTCAGATGATGAAAACATCAGGTCATTCATCCAAGGCTCTGCTCAGAACCTGCTGATTCCTGTCTTGATCACAAGACGTGAACCCTACAATAGCTCTTACGTCCTTAAAAGCAACATTTTTGGACTAGTGCTTGCGAGCATACTGAAACAACGTACCAGATTCCACTCCGTGGTGGACCTCTATAATCCAGCAATGCTGTCAGTTTTAAATTTTTGCTAATTGAATAGGTAGTAATTCATTGCTGTTGTTATTCAAACAGGATCTCCTACAGTACTTCAAGCTGGCCTTAAATTCACAGCTTAATCAACTCAATCCTACCTCAGCTACTTAAGTACCAGCCGCAGCTACATAAGCCAGCCTGGACTACATACGGCCCCATTGCAAAAACAAAAGGAGTGGAGGGTCCAGAGATGAGGTGTAGCTCAGCGGGGAGAGTGACTTCTAGTTCCCGCAAAGCCCTGGTCCATTCCCAGCACTGCCTAGAAGCAGGCATGTTTATCTCTGCGGGAGGCAGGAAGAATATTAGTTACGCATCACCCTCAACTACATAACAAGTTCAGGGCCAGCCTGGGCTACATGAGCCCTTCTAAGAGGATGTAGGACAGAACTCTTGTCCGGCACACGCTGCCTTTATTCTAATACTACCAGGGTGGCGCGCTAGCCGCCTGTTTGGTTGGTTGGTTGGTTGGTGTTTGAGACGGGCTCACCGAGTAGCCAGGCTGCTGTAAGCCTATGGAACTCAACACCAGTCCTCCTGCTTCCGCTTCTGAAGCTGGAGTCAGAGTCTCCACACTCCGCCTCACACTAAGAAGCGTAAATTGGGCTTGAGAGACAACTTGGTGGGTAGGAGCACAGCTACTCTTACCAGAGACCCAGGTCCAATTCCTAGCACCCACGTGGTAGCTCAGAATCCGTAACTCCGGCTCCAGAAGATCTGACCTCTGGGGGCCCCAGACATGCACCTGATGCGTATACATACATGCATGCAGACAAAACATTTGCATATATAAACTAAATAAAAATTTGTATATACAAAATAAATAAACCTAAAAGGTCTTTTTAATATCTTAAATAAAGGTGAGAATTGAGGCTCAGGGATAATAATTTGCCAAGACACAGAGTATCAGCAGCAGGGCCTGAAGAGAACCTTGTTCTAGCGCCTGAACCTATGGCCTCCTCCTGTACAGTGTGTCCTCTCTACCCTGCTGTCTGCCGTCACCCTTGTGAGCTGACGTTTGTCTTTGTCTGACATTTTATCCCGAGGATTCTTTAGTCCTGCTGGTGTATTTTAAGTTGTGTTTTTTCCCCCGCTTTCTTATCAAGTCTCCCGCATTTTCTCCCTCCTCCCATGCCTCCGCGCCCTCACTTACAGGGGCATTTGTCTGTCCTGTCCGCTTTCCTTCCAGGTCGCAGCTGCTAACCTAAGCCTGGTGGAGTCAGCACTGCGGTAGAGACCGGGGACAGTGGTGGGCAGGGAAGAAGAGGAAGTGGCCTGGATAGAAAATCTGTGTGGCGGGGGCTGGAGAGATGGCTCAGGGGTTAGAAACACTGGCTGCTCTTCCCAGAGACCTGGGTTCAGTACTCAGCAACAACGTTATGACTCACAACCATCTATAATGAGATCTGGTGCCCTCTTCTGGCCTGCAAGCATACATGCAGGCAGAACTTTGTCTATATAATAAATAAATCTTTTTTTTTTTTTTTTTTTTTTTTTTGATTTTCAAGACAGGGTTTCTCTGTAGCTTTTGGTTCCTGTCCTGGAACTAGCTCTTCTAGACCAGGCTGGCCTCGAACTCATAGAGATCCATCTGCCTCTGCCTCCCGAGTGCTGGAATTAAAGGCGTGCGCCACCTCGCCTTTAATAAATAAATAAATCTTTAAAGAGAGAAGAGAGCAAAAAAAAAAAAAAAAAAAAAGAGAGAGAGAGAAGAGAGCCTGTGGTCTTGAAAAAGAGATTGGCTGTTGGGAATGGTAGCACATACTTATAAGCCCTGCACTTGGAAAGCATAGGTAGGAGAATTGTCCCAAGTTTGAGAACATCCTGCTAGTTCTAGACCAGCCAGAGCCATAGAATGGGGTAGGGGAAGGCAGGGAACAAGTGTAGGTGGGTTCCAGGGGTGACTGCGGCTACCAAGAAAGGCCTCCAGGCAAGTAGAAGGTAAACTGAGTCTGAGAGCAGACCAAATCCACAGTGTCCCTGCTGTGGCCCTCACCCTCCTGTAAACCATAGGTGCTACACAGAATATTAGAAATGGGTTAGATCAATATGTAAAAGCTAGCCAATAAGAGGCTGGAACTAATGTTTAAAAGCAATGTTTAAAAGAATACAGTTTCCGTGTAATTATTTCGGGTATAAAGCTAGCCATGCGGGCGGCCGGGTGCCAGGAACTTAGCCCGCCGCTCTTATTTCTACAATGTCCCCTCAAATTGTCCCTTCTGGGATGGGGGGACGACATGGTGGTGACAGGGTGGGTGACTCCATGGCTCGCATAATGCAGAACTTGAGGGATGCCGCAGACGTGGCTCTCAGTGAGGCCGAGGAATGGAGTCTGGGTCTCTAGCCCTCCTTGCCCCGGTGTCAGGAAGCAGGACACTGAAGACTGACTCCCCGTTGTCCATGGGCTGCGGGATCTAAAGTTACCAGGCACAGCCATCACTGCCCATGCTCCTGACTAGAAGCAGCCTCTAGACCAGATTTTGAGCAAACCCTCTCCACAGGCCCCTGTGGTCCCTCCTTCGTCTGCCCAGCTAAGCAGAGTGGAACTGAGGGTGCTGTACCGGGATGTTCCTCTAACCCTGCCAGCCTAGCTCACACTGGCATCTTCCCTCTGGCGCTGAGATTGAGCCCAGGGCCCTGTACCTTCTGGGCAGGCCCTCTACCGTGGACTGACACCTGTCTGACACCTGTGCAAACCTTCAAGCCCTTGCACTGAGCCCCAGACCACCTTGCTCTACCTGGGCCCTTCCCCCAGCCCTTTCTCTTTGCTTCCGGCAGTGGACAGCCGGGTGAGCCAGGAGCTGCACTACACCAGAGAGAAGCTGGGCGAGGAGACTGCCTACACCTCTCAGATGCTGATTCAGACTGCACGCCAGGAGGGGGGAAACGTCCTCACCGCCGAGGCGCTTGGCCTTCACCTCCAGGCGGCCCTCACAGCCAGTAAAGTTCAAGTGTCACTTTATGGGAAGTAAGTCTGGCTGAAGCCCTGGGTGGCTGGGCACGGACGCGTGCTGCCGAAGTTCTAGAACGGGGCTCCCTAGCCTACTGCTCACCTGTGTCCTGGCCTTTGCAGGTCCTGGGATTTGAACAAAATCTGCTACAAGTCAGGAGTTCCACTCATTGAAAATGGGATGATTGAGCGGGTGAGTGCCCCCAGGGTGAGGCACTGTGGGAAGGCTCAGAGCCTCCACTGGAGGTGGGGGTGTTGGGAGGATTGCAGAGGGTACCCTACTGACCCGGGGTGTCCTTGGCAGATGATCGAGAAGCTGTTCCCATGTGTGATCCTCACCCCGCTTGACTGCTTCTGGGAGGGAGCCAAACTCCAAGGGGGCTCTGCCTACTTGCCGTGAGTGCTGCCCCAGCCGCCCCTGGAACCTGTTTCATCTCCCGCCAGGGACTCCCCGAAGAAAGGAGAGGTGTGGGGGCGTGAGTGAAAAGAGTGGTGAAAGCCTTGCCAAGGGCTGCCCAAGGCTCTCCACCTGCCTCTCCTCATCTCTGAAGGGAAGGAGGCCTGTCTGGTTTAGACAGAACACACACCTCAGGCAAAGATCTCTAGAGACTTTCCTGCTCGCGGTAACTGTCAACTGAGTTGTTGCTTGGAATGAAAAGAAAGCCTGTTAGACACAGGTGCGGGTCTGGTCATCTTAGTGCGGGGTAGTGAGGTTTTCTGACCTGTTCACATATCAAGCACGTATGTCCCAAGGTCTGTCTTAGCCCCTTTTGTGTCCAAAGCTCACCGCAGCAGGCTGGTCGCTGAGGCAAGCCGCACCTTATACACTCTCCTCGTGGAAGAGGTCTGCCAAGTGAAGCAGGGCCCAAGGCAGAAGCGGACAGGCATTGATTTCTGACCTTCATTAACCACGGGCTTGCTTTCCCCAGGGGCCGTCCTGATATTCAGTGGACCAACCTGGATCCCCAGAGGCTGCTAGAGGAGCTTGGCCCCTTCGCCTCTCTGGAGGGCTTCAGGGAGCTGCTAGAAAAAGCACAGGTGGGCCAGGCCTACGTTGGGCGACCTTGTCTGGACCCCGATGACCCCTACTGCCCACCTAGTGCCCCCAACCATCACAGCAGACAGGTGGGTTCCTGGCCAGATCTGCCAAGAAAAGACAAGTTCCCATTCTTCTCCCTTCCCTGTGTCTGTGTTCTGAGAGGTGCTCTGCCCATCCTTGTTTTCTGGAAACACACACACACACAAGTGTTCTGTTCTTGCCGGGCAGTGGTGGTGCATGCCTTTTTTTATTTGTTTGTTTTTGTTTTTTGAGACAGGGTTTCACTGTAGCTTTGGAGCCTGTCCTGGAACTTAGCTCTTGTAGACCAGGTTGGCCTCTAACTCAAAGAGATCCGCCTGCCTCTGCCTCCCAAGTGCTGGGATTAAAGGCGTTTGCCACCACTGCCTGCAGGTAGAAGCAAGTGGATCTTTGGGTTCCAGGCCAGCCTGGTCTACAGAGTAAAGACAGCCAGGACTGTTACATAGAATAACTCTGTCTAAAAAAAAAAAAACAAACAAACAACAACAAAAAAAGTGGGCATGATGGCTCATGCCTGTAGCCCTCCACACTCCAGAGGTAGAAACAGAGTAGAAGGGGGCTGGAGAGATGGCTCAGTGGTTAAGAGCACTGACTGCTCTTCCAGAGGACCTGGGTTCAATTCCCAACACCCACATGGCAGCTCACAACTGTCTGAAGATCCAGTTCTAGGGGATCTGACACCTTCATACCAATGCACATAAAATAAAAGTTAAATAAACTGTAAGAAACGTTTTTTTGAAAAAAAAGAAAAAAGAAACAGAGTAGAAGCTTAAGGTCAGGCTGGATACATAGTGAGTTTAAGGCCACCCTGGACAAAAAAGGATGCAAGATAAAGCTAGCTACGACTATCATAGCTCATTTCCCAAGTGCCTGTATCTTTAATGGTGGGGCTGCTCTCAGAGCCCTCTGTGATTACACCTCTTCCTTCCAACAACCCATTTTCCAGGCCTTTGATTCCTCCTGTGGCCTCTGGAGCACACACACACACACACACACACACACACACGTCCTGATTGCTGGGTGTACAGATGTGTATCACCGTGCGGGGCTGGATCACACTTTCACCTCTTCTTTTCTGTATGTGATAGTGATGGTGATTGAATCCAGAGCCTTGTGCATGCTCGTTAGGCAGACACTCCACCGCCGAGCATTATCCCTGGCCACTTAGAGCTCTCAGTATATTCAACTCAGGGCTGCTGAGATGGCTCAGCAGGTAAAGGCACTCCTCACCAAGCCTGATGATCCCAGTTTGATTCCCAGGACCCACATGATGGAGAGAGAGAGAGAGAGAGAGAGAGAGAGAGAGAGAAACTCAGAAACTATCCTCCGACCTCTGCCTCCTCCACATACATACCATGACATGCTTGCACGCTCAAACTTGTGCACACACATAAATAAATATAATTTTTAAAATCCTAAAGATTTATAAACTCTTTCTCTTTCCCCTCTAGGCTCCCAATGTGGCTCGAGAGCTGAGTGGGGGCTGTCATGGCTTCTCCCACAAGTTCATGCACTGGCAAGAGGAGCTACTGCTGGGGGGCACAACCAGGGGTCTCCAAGGACAGCTGCTGAGGTCGGGTGTCCCCTGGGACTTGGTGAGGGTACCTGGACGTCCACACCGTAATGCTAGGCAGTTCTGGAGAAAGCGCCTCACAGACCTACAAGCTCTGACTCCACCCCTACCCCCCGCTGTATTCCCAACCAGGGCAGAAGCCTTGCAGAGCACCTTCCTGCTAATGAGTCCCCGTCAGCTGTACGAGCACTTCCGGGGCGACTACCAGACACACGACATTGGCTGGAGCGAGGAGCAGGCCAACACGGTGCTACAGACCTGGCAGCGGCGCTTCGTGCAGGTCAGTGTGGGCAGAGCCAAAGGCGAGCTCGCTGAGGTCACCCCCTCCCTCCTGCCCCCTCACAGCCACCCTGTCTCCCCAGCTAGCCCAGGAGGCTCTGCCTGCCAACGCGTCCCAGCAGATCCACGCCTTCTCCTCCACCAGCCTGGACGATATCCTGCACGAGTTCTCTGAAGTCAGTGCCACCCGCGTGGTGGGAGGCTACCTGCTCATGGTGGGTCCCGCATCTAGCAGCCCTGCCTCACCCCACCCAGCAAGTTCCCACCCTGGAAGTCCCTGTCTGAGACTGTGTCCTCTCCCCACAGCTGGCCTATGCCTGCGTAACAATGCTACGGTGGGACTGTGCCCAGTCCCAGGGGGCCGTAGGTCTTGCTGGGGTGTTGCTGGTGGCCCTGGCAGTGGCCTCAGGCCTTGGACTTTGTGCCCTGCTTGGCATCACTTTCAATGCTGCTACTACTCAGGTAGACCAGGACTGGGGGCAGCCTTCAGTGGTCACCCCAAGCTACGCGGTTCCTCCAGATGCCTGATTGTCCTCCCTCTGCCCCTCCAGGTCCTGCCCTTTCTGGCTCTGGGCATCGGCGTGGATGACATATTCCTGCTGGCACATGCCTTCACAAAGGCTCCCCCCGACACCCCTCTCCCAGTAAGAACCCGTCCATCAGCCTGGGCCCAGCTGAAGTTCATCAAAGTGGTTAAGAGCCTCTTGGTTTGAGTAATCTTGTCTGATCGGCTCATTAACCTTTTTGTGCATCCATCTGCCCGCACAGAAATGGGAGTAGCAGTAGCTGCGCTGGGGTCAGTGATGTAATTCAAGACGTTAGGCCGGCACGTGCCCTTTCATAGTACCTGACAAATGTTGACTGCTGTGGCATCTGAATTCCTTCCCTGCTAAGTTTCTGAGCCTCCCCTCCTCTGTAACCTGAGAGTGTGTCCCTGTTCTGTCCCGGCAGGAGCGTATGGGTGAGTGTTTGAGGCGCACGGGCACAAGTGTCGCTCTGACATCCATCAACAACATGGTTGCTTTCTTCATGGCCATCCTGGTTCCCATTCCTGCATTGCGGGCTTTCTCCCTCCAGGTGAGGCCTCATGAATGGGCAGGTGGGATTGCGGTGGCCATGGAGCTCGGAGCACGCTTCATCGGGCCTTTATCCTGTCTCCCAGGCGGCCATAGTGGTTGGCTGCAACTTCGCAGCGGTGATGCTCGTCTTCCCGGCCATCCTCAGCCTCGACCTCTGCCGCCGCCACCGCCAGCGCCTAGATGTTCTCTGCTGCTTTTCTAGGTGCTGTCCCTGGGTGCCCGCCCTTTTCCTTCCTCAACCTCATCCTAGCTATCCTCTCCCCTGTGTCTAGCGCATGACTCATCGGCTTCTGACTCTTCCAGCCCCTGTCCTGCTCAAGTCATTCAGATCCTGCCCCAGGAGCTAGGGGACAGAACAGTGCCGGTGGGCGTTGCCCACCTGACGGCCACGGTGCAAGCTTTCACCCACTGCGAAGCCAGCAGCCAGCACGTAGTCACCATTTTGCCTCCTCAAACCCACCTGATATCCCCACCTTCCGACCCACTGGGCTCTGAACTCTACAGCACTGGAGGGTCCACACGGGACCTTCTAGGCCAGGAGGGGGCAAGGCCAAAGGCAGCCTGCAGGCCCCTGCTCTGTGCCCACTGGACTCTAGCCCATTTTGCCCGATATCAGTTTGCTCCGTTACTGCTCCAGACACAAGCCAAGGTTAGTCCAGGTGCGGCAAAACAGGGACTCGGCATGTCTGGCCCCAAGGAGGGCAGCGGGCTGGAGGGCGGCCCTAGGCCTCCTGCTTAGTTCCTGTTTTCCACAGGCCTTGGTGCTGGTGTTCTTTGGGGCACTTTTGGGCCTGAGCCTCTATGGAGCCACGTTGGTACAAGATGGGCTGGCCCTGACAGATGTGGTACCTCGAGGCACCAAGGAACATGCCTTCCTGAGCGCCCAGCTCAGGTACTTCTCCCTGTATGAGGTGGCCCTGGTGACACAGGGTGGCTTTGACTACGCCCACTCCCAACGTGCCCTCTTTGATCTGCACCAGCGCTTCAGCTCCCTCAAGGCCGTGCTGCCCCCGCCTGCCTCCCAGGCGCCCCGCACCTGGCTGCACTACTACCGCAGCTGGCTGCAAGGTAAGGCCCAGAGACCCTTGTCGGACTGCTGCAGAGCACAGTCTAGAGGCATAGAGACCCACTTGTCGGACAGCTTCCTAGAGCCATAAGCCATCGTGACTGTCTAGGCAGCGAGATATCTGTCAATCCAGAACTTTGGAAGTTGCTTACAATGCACTTCCTGTTTACTTAGGTAATATTATATCCTTCTGGGATCTTTTTTTTTTAAAAATATTTATTTATTATGTATACAATATTCTGTCTGTGTGTATGCCTGCAGGCCAGAAGAGGGTACCAGACCTCATTACAGATGGTTGTGAGCCACCATGTGGTTGCCGGGAATTGAACTCAGGACCTTTGGAAGAGCAGGCGGTGCTCTTAACCACTGAGCCATCTCTCCAGCCCCCCTTCTGGGATCTTTGATGAAGTTGAAGACAAATAGTTATAATGACAGTTTTCCTTTAGTTATGATAAAAGATAAATTAAATATAAACTTTAGACTCTCAAAGATAAAATAGATGATAGTATATTTTTTTTAAATTTTGCCAGATACAAATAGACTAAATATTGTAACTGTAATTCTTGCTTGATACCTGTTTTGTTACATATAATTTTACTATGTTAAAGTTAAAACCTTTCTTTTAAATTAGACAGAAGAGGGGAGATGATGTGGGATTCCCCTCTGTATGCTGGGAATATGTTTTATTACCATTGGTTAATGAATAAAGTTGTTTTGGCCAGTGGCTTTGCAGAGCAAGGCCAGGCAGGAAATCTGAACAGAAATATAGTGAGAAAGTAGGCAGAGTCAAGGAGATGCCATGTAGCTGCCAAAGGAGACAGATGCCAGATCCTTACCAGTAAACCACAGCCTCGTGCCAATACATAGATGAATAGAAATGGGTTAATTCAAGATGTAAGAGCTAGCTACGAATATGCCTAAATCATTGGTCAAACAGTGTTGTAATTAATATTTCTGTGTGGTTATTTGGGTCTGAGCAGTTGGGAAATAGATGAGCAGTCTCCGCCCACACTGGCCCATCCTGTGTACTGCAGGTATCCAGGCTGCATTTGACCAGGATTGGGCTTCTGGGCGCATTACCCGCCACTCTTACCGCAATGGCTCTGAGGATGGCGCCCTGGCCTACAAACTGCTCATCCAAACTGGGAACACCCAGGAGCCTCTGGATTTCAACCAGGTGAGGAGTGGACTGACTGGTCAAAGAGCATCGGTGGGCTCTAGACCGCATGGCTCAGGCCTTAAGCCTTCTCTGCCTTCCCAGCTGACCACAAGGAAACTGGTGGACAAGGAAGGACTGATTCCACCAGAGCTCTTCTACATGGGGCTAACTGTGTGGGTGAGCAGTGACCCCCTGGGCCTAGCAGCCTCTCAGGCCAACTTCTACCCCCCACCTCCGGAATGGCTGCACGACAAATACGATACCACTGGGGAGAATCTTCGCAGTGAGTGCTGGGGGGCTCGCCTGGAACCTGTCCTCAGCCACACGGCCCTGACCCTCCACCCCCCTCACCGTCCCACTCATCCCGACACCCTCCCTCTGTCTCTCTGCCCCCCTCCACAGTCCCAGCAGCCCAGCCCTTGGAGTTTGCCCAGTTCCCCTTCCTGTTGCACGGACTCCAGAAAACTGCAGACTTCGTAGAAGCCATCGAGGGGGCCCGGGCGGCGTGCACGGAGGCAGGCCAGGCAGGAGTACATGCCTACCCCAGCGGCTCCCCCTTCCTCTTCTGGGAGCAGTATCTGGGGCTGCGGCGCTGCTTCCTGTTGGCGATCTGCATCTTGCTGGTGTGCACCTTCCTTGTCTGTGCTCTGCTGCTCCTCGATCCATGGACAGCCGGCCTCATAGTGAGTGTTTGCACGGTGGAGTGGGAGAGACCCGAGCAGCACCCACCCTGCCCTGTGCAGACCCTGGGTGAGCCCTGCCCTCCACAGGTGCTGGTCCTGGCCATGATGACTGTGGAGCTCTTTGGTATCATGGGATTCCTGGGCATCAAGCTGAGTGCCATCCCTGTGGTGATCCTCGTGGCGTCTGTGGGCATTGGTGTTGAATTCACAGTTCACGTGGCTCTGGTAAGCGTAGGCCCTTGGAGGAGAGGGTGCGATCACCTTCTGTGTGCCAGGAACTGTTTAAAATGGGCATGGTGGTTGCACACCTTTATTCTATTTTTTTTAAGATTTATTTATTAATTATGTATACAGCATTCTTCTTGCATGTTTCCCTGCAGGCCAGAAGAGGGCACCAGATCTCATTACAGATGTTTGTGAGCCAGTATATGGTTGCTGGGAATTGAACTCAGAACCTCTGGAAGAGCAGTCAGTGCTCTTAACCTCTGAGCCATCTCTCCAGCCCCCTTTATTCTTTTTTTTTTAAAGATTTTTTTTTCAAATATACCTAAAGATGCTGGGGTTTTTTAAATTTATTTATTATGTGTACAACATTCTGCTTCCCACACACCAGAAGAGGGCGCCAGATCTCATTACAGATGGTTGTGAGCCATCATGTGGTTGCTGGGAATTGAACTCAGGACCTCTGGAAGAGCAGTCAGTGCTCTTAACCTCTGAGCCATCTCTCCAGCCCCCTTTATTCTATTTTTAAGAATAATTTATTTAAGCCGGGCGGTGGTGGCTCACGCCTTTAATCCCAGCACTTGGGAGGCAGAGGCAGGCGGATCTCTGTGAGTTCGAGACCAGCCTGGTCTACAGAGCTAGTTCCAGGACAGGCTCCAAAACCACAGAGAAACCCTGTCTTGAAAAACAAAAAAAAAAAAAAAAAAAAAAAAAGAATAATTTATTTAAATTTATTTTCTGTGCATTGGTGTGAAGGTGTCAGATCTCCTATAACCGGAGTTACAGACAGCTGTGAACTGCCATGTGGGTGCTGGGAATTGAACCCAGGTCCTCTGGAAGAGCAGCCAGTGCTCTTAACTACTGAGCTATTTCTGCAGCCTTCATAATTGTATCTTAATTAGTCTAGATGGCCAGTAAATAAATAAGCAAATAAGGGCCACATCTGTAGTGAGAGAGAAAGAAAGGCCTGTTTGGAATGGCGTAAAGACAGAATGGAAGGTGGGAAGACAGAAAACATTATTTTTCCCTGAGGCAGTCTTACATAATCTAGGCTGACCTACTGCCTAGTGTGACTGCGGATGACCTTGAACTCCTGATCCTCCTGCCTCTGACTTTTGTGTTTTCAGACTTTGGATCAAACTCTTACACACCAGGCAGGTGCTCTGCCATTAGGCCATGTCCTCATTCCTAGGAACCAACAATTCCTTTAGATAGTTTTGCTATAAAGAGGAGCAGAAATTGCACAGATAGCAATGTGGGTATGAAGGAGGATTCTACTGAAATAAATGTGTTAGAGCCAAAGAGGGTCCAGGGCTCTCCCAGGGTGTCACATTCACAGGCCAGCTGAAGCACCAGCATAGCAGTTAGCCTCACAAATAGCATTCCTCGCCTGTCCCCACAGCCCCATAATAGATTATGAGAACAATATATTAGCCTACTGTGATTGTACACGTCTGTAATCCAGGCACTCAGGAGTCAGAAACAGGAGGATCACCGCAGTTTTAAGGGCAGCCTGGTCTACATAGTGATCTGCAAGACCTCATCTAAAACCAGCAAATAATAAACAAACAAAAAAGGGCTGGCGAGATGGCTCAGAGGCTAAGAGCATTGCCTGCTCTTCCACAGGTCCTGAGCTCAATTCCCTGAGTTCACAACCATCTATAAGGAGACCTAGTGCCCTCTTCTGGTGTGCAGGCAAAATAGACAGACAGCACACTGTATACATTTAAAAAAAAAAATAAAGCAATATATGAATAGGGCATAGTGGCATACACCTATAATCTCTTCCTTGATTGGTGAAGGCAGGAGGATGAGTTCATCCACAGCTATGAGTTTGTAGCAAGTCAGAAACCAGTCCAAACTACACCAGTCCCTGGCTCAAATAAATACTAAAGGATTATAGCTATATACTTCAGTAGTTGAATGCATATCTGATCGGATATTCCCCAGCACTGATGCGGGGAGGGGGAGCCAGTGTGCAGAACAACACAAAGAAAGAATTTTAAATATTACCCTGAGGAACTAAAGAGACAGCTCCACAGTAAACAATGCTGGCTGCTCTTGCAGAGGACCCAGATTAAGTTTCCAGCACCCACTTGGCCACTCACAAAACATCTGTACTTGCCTCAGGGGACCCAAAGCCTCTCTTATGGCCTCTTCAGGCACTGCACACGTGTGGTGCACATAGACACATGCAGGCAAACCATACATATAAAACAAAGACAAAAATCTTAAAAAAAAAAAAAAAAAAAAAAGTTACCCTATTATTACCCTAAGTCAGGTGTGGGCCAGGAGTTGGCACGTTTTATTATTACACATAATTAATTTTGAGGGAGGTGTGTCAGAGGACACTTGCAGTAGCTAGTTCCCTCCGTCCAGTTTGTTAGCCCTGGGAATTAAATTCAAATCACCAGGCTTGGCAGCAAGCACCCTTTTCCACTGAGCCATCTTGCTGGCCCTGTGCACACTTTTTTGTGAAAGGCTGGGTAGTGTTTCGGACTCCACAAGTGACATAATTTCACCATCATGGCACAAAGGCCGTCACAGGCAGCAGTGCTTTGATGAATGAGCAGCCTGGCATCATCAAAACTGACCAAACACCATTGACACCTCTCTGGGCATGGCTCCGTGCAGCCAGACACACCTCTCATGTTACCAGAGTGGACTCAACAATGCTTTCGGACCATTCCCACAAAGTTAGTTCTCCTAGGTGCACCCCGGAATAGATAAACAGCCACTGGGGACACTGGGTAAGCTAGCTGTGATCAGCAGAGGATGAACCCCAGGACTCTCTCCCTAGGGCTTCCTGACTGCCCAGGGGAGCCGGAACCTTCGCGCCGCTCGGGCTCTAGAGCAAACATTTGCCCCTGTGACCGATGGGGCTGTCTCCACGTTGCTGGGCCTGCTCATGCTTGCTGGTTCCAACTTTGACTTCATCATAAGGTATAAGAGGGCTCAGGAAGAGGGGACGACCCACCCTGACCTCAGGGCCTGGCCACCACCCCTCCTTCTTTCCCCCAGGTACTTCTTCGTGGTGCTGACAGTGCTAACACTCCTGGGCCTGCTTCATGGACTCCTGCTGCTGCCTGTACTGCTCTCCATCCTGGGCCCCCCACCACAGGTGACCAAACTCTCGCGCTGTGCTCACCCTCAGGGATGGGATGGTAAAGCAAGGGAAGGGACAGACCCATTACCAAGGCCCTCAACCTTCGGTGGAACCGGCCTTAACCTTTTAGGGCCCAGACCAGAGGGTTTGCGCAGCCTGGCAATCTTGTATTGTGAGCTCGGACAGGAGCCCAGCCTGTCAACAGTAGTGGTGATCTCCATGAAGGGACTCACTGGGTCTGGGGTCTCTTCCAGGTGGTACAGATCTACAAGGAGAGCCCACAGGTCCTCAGCCCTGCAGCTCCACGGGGAAGTGGGCTCAGGTGGGGCATGCCCGCCACCCTGCCCCAGAGTTTTGCCAGAGTGACTACCTCCATGACTGTGGCCCTCCACCCACCACCACTGCCCGGAGCCTACGTCCATCCAGCCCCTGATGAGCCCACGTAGCCCCCCGCTGCCACCCTAGCTGCTGACAGCTCTATTCTAGGGGGCTGGGTCTAGCCACTGATTGAAAGGTCCTCTCAATCGCAGAGACCCCACGGGGCCACACGAAGTCCCTGGGAAGCAATGAATGGCGGGTGAAATGCATGGTGGACCCCTGGAAGGCCCGGTGCCGCTCTCTGCATCTCTCCCCCTGACTCAGCCACCCCAAACTTATCTGATAACTCAAAGAGAACAGCTACTGCTTGGCTGAGAGCATCCTAGCACACAGGACTCATGGGAAACTCCTGTGTGGGTCCAGGTTGGGGTGAAAGACTGCGTTCTGGCTGCAGTGCAGCCCTGTCCTCTTCTGCCCCACACTGTCACCTCTGCAGACCAAGCCTGAGGGTCTTTAGTACATTCTCCCAGTCCTGGCCTTCACTGCTTGATGACTCCTAAGGAGGCCTCTGTACCTCTTCCCCCTTCTGCCATGTAAGTTATTTATATGAAGATGTTTATTTTTGTACATAGAAGCTATGGTCACGCAAAGTCTTATTTTTAAAGAGTAAAATATATTCTATACCAACTCATTTCAGATGACCCTGGTGCTTTTTGGTTTTTAGATGACTCGTGAAAGTTAGCTATCAGAGGTGGCTTGTGTAGTGTCAGTGCCTGAAGTCCTGGTCTTGTCTAGTTCTGGGAAAGACCTCAAAACCGGGTGGTGGGGGTGCATGTCCTTGATCCCAGCACTCGGGAGGCTGAAGCAGGTGGATCTCTGTAATTTCGAGGCCGGCTTGGTCCACAAAGCAAGTTCCAAGACAGCCAGGGCTGCTACACAGAGAAGCCCTGTCTTGAAAAACAAAAAAGAGAAAGAAAGGGGAAGACCTTAGATGCTGAAGTTTTATCAAAGTACTTGGCAACTGGCAAGCATAAATGCTTAGTATAAGGAACTTCGGGAGCTGCCAGTTACCATAGGGAGCCCAAGAACCACACCACGCACTGCCAGTCCCGTAAATGGCACAGAAACCTCTGTAAAATTACAGTTCTCTTAAGGGGGTCGACCCCAAGTTCCTGGGGAATATGCACCTTGCCAAGAAGCACAGCACGGACCTGCAGAAGGTGCAGACAGACAACGCGAAGGCAAAGAACGCATGCACAGAGGCGGCCACTGTTAGGGCCCTCGGGAAGCCTAAGGCAGTGAAGCCCACCGTGCCAAAGGGCCCCAGCAGCAAACTCAGCCATCTTGCTTCCATCACTCACCCCAAGCTTCAGAAGCAGAAGCTACATGGCTAAAGGTCATAGACTTGGCCAATTAAAGCCCAAGGTTCAAACCAAGGCAGAAGCTGCAGCTCCAGCTCAGGCCCCCAAAGGTGCCCAGGCCCCTGTGAAGGTCACATAGAAAAAGGCTTCCTGTCTGCCCATGTGAGGACACTGGACAGGTGTGGCATACCGACCCAGTATTTGCAGATGATCAGGGCCCTATACTGTTTTTTAAAAATTCTTAGCAGGGCTGGAGAGGTGGCTCAGAGGTTAAAAGCACTAGCTGCTTTTCCAGAAGTCCTGAGTTCAATTTCCAGCAACAACATAGTAACTCACAGCCATCTGTAATGAGATCTGGTGCCTTCTTCTGGCCTGCAGGTATACATGGAGGTAGAATGTTGTATACATAATAAATAAATAAATAAATAAATAAATAAATAAATAAATAAATAAATCTTTAAAAAAAAAAGTAACATTCTTAAAAAAAAAATCTTAGCATTGCCAGGCGGTAGTGGTGCACGCATTTAATCCCAGCACTCTGGAGGCAGAGGCAGGTGGATCTCTGTGAATTTGAGGCCAGCCTGGTCTACAAGAGCTAGTTTCAAGACAGACCCCAAAGCTACACAGGCCCTGTCTCTAAAAAAAAAGCTTAACATAGTACATGACGCAAGCCTGTGTTCCTTTGGCATTCCAGTCCTGCCCACCTCTCCAGGCTCAGCTTCCGGCTCCCTGCTCCTTAGTATGCCAGGGAGGGGCAAATCCAGGAAGACATGATGAGATGGAAGATCAGCAAAGTGGCCAGCTGAAGAAGAGATGGAGGAAGCAGGGCCTAGGGTGCTATTTTAGGAGGTTTGTGGAAGGAATCCTGGCCAAGCAACCTCCATGGCAGAACTGCTGTGCACCCCCAGCGGTGGCTGGGAGGCAGGAAATTGTCTTTGGCCAGCTAACCATGCGGGAGATTGTCCCCAGGATGCCGATGCCCACTGATTTAAGCTCCGGGTGGTGAAGAGTTGACCATCCCTGTTGTACAGAGACCTTGAAGAGCCGAGGCACAGCCCTGGGCTGCATTCAAAGCTTCACCCAAATGAATGGCGAGGTCTTTCCTCACCCTCCCCCAGTTACCCCTGATGGACAGACTCCCTGCGTTCCAGCCGCCACTCACTAGGAATAATCCCACCCAGGCACACTGCCTTCTCACACCTCACCCATACAAAGGTCAAAATGTCATGGTCCAACCAAACATCACACAGAGACAAAACACATTCAGCTCAATCCATACTAAAATGCCTTAAAGGAATTAAAGCTAGCTGGCATAGTGATGAAGACCTGTAATCCAAGCACTCAGGTGGTAGGATCAGAGGCCATCCTCTGCCACTTGGGTTTGGGATTAGCCTGGGCTATATGAAATGCTGCCCTTTTTATTATAACATATAGTGTATAGGTAGGTAGTTGGGTGTGTATGTGCTTTGTTTCTAGTGTGAAGGTCAGAGTTTGAGGCCAGTCTGGTCTACAGGGTGAGTTCCAAGACAGCCAGGGCAGGGCTACACAGAGAAATCCTGTCTTGAAAAAAGTAAAATAAAACAACAATAACAACAAAACACACGCACACTGGACTGTGGTGGCGCACGCCTTTAATCCCAGCCCTCGGGAGGCAGAGGCAGGCAGATCTCTGTGAGTTCGAGGTCAGCCTGGTCTACAAGAGCTAGTTCCAGGACAGGCTCCAAAAACCACAGAGAAACCCTGTCTCGAAAAAACAAAAAAAAACAAAAAACAACAACAACAAAAAAAAGTAAAGCCGGCAGTGGCAGCCCACATGAGTGGGAACCTTAGGTAGCCTGGTAATCACAAAGCCGGAGAACTGCTACAGGTCTCGGATGCTGGCAGAGTTCTTAGGGAGCAGCACAAAGATGTGATGTCATGTACAGAGGACGATAAATGGCTATTGTGGGGCCAAAGATGTCCCATGATTCTTTGGCTCCAGACATAGCATTCCAACCTCGGCACATCACGGAGGTTCTGATCGCTTAGTCAGCCTTGCAGGAGGAGTGCTTCCTTTTAGGAACATTGTTCACAGTTGTGTTGAAAGTTCTTACCCTGATTGCATGATCCATGCAGCCCTGAGGAATGTGAGGGTGTCACTGAATGGATCCAGTCAGAGCTGAACCACCCCAGGCGCACTGACCTCATCCAGCCTGAGGTGAGAAGTCTTACACTGCCTGTAAAGTGAGCTCACCCAGTGCAGCACCTAGCCTACTCCACCCCTGGCTTAGCACCCTTCCATGGCTCCCCATGCCGCAGATCAAGCCTAATCCCATTCCAGGCTCCACTAGGGCTAGCTTCCACTACCAGACAGAGCCTCTTTAAAATGCACTCCACTTTCTGGATAAGAATGGGCCACTAGTGTTTGTGTCACCATAACTTTGGACTTGCATTCCCTCTGCCTAGGTTCTTCCTCAGCTTCCCTTGTCCTCAGCCCAATCATCTTTCAAGAGGAACCGGATGCTACTGAGTGTGGCAGGTCACACTGGGAATCTCGGCCTTGCTGAGGCTGGAGAATCACTGTGAGTTTGAGACCAGCCTAAACAGTCTTTAGAATAGAGTGAGACACTGTTCTAAAATAAAACAACCCAGGCGGTGGTGGCACACTCCTTTAATCCCAGCACTCGGGAGGCAGAGGCAGACAGATCTCTGAATTCGAGTCCAGCCTGGTCTACAAGCTAGTTCCAGGACAGGGTCCAAAGTTACCCAGAGAAACCCTGTCTCAAAACAAACAAACAAAAACAACAAAACAAAACAAAAAACTGGAACCAGACATTGGTAGCATACTTTTTTGATTCCAGCACTCAGGAGGCAGAGACAGGTGGCTCTCTGTGAGTTCAAGGCCAGCTTGGTCTACAGAGTGAGTTCTGGGACAGCAAGGACTACAGAGAGAGACCCTGTCTCCAAAAGCAAAATATAAAAAAACATTGTGTCCTGGATGACAGCTGCCAGAGGTGGTAGCATGCCTCCTGTGTGTCCTGCTGCTGAGGGCTGAGCTGGGCTACTCATTCTGAAACTGAAGGTACTCTACCAGTCTGGAACAACAAAACAGTCACCCAAGCATTGGGGCCAATAACTTAGCAATCCCAGATTGCACGAGGGAAGACAGAGCAAGGACCCAGGCAGAGAAGCAGAGAGAGCAGCAGGCTGGATCCACAGCTTCCTCTGGGTCAGTTCTGCCCACCCACATTCCCACAGCCGCTTTACGAAGCCCGGCAGAGGCCTTCTCATGTGCAGACCCATGGTGCATCAAGAGCAGACAGTTTCACTGTGCTTGAGCTCCAGCCCTGAGGATCACGATCGTAGGACACAACTGACTTGCAGGAAACATACATGTGTTAACCTGCACCGTGCAACTGAACCTCTGGGGGCTGGAAATAAAAGGACACACCCATCCTCTGGTTTTTCTTCGTATCACTGACCTCTTTCATCTTTCACACAAACATTTCCATGAAGAAGAACACTTCTGAGTCAACATTTTTTTCTTTCAGGTTTACCTTATTTTTAATAGGGTCTGTGGTGGGCATGTGAATGTGGTATTCAGACACCTATGGCGACTAGAGACATCAAAGCCTGAGTTCCGGGTGCATGCGAGCTACCTGACAGGTCCTAGGGATTGAACTCTGGACTTTTCCCAGAGCAGCTGAGCCTTCTCTCCAGCATCACCACCACGCTTCAGTTGGCTTGTTTTTGGAAAAAAGCCTCTCATTCTGTGTTCCAGGTGTCTGGAAGCAGGCAAAGCTGTCCAGCTCCCAGTGCTAGGATTACAGATATGAGCCACCACACCCAGCTCATAACCAAATTTTGGAAGCTTTGTTTTTTCTATCTTCTCTTTCATAGAGGTTTGAATGTAGAGTCTAGGGTGTGGTGGTCCATGCCTGTCATTAATTCTATCACTTGGGAAGCTGAGGCAGGAGGGTCATTATGAGCCTCTTGGTCTTTGTTTTTTGAGACTAGATCTTGCTGTATTGCACCACTAGAGATCTGCCTCAGTGCTGGGATTAAAGGTGTGTGACAACATGCCCAGTTTATTTATTTTAAAGATGTATAAGTATTCTGCCTGCAGGTAGACAGGCAGGCCAGAAGAGGGCACCAGATCTAATTACAGATAGTTGCGGGAATTGAACTCAGGACTTCTGAAAGAACAGCCAGTAACCAGTGCTCTTAACCGCTGAGCCAGCCCTATTTTGTTTTTTGAAACAGGTCTCATCATGTAACTAACCTAGGCTGGTCTCAAACTGCTGATCCTATGTCCACTTCCTGAGTGCTTCCACCTACAGGCCTATTCCACCATGCTGTGCTTGCCTTGTGAACACGTCATTGCCTGCATGAGAGGTTGAGTGTTCTGTCCTCAAGTGAAGGATTGTTGGATTCAAGAAACATGAATGATTTCCAAGCTCCTGACAACTACTTAGAAGGCCGTTTTCATCACAGTGCTACAACCACGCTAATGGAAGCATCACAGGCTTAGTACATGACCTCGAAAGTTTGTGTAGATGGCGCACGCCTTTAATCCCAGCACTCAGGAGGCAGAGGCAGGCGGATCTCTGTGAGTTCGAGACCAGCCTGGTCTACAAGAGCTAGTTCCAGGACAGGCTCCAAAACCACAGAGAAATCCTATCTCGAAAAACCAAAAATAAATAAATAAATAAAAAATAAAGTAACCAAAAGCAAGAGAATTACAGGCATGCAAGCAGCAAATTCCTTTCAGTGTTCACTACCCAAACACTGGGGAGCCACCTGTTCAATCTTAAGAGAATACGAATAGCCATCTTTAATCCATAAGCAAACATTTTTTTATGTCAGAATTATAATTTTATTTCCTTTTAAATTGTCCACTATCTTTCATTTTTAAATCTTGCTTTACAACTCCTTTAAAATTATTGCTAGGGGCCAGGCAGTGGTGGTTTTTCTTGGGAAAAAATATATAAAATATATATACATCTAATACCATAGTAGTTCCAGTTACTGAAGGTGAGGGTGTTGAGGCAGAACGGGTTTCAGCTCAGTAAGTCCAGACCAGCCTGAGCAACAGAGTTAAGATTCCTTCCCATCTCTTTAAGAGGTTTTTGTGGGTTGTTTTGTTTTGTTTTTAATTTTCCGAGACAGGGTTTCCCTGTGTAGCCCTGGCTGTCTTGGTACTTGCTCTGCGGACCAGTCTGGCCTCAAATTTAGAGAGCCGCCTGCCTTTGCCTCCCCAGTGCCTGGATCAAAGGCGTGTGCCACCACTGTCCAGCTTTTTTGTTGTTTTTTTTTAATTTAGCTGGAATAGTACATGGTGCCTTTAATCGCTGTACCAGGGAGGCAAAGGCAGTCAGAGCTCTGTGAGTTCAAGGCTAGCCTGGCCTACAAAATGAGTTCTAGGCCAGCTGGGATTACACAGTGAGAGATTACCCACCTCCTACCCCCCCAAAAAAGTTAATTCTCGAACTCCCAAACTCTGTGTTAAGAAGTGCGAAATATCTAGAAACTTTCGTAGCTTGTCCTGGAATGCTGAAGGACTCAGGGAAGGGCATGACAATCACAACGATGGAACAGGGATGCAATGAGCACTGGGGGTGGAGGGAAGGAGTGAGGGGGCACTGGCGGGGTAATGGCAGAAAAGATCCCCAAAAGTGACAGAAGATAGGCTGCAGACTAAACCAACTCGAAAGTACTATTTGAAGGGAGAAAGGTCATGAGGTAAGCAAGAAGAGATGCTGGTTCCTGACCCGCAGAAATGAGAAACAGTATTTACGGGACTGGGAGAGAGGAGAAGATGAGAAGCTCCGCGCTGAGCCTGGAGCCAGGAAGCTGATTTGTTGTTAAGGAGGATGCGCTAAATAGATAACAGCGTCAACCAACCGAATAGAGGGACAGAGGAGTGACCGGCAGCAGGATGCGGTGTGAGCTCATGGAACACATGCCACCCTCGCTTCCTGCCTCGGGGCGTCGCCCGAGCCCGTGACACGACTCCAACTTGGGTCCACTGGCACTGGCCCGCCCCTACATGGTCCTTCCGGCCTCCGGCTCGCAGGGCTTGCTGGGGGCGGAAGCCCGCCTCGGGCGCAGGGCACCTCGGGAGCTGTAGTTTGGAGTGTGATCAGATCAGATGCCTCCCAAGGTCCGGAAGTGGATCATTTGAAACGAAGGTCCAGAAAACGGTGGTGATCCCGGGGCAGGGTTCCCCTTCGCCGCCTGCACGGTGCGCCCGGGGCCGCATCTCCTCTCCGTAGGGCATGGCACTTCCACGCCTCCACAATTTGCTCCACCTGTAGGAGAAGGAGGGTCACCATGCAGTCCGAAGTCCCTGGCAAGGGCCCTGGCTCCTCATCCCCACGTGGCAGAGTGGATCTGAGCCCCGGTACTCGCGTCCGCACCGGGATGAGCGGCTCCTGTCGGTTCTGCTCTTCCAGGGCGCTCAGCTCCGCCGGGGCCAGCAAGGCCAGTCTCAGCTCTCGAACCACTGGAGCCGCCACCTCGGCCACCGGTCGCTCCAACACCGCCTGTGGGAGTGAACCTTAAGCCCCGGCGGAGCGGCGGCCTGTGCCCTCCCGTCCGCTTGCCGAGTTCCTGCGGCCTCGGCCGCTTCGCCCTCGCCTCCCCCAGGTCCCACTCACGGCGCCCACTCGCGCCCAGTTTCGGGCTGCCTTGACCAGCTCAGCCTCGTCCACACAGAGCTTGTCACTGCGTAGCACGGGCAGCAGCGCAGTGGCCGATAGCTCCAGGAAGCCGCGGGTTCGTAGAGCCTCCTATGGATCGGTGTATTTGATCAGAGCAGAGAAGAGTGGCGTAGGGAAGACAGGCTACAAGAATAATAATGCTGGGAGCTGTACCTGGCTGTGAGCCTCTATGAAGGCTATGCACCGCTCCTGCAGCGGCCCCAGGCCAAAGGTTACAGCCACCTGAGAGCAGAGTGAAGGTGGTCAGGCTAGAGACTGGAGAGGCCGTGTGACCCAGCTCTGCACACTAGGGACTACCACAAGCCTGAGCGCCGTGCGAATGGGGAGGCTGACAGCACATGCAGTGTCTTGTGAAATTAGACCTGGGGACCATGTTCAGGTCCTTCAAACTCCATCTGGGAGCCCACGTTTGGCTTCTAAACTCCACATCCCACCTTCCCCCATCTCTGCTTAGAACCATTTCCCACTTTTTTCTGTGTAGCCCTGGCTGGCTTCAAACTCAGAGATCCACCTGCCTCTGCCTCTACAGTGATGGGATTAAAAGCGTGCGCCACTTCTACCTCCCGGCTCCATTTCCCATTCTTAATACAAGGCCACTCTGTAGCCCAGGCTGGCCTCAAACTCAGATTTGATTAAAGGTGTGTGTCACCATGCCTGCCTCTCTCAGCCCTTTGACTCTTGCTCCTATGCAGGACCTTACTGGTGTTCTCTACACCCCACAGATCAGGGCAGAGTTTATCTCATAAGTGTCCTTGAGCATACATACCCTCACATCTTTTTTCATCTTTTGTTTGTTTGTTTTTTGTTTTTCAAGACAGGGCTTCTCTGAAGCTTTCTAGCCTGTCCTGGACCAGGCTGGCTTCGAACACACAGACATCCACCTGCCTCTGCCTCCCAAGTGCTGGGATTAAAGGTGTGGGCCACCATGGACCAGCTTTTTGCTTTTTTTTTTTTGGGGGGGGTTCTCATAGCGTTCTTAAGTTCTTGTTGTCAGTCAAGGCTTCTGGCATGTGGAGAGGAGAGGCCAGGGCCACATTCTTAAAAATCAGATTCCTCCCCAGGGCTGCCCAGCAGTACCCACCTGCAGGGCCTCACAAACCAGCTCCACATCCAGAACCTTCATCACAAACTCCAGGCATAACTGGGGACAGAAATGAAAGTGAACTGTGTGGTGGTGTCCTTGCTTCAAGATCTCAAGTCCTACCCTAGAAGCTGTGGATCATTCAGACTCCCAGCAGCCCGGAGCCATCCTGACCTCCCAGACTTGGGAACCAGGGAATTGTTGGGACCTGTAATTTAGCAAGCCTAGAGGGCCTGGAGGCTAGCAAAACAAGCCCAAAGTGCCCTAGTACACCTCTCTCCACTGAGACTTGTCCAAAACTCCAGCCTCCTTTCCCCTCACTGTCTTCCTGCGCTGGGTCCCCTCCTTGACTCAACGGCACTTCTATTTTTAACAGAACCTTAAATTTCATGCTTGACATCTCCCTGTCTTCCAGAAAAGCACTGGGTGTTGCCGGCTGTCTCCTCTGAGAGCCGGACTGCCATTTCCGGTTTGGCCACACCCTCTTGACTTTGACACTAATCTGACTGGCCAGACAGGCCTTTCCTTTTTCCTTATCTTTCGATCCCTTTCCCCCTTAGCTCCCTTGCCCAAAGCTTTCGGTGAGTCTCTACCACCCTTGCATTGAAAGGGCTCCAGGAGAGGGAAAGTTGACACAGGGCCTTGCTGTGTAGCTCTGGCTGGCCCAGAACTCACTCTGTAGACCAGGGTGGCCATGAACTTGGTTTTATCCTCCTCTCTACTCTGCCTAGCAAGTGCTGGAAATACAGGTATATACCACCACACCGGGCTAGTGCTGGGAATTGAACCCAGGGCCTGTAGCATTTGAACTACACTTCCAGCCTAAAGCACAAATTCTTTTTTTTTTTTTTTTTTTTTTTTTGGTTTTTTGAGACAGGGTTTCTCTGTAGCTTTGGTTCCCGTCCCGGAACTAGCTCTTGTAGAGCAGGCTGCTGGCCTCGAACTCCCAGAGATCCGCCTGCCTCTGCCTCCCGAGTGCTGGGATTAAAGGCGTGCGCCACCACCACCCGGCCTAAAGCACAAATTCTTGAAGCACCTGCATGAACCAGCCTCCTGGTACCCTTCCAGTTCACCCCACACCCATGTTCCCAGTCCAACCACACCACATATCTAAGCAGGTCCTTGAGTGCCCTGTGACTATAAAGTCATCTTCCCACTCTCCTGAACAAAACCCTACTTGTTCTTCGAGCTCTAACACAGCAGTTTCCTTCTCCAGAAATGTCTTTCCACACATCAGCAGTCTGCCTATCCCACTTAGACCCCTTTTTTTCAGTTTAGCTTTTTGAGACTTAAGTCTCACTCTGTAGCCAAGGCTAGCCTGAACTCCCTAAGTAGTTCAGGCTAGCCTTAAACTTGCCATCCTCCCCAGCCTTCAGATGCTGGGATACTAGGCTGCAACACCACAACCCACGCATGTCAAGTGTCTTCATGTGTCTCTCTCCATCCAACTATGGCCAAAACCAATTTACCCTTGTACTGCAGAACCAGCCTGAAATACTTCCGGTGTTCGCTCAGCACACACTGAGCATGTGCAGATCCTGTGTCCATCCTTCTGTCTGCATGAGAAGGATCAGGCTGTGTGAAGGAGGCTACGCACTAAGGCGGGGAAACAAGATGGCCTGCCTGAGACACCCACCTCTCGAAGTTCCTCCAGCCCATATTCCACAGCTGCTGTCAGCACCTCCAGCACCTGCACAGGGGGTGGCAGTTGAGGGAACAGAAGGGAGTTTCCCCTGCCCCTCAACCCCCAGCAGAATGGGCAGACTCTCCGCCTCTTGTACCCCCAGCGCATCCCCTTCCCAGACCCCTGCTTGGTAGGCTCACTGAGTAGCGGTGCAGGGTGACGCTGTTGGCATACAGGAACTCCAGCACAGCTAAGAAGGCCTCGGTCGGCACCGTGCTTAGCACCACAGGACTAGGTACCCCAGGGCCCGTCTCTGTCCCCAGAAGTCTCTGGAAGAAGTTGCATCTACAGGCCAACAAGCACCGGTGGGCAAACACCTCTTGCCTTTCTTGACCAACCACAAAGCAAACATCGCTGTGGAAGAGAGGACAGAGAGCCAGAGAAGGGAATCTTGAACCTAGGTCACACTTTTGGCTTTGCCTCTGCCACACTGGGACTTAGCTTCTTTTTCTGTAAGGTCAAAGCCCACGCCTGGAAGACACGGGCTCAACTCTAGTCCGCCTTCCACGCTGTGACTTTCTGTCTTCGGCTCTCAGACTTCTCAGCCGTGACCACGGGTCTCAGAGGAGTTGACTATGCTTGGACAAAGGGGATACCAGGGTTCATGCGAACAAGATTGATGGCTCTCTAGGCTGAGTCCTGAGGGCAAGGAAACCCCTCGCGGTACAGCGCCCACGAGATGCCACCTCAGCATTTTCACTCTTCCTCCCGTAGGAGGGTGTGAGGATGTGGGGTGCAGAGCACACTGACTGCGAGAGCCATGGCAGTGATGCACCATCATGAGGTGAGACCACATTTTCCATCTTCGCGATCACTTCCGGCCCCAGCCTCTGGGCCTCTGAAGCCCTGCATAAGGTTCAGGGGGAGGCAGCAGAGAAAGCTTCAGCTTTCCCTGCCTCCTCCTCCCAGGCTCAAGGCCTAAGGTTCCACCCTCTAGGCCAGACTGTGACACTCTGCCCTCAAGAAAAAAAGAATTATGACAGCCACTAACCCTGGGGAGCAGGCGGCCTCTGAGACCGCGGGATGGGAAGCAGCAATCCATCTCCCATGACCAGCCCTGCCCCCAGTAAACTCTATTCCCGGTTTCAGACAGCACTTAGCCTCGTCGGCAAGCCGTGGGCGGTCAGCAACCTTGAACTACTTCCTGTCTGGGTCTCTGACCCAATCCTTTGGGCTTCGTTCCTCTTAGGACTCCCCAGAGTCCTCCACTCTCGTCTCTTCAAGGAAAGAAGTCTAGCACTTAGCTGAATACCTAACTGGAGTGAGTCAGATCAAATCCCACCTTTCAGGGCTGAGGGGGTTGGGGATTCCTCCTTCAATCCAGAGAAGAAGGGCTTTGCCTGAGTTCACACAGTTGCCCTCCTATCTACCCCTCACTGCCCCCACCTCTGACTCTCAGGATAGCATGGACACAGGCCAGTAGACACCGTCTCTACTTGACTTCCTCATAGACGGAGTTCACCAGGGAGGCCAAGTGCTCTTTCCTGGCGTCTTCACCTTTAGCCTCCTCAAATTCATCCATAGGCCGGTGAGAGCAAGCTAAGGAAAACCCACCAGGGAGTCGAGTCACTGCCTCACCTGTACCGGGGGTTGTTGACAAGACTTCGGAGTGCTGTGGAAAAGGAAGCAGCCTGCCCGTGCACAACCAGTCCTGGGTTCTCCATGAGTGGGATGAACAGCAGAACAAAGGGTGGAATGGCCTAGTGAGGCAAGAGAGGCCTGAGAGGGAGGGCAGGAGCTGTAGAGACCGTTTGCTGAGAAGCTGAAGGTTTAGGACAAAAGAGGCCCAGGTCTCTAAAGAAAACCTGAGGTTCAGGTAAGCGATGCGGGTTTAGAGAGGTCCCAAAGAAGCTGCCGCTGGGCAGGCCTATGATCCCAGAGAAGCTGGTTGTGGATGAGGCCCAGGCTGGGAGCCTGCCCTGGCAGCAGCTGGGTGGGAAGCCTGTGAGTTTCCATGGAAACTGGAGCTGAGCCTGAGGAGGCCCCGCCCATCTCCCTATCCGCCTAGGAAAATATTTCAGCCTTAGAAGGGTTCTAAGAGTTGGAGAGTCCTAGTGCTGGGTCCTGCCTGCCTACACTGGGTTCAGAATGTAAGGCCTCTGCCCTCCAATCCCTTCCCTAGGGGTTCAGTCTAGAACCGGGCTTAGCAGGCCTGAGACATCATCACCTCATCAGGGAAGATTCTTACCCCTAAGTGTGGTTTTCAGAGCTCAGACTTAAGTTTGCCTGGGAGGGGCAGCCCCATGCCTCCTAGAGCAGGGCAGGCGAGGCATCACCAAGAGGCAATCATCCCTAGGGGAAGAGGTATTATGTACTGGGTGATGAAGGAGGTATGGCCATCTGGGGAGAAGTTCCAGGGCACCACTGAGTCATGGCTGCGAGGCCTGGGTCTTTCCCACTGAGCCAAAAGGCCTCCCCTCCTCAGCAACAGCTCTGGCGTAAGGAAGTCATCCAAGCCCCACCCTAGCTCTGCCCTGAAACGGAAATGTTTGTCCTTGTTGAGGCTGATGGGAGAATGTAAAACCATGACGTACTCCTTCCTGTGAGCCCAGATACTGGATTGCTAAGAAGTCGCCCCCGCCCCCGTAGCCTCAAGGTTCTAGCACATCCCAGGCCCCTGTGATGTGTTCACAAATGGCCAGGCCAGTTGACTGGTCACTTCATAATAGTGGCTCAAGAGCACCTTCCTGTCCATCACACCTCTCTACACCTGCCCCCTCGGCTGTGATGCTTTAGAACTCCAAGCCCTTGTGGACGCCCCCCCCCCCCGCATAACTCAGGGTACCTTCCCTCCCCCCAGCAGGTGCTCATAGCAGTAGCGCTTAGGTTATTCCAGAGTTTGGCTGGAGGGAGGAGTTCTGGGAGGGAGTGGCATGCTTGCCACAGCAGCCCCATGGTTACTGCACAACACAAGCCTTCACCACCTACAGGCCTGGCAGGGAGGGCAGCTCAGTGAAGACTGGGGGCCAGCAGAGCTTGGAGGTCAAAGGCTACAGGTGAGTCAGGAGCCTGAGGGAGTTTCAGGAGACCTAAGGAGGAGGATGGACATCGCCTCACTCGTCGCCCGCCTCTGGATGCAGCAGGGCAAGGGGGAGATAAGTCATAGCCTGTTTCTGAGGCCAGAGAGATCTATGGGAGTTATGGGGTTGGCTCTGCCCCTTCTGGCTCTGGATTGAAGAAATCTAGAAACCAACTTCATGTCCCCATTCTGGTGAAATCAAGTGGGAGGGGAAGTGGATTTCCTGCTCACCCAGTCAGCTCCATGGCAGATGTTCCCTAAGCACAGACTGAGCAGCCCCTTCCCTTGCTCTTAACCTTCTCTAAGCAGCCCACGCAGCAACTGGATCTGCTGGTTCAAGAAAGGGATATGGAGGAGCTAGACAGGTGATATATGCCTATAGTCTACTACGGAAGCACTGAGTGTGGTGGCGCGTACTGTAATCCCACCACTTAGGGGCTGGAGGCCGGAGGAAGGAGTTCAAGGCCAGACTCAGCCACACAGAGTCGGAGGCCACGGGAGACATTATCTCAAACACACAGAGAGAGAGAGAGAGAGAGAGAGAGAGAGAGAGAGAGAGAGAGAGAGAGAGAGAAAGAGAGGAGAGAGAGAGAGGAAAGAGAAAGAAAGAAAGAAAGAAAGAAAGAAAGAAAGAAAGAAAGAAAGAAAGAAAGAAAGAAAGAAAGAAAGAAAGAAAGTGTAAGAAAAGAAACCTCAGCTTCCCCAAGCAAGAGGCAGGGTGTAGGTGTAGGGAGATCTGAGCCAGTAAGGGCCACTTCTAAGTGTGGATCTTCCAGCAGGCAGAGCCATGGCTGGCAGGACTCTGCAATCAGGACACCCGGAAGAGGATACTACCAAAGACCTGGCTCTGAAATTACCACCAGGGAAGTCTGGAGGTCACCTGGCTAGCATTGATGAGACCCGACCTGTAGGCCCAGGCCCAGCCTCCCGTCGCGGCTCCCTGCTGAGCCTACACCCATCCTTTTCACGCCGCAACTCACTGGCAGGACCCCTAGTAGGTCTTGGAGGTCGACGACCATCCCTGGGCCTGATGCCCCCTTTAGGTTCACGAGTTAGTTTTTCTGGGTTACACATCATGCCTGCCCGTCGGATGGCACCCTCATACCGCACCGAACCAGCGCCAGGCGAGCGCTGGGAAGCTGCAAGCGCTCAGCGTGTCCTGGAGGCAGCACTGGATGCAGGGCTGAGCAATGTGTGCTACTCGGGTACCGAGGCGGGGAAACTGGCAAAGGCGCTGTGTGAACAGATACACATACGTGTGCGGGAGCTCAGCCTACCCCGATACAAACTGGTGTGCAGTGTGGTGCTGGGACCACGCGAGAGACAGGGCGTGCATGTGGCCAGCCGGGCACTCTGGGACGCAATGCATGACGGACTGGCCTGGGCCACCTTCACCAACACTTCCCTGTTCGCCGTGGCTACTGTCCACGCGGTTTACTGGGAATGATAAAGCCTTTAAGTTCTGAAAAACGGTTTATTATCCCAGGAGGAGGCCCCCCTGGGGCTCACATCCCAATAAATAAATGTGTTAATAAATAAAAGTGGTCCATAAATAATGCCCCCGAGCTGGGAGCTAAGGCTCAGGCTTATCTCAGGGAGAGAGGGTAAGAGACAGGAGGACAGGTCGTCCCCAACTGTAGTAAAGCTGGTCCCTGATTCCCTGGGGGACTCGGCCCAGAGCCCCCAGTGAGGCACCAAAGGGACAGGAAGGGCCACAAAGGCAAGGGCCCGAGTCTTTCAGGCACAGGCCTGGGGTCTGATCACAGCCTGCTCTGCAGGTTGGAACCTAAGCAGGACTTCGGTCCCTGAGCAAGCGCAGAGCATAGCGCAGCCGCTGCCGCAGGTCTGGGGAGCAGCCCAGCTGCCGGAGGTGGGAGGCGAGGTAAGTACAAGCACTGCGATTTCGAGCAACAAAAGTCACAAGGAGAGGTTCCCAGCCACTGAGGATCAGCTTTGTGTGGTCCCCATAGAAGTTCACCTGTGCACAGAAGGTAATAGAGTTCAGGGCTTGGACAGCAGACTCACACCTTCCCAGAACCCTGGGCCTACCAGGCCGTCCCTTCAACTCCAGGATGGGCTCTTACCTGGACAGTGCCATCACTGAACAGCATGAGCAGGGCCTGATCAGTCTTGACCCACTGCAACAGCAAGGGTGGGGCAGGCACCTCTACCTCTTCCACACTGGGCAGATCTCCGCCCTGGGAGAACAGGCTGGTCAGGTCACTAGACTGGCATGAACTGGGTCTCTCCCTATGGCTGTCTCCTGCCCTTACAGGTCCAATCACTACCCTTGAGTCACCCTTCCCCCCTCACCAATGATGGAGAATCAAAGATGCCCGAGTCCTTAACGTCCCCCAGTGCAGCCTACACACCTTCATGAGGTGCTGCTCCATGTAGGAGGCGAAATACCGCAAGATGCCCAGCTGAGGCTGCAGAGCACGGGGTACAGACCCCACAGAGAAGGAGAAGTGCTTCGTGCTGGTGGGGTTGTAGTGCACGATCCTGAAAGAACGTGGAAAGCAGAGAAGGAGCCTGGCGTTATCGTTCCTCCCCTTTGGATTTGAGAGCCCTGAACCCAGAAACACCAGGGTGCAACCTTGCTTGGTACAACAGCCTAAATACAAAGTGCCCCCAAATAGCACTTACTTCCTATTGGCTGACAGGGCCATGTGTGTGCCATCGTTGAAGAGCACGGCCACGCGGCGGCTGGACAGCTGATACCCAAAGCCAAACTTGTTGGAGTAGTCAACCCACTTGCTGACCCACACCAGAGGTTCTGGCTGTGCCAATGGGGCTGGGTTCTGTTCCGCTGTTACAGGAGAGGAGGGAGTGAAGACTTTCCCTGGTGTCTAGGTCAAAGAGAACTTTCCAAACTATTTGCATGGACCAGAGCCCAGCCTTACCTGGGGGCATGAAGGCCACACAGTTTCTCAGGGCACAGAGGGCAGACTCTACCACTGTGGCCACAGTCAAACCTTCTTCAAACCCTGAGGGAACAGGGCACTGACACTTAGGCAATGGCCTCCCTGGGCCCAGGTCATGTCCCTTGGCCAACCACTTCCTTTTGGTCCCTGGTCTCCACCCCGGCCACCTCCAGCACCTCTCATCTTCTGGCTCCTCACCATCTCCACTGCTTGCCAGTGTCCCACGGGGTGAGCTGTCCTCAGCGGCTGTCTCTACCAAGCTGACGGGGGCCAGGCCTGAAGCTGCTGGAGCCTGGACAGTTGGGTAGAGAGAGAGTGAGATTAGGTCTCAGAATCCAAATCCTTGAAAAACCCAGGGGCCCAGCCCCGTCCCTGACGGCTCTCAGGGCACCCTAGGTCAGCCTCAGCTGGCTAATGACACACCGCCAATTAGGGCCACCACGAGGTTGGGTGCTTCATCAGCCTTTCATGCTGGGCTTCCCTCAGCTGCTAGGGTCAGGGTGAGTCAGGGGAATAATGCTCATGTGAGCACCTCACCTCAGGCCTGACATCCGGGTGACCGAGGGATGTGCGCATCAGGCCGCTCACCAAACAGGAGACATTATCCCGTTCCTCGGAATGGTTCTTATCTGGGGGTGAGGGAATACAGCCCTCAGCGTCCATCTGATCACATTTCCCAAAGTGTTCATACACAGGCAGGTCTTCCCACGTGTCTAGACACACATGTTCTCCCTAAGAGTCTCCAGGTCCCCCCACTGGAACCAGCCCCTACTCAGATGAATGTAAAAAGTCACTGCTCTATATCCTGACCTCCTGACGCCTGACTCACTCACTCTTGTTCTTTTTCCTGCCAAACAGGCTCTTGGTGACTTTGGCAAACAGACTCCTCGCAGGGTTGGGGGGGGTCAGATCTGGGACTGTCACACAGCTGCTGACAGGAAGCCGATCAGGGGTATAGCCCTGAGGACGAGAGCCAAACAAACAGAGAAGTGAGACCCCAAGGGTCCTGCTTTTTCATCCTCTGAGAATATGCAGGCAGATGGAACCGCAGCATCTGAAGAACCACAGACCTTTGTAAAGAAGTCATGGCGTAGGATCTGTTCAATAGAGGGGCGGTCTCGGGGTGAAGCCCGAAGAATGGCAGCCAGGAGCTGACGGGCAGGTAGTGAGAGGCTGGCAGGCAACGTGTAATGAACCTGCTTGATGCAGCGGTACGTTTCCTTCAGGTCAGCTGTCTCAAACGGGGGGCTCCCACACAGGAGTGTGTACCTGTGCCCGGGAATGGGGGACCAGGAGTCAGGTACTGGAAACACCCCATCCATGCACCTATTGCCCACCTGCTAATGACCGTGGCACTCACATGACGCAACCAAGTGACCACACATCTGCCTCGGGGCCATGGCCTTGTCTCAGCAGCACTTCTGGGGCCACATAGTTGGGAGTGCCACAGATGGTCCTGAAGGAGGGTAGGGCGGAGAGGGGAAGGCTCAGACCCAGCCTAGCACCCGCCCCCATTCCTGCCCCTGCTGTGAGTTCAGACAAAGCGGCTGCCTGTCACCAAGGGTCAGAGAGCTCCTGCTTGTCTTGGGACAATGGATGTAGAGAGTGGCAGCTGAGTCCTCACCCACCCGTCTTCTCCAGCTGCACAGCTGCTCTGTAGCACAGGAGGAGGCCTGACCCCAACGCTGCCCCCTCTCCCAAGGTCAGTACAGAGGATCCACGGCTGAGCCCTTCCCCCACTCCCGTCTGTCAAACACTCATTAGACTGTCACCTCCCACAGTTTGTGCTGCACAACCAACACCAGCTGTCATACCCTCCATAAACACTCACCTGCCACCCATGCTATCTGTGTGACACACACCCACCGCAGGGATCTTCTTAGACATAAGGGTATCATGTCCTGTCATTCCTACAGTCAGTCAGTCTCACAGACAAACGCTCACTGCCTGGTCTGTTTTCCCCATCCAACACAGACAGATCAGCCATATGTTTCCAAGACTCCTTAGACTCCCATGTGTGTCAGGGACTCAGGGCACCCGCCCGCCTGAGTGGCCACCTCTACCTTCACACGTAAGGACAGCCCATCACCCCATCCCTGTTTATCCCAAGCACACATCAGGTCACCTTGCTTTCCACATACACACTGTCACACTGGACACCATCGGTGTCACATACAGACTGAGGCCACCCCCACCCCCACTCACTTTTTCCTCTGCTCCGGGGGCTCTAACCGAGCTGCCAGCCCAAAATCCCCCACCTTCAGTTCCATGTTATCAGTGATGAAAAAATTTCCTAGAGAGTGGCAGAAAGACGGGTCAGATTCCTCACTGCCTCTCTTCCCTTCCCAGGTCCCCCCAACCCTTCCGAACAGACCCGGTAATCTCACCCAGCTTCAGGTCTCTGTGCAGGATACCTCTCTGGTGCAAATACTTGAGCCCAGAAAGGATCTGGCGCAGGTAGTAGCGAACCTCTGGTTCCAAAAGGGTGTGCCGGGCCTTCCAGATGTGGGCCAGGGACTGCAGAAAGCCACTGTTTCAGTCCCTGCTTGCCTTCCCAGACCCGCCCTCCATCTGTGCTTGCAGTTTTGGATATTAAGAACCCGCTTCCTTTCCCACCCCTGTAACCAATGAATCCCCCCACCCCCATTCCGGACCTTTCGGCTACAGAGCTCCAGGAAAATGTATATGTTGTCAGCATCCTCGAAATGGTGCGAAAACCGAACGATATGGCGGTGCTGTAGGTCTCGGTGCAACTCGATCTCGTTTACGATCTGTGACAAGGGCGCGAGATCGTCATCTTTCCAGGGTTCCCACGCCACCATCCATCCTCTCCCTACCCCTTGGTCCTCAGGGCCTGGACCCACCTTTTCGCGCTGATGCGGCTTGGCGACGCGGCTCTGCGGGATGACTTTGACCGCGTAGGCTACACCGGTTTCGGTGTCAGCGGCTTCATAGCAGCGGGCGAAACCCCCCTAAGAGGAGGAGGATGCATCAGTCCGGTCGCCCCAGGGAGACAGGGTCGGGCCTGGAGGGCTCCCCTCTACCTCCGTCAGCGCCACCCCAAAGCCCCCGACTTACCTTGCCCAACAAGCGGCCCTTGATGTAGGTACGGCCACTGCATGGGTCGGTGATGAGGCGACCCGGGTCCGGCGCCGCTGGCCCGGCTGGCTCCGACCGCGGCGAGGCACTAGCAGGCGGCCCCGGGCCGGCGGGGGGCGCGGGCGGGGCGGCTGCGCGCGGGAAGGGGCGCGGGGACAAGAAGCCGGCGGCGGGCTCCATGCGGGCGGCGCGGCGCAGCGCCGGCCCGAGCTGGCTCTCCGTTCCGCCCGGCCCCGGCTGCGCGTGGCGCTGCCTGGTTTCTCTACGCTGCGAGCGCGCCCGAGGGAGCCCGACGATTTTATCAATGAACGCCTGCCCCCTCCCGGGTGTCTCGTCATCACGAGCTCCGCCCCTTTCCTGGCTGGCAGGCTTGGAGAAGCCCCGCCCTTTGCTCGGTTACGTCACCTGAAAGATCCACCCCCTGCCCGGACGTACTTCAAGGCCACGCCTCCGGCTCCGGCCTTAAAGGAGCCGCGGTAGTGCTAGTCAGCCCGACAGGTGCAAGGCTGCTCATCTTTTTTCTTTCTGCTTACCTCGTCCATGTTGTGATTACGTGTCCTGCCAAAGGCAGCCTCTTTCTTTCTTCGTGCTGAAGTCGGAGTGGAGACCGGGTGTCCCGAGGCCTCTACAGCGTTACAGTTGGGAGAGAAGAGGCAGGGGTGGCGCAAACTTCCCTCAGTGCACTTCACCAACCCGTGTGTGTGAGGGGGAGTCTCCCTTAAACGTCACCGTGCTCTGGGACAGAACCCATAACCCTAGCCTAGTGCTGCCCTCTTTGGGGACTATGGAAAAACACGCTGCTTTGGAGCCTGATTTACCTGGTCCGGGACTGTACAATGGGTTTGTAGAACAGAGCCTGGTATTCGAGGTTTTGTTTTTGTTTTCTAGACAGGGTTTCTCTATGTAGTCTGGGCTGTCCTGGAACTCGTTCTGTAGATCAGGCTGCCTCGAACTCAGAGATCCACCTGCCTCTGCCTCCAGAGTGCTGGGATTAAAGCCACCTCCGGATTTAACGGCTTCCACGTGGAATCCTAACCCCTCTGACTCTGTCCAAGGATCACACATCTCTGCCTGGCTTTGTGGACTTTGTTTCCACTCTGAGCTATCCATTCAGACCTCAGATTTACTGAAAACATCTGCTAAGTGACAGGCACTGCCTCCACTAAGAGAGGTCAGAGCTGCAGCCCTCCTGTAGTTTACAGGATTCTGCTTTGGGGAAGCAGATATAAGTACATAAACAAAGTAATTACAGGCTGTGAAAAGGGCTAGGAAGGATGTAAACAAAAGAGCAACCAAGAGCATGCTTTACAAAGAGTAGTCAGAGTAGCCAACAAATACAGACACCCGATTCCTGCCACCTGAGTTCCTCTCAGAGGTCTCCATGTAACCCTTCAGCTCCTTCTTCCCCTGGTCATAGTCTACCTTGTTGGGATTATTGCTACGCTGGCTGTACTGTCCTCCTAGCCCTTGGTTTCATTTCCATTCCATCCTGCCCGCATATGCTGTCAGAATTTACCCAATCGTCATCAGGCCTCAAAGACTTTTTTTTCGTGTGTGTGTGTGTGTAAGTGTTTCAAGATAGGATTTCTCTGTGTAGCCCTGGCTGTCCTGGTACTCGTTCTGTAGACCAGGCTGGCCTTGAACTCACAGAGATCCTCCTGTCTCTACTTCCACGGTGCCTCGCATGAAAGCTGGGTTTAAGGCATGCACCACCATGCCGGACTACAAGGACCTTCTTAAAAAAAGGAGAGCCCAAATAGCCGAAGGCCAGGAGAAATATCAGTTACTTAAATAAGAGGATGGGATGTGGGGTGGGCTAAGGTGCCATGTTTAGCAATTTTCCCAGGGGAGAAGGTAGTGGTGAGGCCAGAAAGGACAGAATTTCAGTTCAAATGAAGTCTTGGGCTGGAGGTTGAGGCTAGAGGATCAAGAGTTCAAGGTTGTCCTAGTTAGAGTCAACTGTCAAGAGTCATCCAAGGGACCCTGACTGAGGTGATGTGGGATGGCCTTTGGTATATGTGTTACTCTTATTGGCTAAAGAATAAAGCTGCTTTGGCTTTGGCCTATGGCAGAGCAGAATATAACCAGGCTGGAAGATCTCTCTCTCAGAGAGAGAAAGAGTGAGTAAACAGAGTCAAGTAGCTGCTGAAGGAGAAAGCCACTACCAGAACTTTATTGGTAAGTCACAGCATTGAGATAATACACAGATTAATAGAAATGGGTTAATTAATTAATTAATTAATTTATTATTTTTTTGTTTTTCGAGACAGGGTTTCTCTGTGGTGTTTTTTTTTGTTTTGTTTTGTTTTTTTGGTTTTTCGAGACAGGGTTTCTCTGTGGCTTTGGAGCCTGTCCTGGAGCTAGCTCTTGTACACCAGGCTGGTCTCGAACTCACAGAGATTCACCTGCCTCTGCCTCCCAAGTGCTGGGATTAAAGGCGTGCGCCACCACCAGCACTCGGGAGGCAGAGGCAGGCGGATCTTTGTGAGTTCGAGACCAGCCTGGTCTACAGAGCTAGTTCCAGGACAGGCTCCAAAGCCATAGAGAAACCCTGTCTCGAAAAACAAAAACAAAAATAAATAAATAAAATGAAAGAATTAGTTAATAAGGAGCCTGAGCTAATAGGCCAAACAGTGTTGCAATAAATATAGTTTCTGTGTGATTTTTTTTTTTTTTTTGGTTTTTCGAGACAGGGTTTCTCTGTGGTTTTGGAGCCTGTCCTGGAACTAGCTCTTGTAGACCAAGCTGGTCTCGAACTCACAGAGATCCGCCTGCCTCTGCCTCCCAAGTGCTGGGATTAAAGGCGTGCGCCACCACCGCCCGGCCAGTTTCTGTGTGATTATTCAGGTTTGGGCAGCTGGGAAACAAACGAGCAGTCTCCATTTACACTGAGGAACTGCACAGACCAGAGTGACCTTTGGCCAAGTATGATAGGAATTACCTTGATTGATGATTAATATGGTAAGGCCAGGCCCACTGTGTGTGTCACCATCCCTGGGCAAGTGGATCCTGGCTATATAAGAAAGCTAGCAGAGCTGGGTGGTAGTGGCACATGCTTTTAATTCCAGGACTCAGAAGGCAGAGACAGGCAAATTTCTGTGAGTTCAAGGTTAGCCTGGTCTACAGAGCAAGTTCCAGGACAGCCAGAACTACTACAAAAATAAACCCTGTCTCAAAAAACAAAACAGCCGGGCATTGGTGGCACACGCCTTTAATCCCAGCACTCGGGAGGCAGTGGCAGGCGGATCTCTGTGAGTTCCAGGCCAGCCTGGTCTACAAAGGGAGTTCCAGGACAGGCTCCAAAACCACAGAGAAACCCTGTCTCGAAAAACCAAAACAACAACAACAAAAACAAAAAACAAAACAAACAAAAAGACAGAAAAAGAAAGGAAGAAAAAAGAAAAGAAAGCCAGACAGGAAGAAAGAAAGAAAGAAAGAAAGAAAGAAAGAAAGAAAGAAAGAAAGAAAGAAAGAAAGAAAGAAAGAAAGAAAGAAGAAAAGACAGGTCTGGAGAGAGAATTCAGCAATTGGTCATGGATGCTCTTTCAGAGGGCCTGAGTTCAGTCCCCAGCACCCACAGTGGGTGACTCACAGCTACCTTTAACTTGAGCTCCAGGAATTCAACACCTCTAGCCTCCTTGGTTGAGAACCTTGCATGTAAACACTCACATACAATATATAATTAAAATAAATATTTAAAGAAAGAAAGCTGACAGAGAGCAAATGAGGGAGCAAGCTGGTGAGCAGCAACCTCCATGGTCTCTGTTTCAGTTCCTGCTTCAGCTTCTGCCACGGCTTCCCTCTATGACTGTCTGTAACCTGTAAAATGACAGAACCTTTTCCTCCCAAGTTCTCTCAGCCATGGCGTTTATCACAGCACCAGAAAACCGACTAGAACAAAGGTCATCCTTGGCTGTATACATAGTGAATTTGAGACTCACCTAGAATAAATTCAATATTGTCTTTTAAAAAGATACATTCAATATTGTTTTTATTTTATTTTACAGTGCTGGGGATTGAAGTCAAGGCTTTGTTCGTGCAAGGCAAATATTACTAAGCTGTATCCCCAGTTCGATGTTACAGTTCTGTATTTGGAAAATAAATTAAGATATCTGTGTATTAGTTTGCTAGCGATGCCATAATGTAACAAAATAATCTTATATTTGGTGGCTCAAATGACAAAACAAAAAAATTATTTTCATGGTTCTAAAAGTTGAAGGGTCACCAAATAGTGGTGGTGCACGTCTTTAAACACCGAGAGGACAGAGACAAGTGAATCTCTGTGAGTTCGAGGCCAGCCTGGTCTACAGAGCAAGCTCCAGGACAGCCACAGCTGCAAAGAGAAAACAAAATTAGCAAACAAACAAAAAAAATCAGAGGTTCAAGATCAAAGTGTAGCCGGGCGATGGTGGCTGACGCCTTTAATCCCAGCACTCAGGAGGCAGAGGCAGGCGGATCTCTGTGAATTTGAGACCAGCCTGGTCTACAGAGCTAGTTCCAGGACAGGCTCCAAAGCCACAGAGAAACCCTGTCTCGAAAAACCAAAATAAATAAATAAATAAATAAATAAATAAATAAATAAATGATCAAAGTGTAAGCAGGACTGATTTTTTTTTTTAAACTTTTGTTTGTTTGTTTTTCTCTGTGTAGCCCTGGACTGTCCTGAACTCCTTCTGTAGACCAGACTGGCCTCAAACTCACAGAGAACCCCCTGCCTCTGACTTGAAGGAGTGCTAGGATTAAAGGCGTGCACCACCATTGCCCCTTAACATTTAAATTTTTTTTAAAAAATTCTTTCTCTGTATGTGTGTGTGTGGAAATGCAAGTGCCCCCCCAACTCAAAAAGAGACAGAATTTAGCCAGGCACGCCTTTAATCCCAGCACTCAGGAGACAGAGGCAGAAAGATCTCTGTGAGTTCGAGGCCAGCCTGGTCTACAAAGTGAATACCAGGATAGCCAGAGCTGTTACACAGAGAAACCCTGTCTTGAAAAAAACAAATAAACAAACAAACAAATAAACAAAAAGAAAAAATTTAAAATTACATTTACTTATTTGTGTGGTGTGTTTTTTCTTTTATTTGTTTATTTATTTATTTATTTTATTTGTTTATTTATTTATTTATTTAGGCAGGGTTTCTCTGTAGCTTTAGAGCCTGTCCTGGAATTAGCTCTTGTAGACCAGACTGGCCTCCAATTAACAGAGATTCGCCTGCCTCTGCCCCCTGACTGCTGAGATTAAAGGTGTGCACTGCCACCATCCGACTGTGTGTATTAATGTTTATGTGCTGGGTGCGCACACATGGAGCAGGAGTTGGCTTTTATTAATCCCCAAAATATGAGGAGAAAGACCACCAACTAAAATCATCATGGACAAACCAAGTAAAACAAGGTATTAATTAAAGCATACTTTTTTGTATACATGGGCTGCCTCCCCCTAAGGTGGGGCTCGAGGTCCGCCCTGGATGTGAGGAAGACAAAACTTTTATAGCACTGGGGTTGGGGGCTTCCAGTTGGGGGGCTTGGGCGGGCAAAATAGTCAGGGTTATAGGGTCACGACAAACAAGTTATTCCTAAGGACCTCCAGAAACACAGACACGCTTGCAAGGTGGTCGTAACAAGGCAGCCATAGTCACAACAAAGCAGCCATACTCATAGAACTTTTGAAACAAAGGTAGGCTTGCAAGTTAGTTACAAATAACTTTTTTTTTTTTTTTTTGGTTTTTCGAGACAGGGTTTCTCTGTGGCTTTGGAGCCTGTCCTGGAACTAGCTCTTGTAGACCAGGCTGGTCTCGAACTCACAGAGATCCGCCTGCCTCTGCCTCCCGAGTGCTGGGATTAAAGGCGTGCGCCACCACCGCCCGGCTTACAAATAACTTTTCAAAACAAAGACATTGTTGCCATTTCTTGGAACAGGCCGTACAGAGCAATTTGTAGTTAAGGTTACAGGTGCGGCCTAGCCCAATCCTTGAGAAACAGAGGTTTAAGCATAGACAGGAATGAGTTTAGTTTGTCTTTACTATAAGATGGCATTTAAGATGGAGACAGGCTGCTTCTTCGCTCTCCCTTGTCTGTGTGTCCCTGTCAAATGCTTGCTAGTGTCTTAGCATTCTCTGTCTGGAAGGAAACAAAATTTGTAATAAATGGAAGAAGATATATTACTCATTCCTAAATGTCTGATTAGCATAGTTAGAACAAATATTTTACGACCATATAATCTTGGTATGCCAAGACATGATAAGTAGCCATTTTGTCCCCTTTTCCCTTTGTTGAGGACAAAGGACACTTTTCTTCTTCCACCATGTGCGTCCCAGGGATCAAACTCAGGTTTTCAGGATTGATGGCCTGCACCTTTATGTGTTTAGCCATCTTGCTGGCCCAGGACTAATTTCTCTGAAGTCTCTCTCCTTGGCTTAAAGATGGTGCTCTTCCCTGAGAACACATCTCAACTACATATGATCTTGGCCTGAGTGGTGGTGGCGCACGCCTTTAATCCCAGCACTCGGGAGGCAGAGGCAGGCGGATCTCTGTGAGTTCGAGACCAGCCTGGTCTACAGAGGTAGTTCCAGGACAGGCTCCAAAGCCACAGAGAAACCCTGTCTCGAAAAACCAAAAGGAAAAAAAAAAGTCTTCTAGCTCTTCCTCTCCTCACTTTCCAGAGTCCCTGTGTGTGTGTGTGTGTGTGTGTGTGTGCGTGTACACTTGTGCTTGGCTACCTAGAGGAAGCAGATTTGAATTTGATGAAACAGCTATTTGGAGTCTGGCAATATAGCCAGGGTCAGGCAATGGGTTTTGGGAAATGGGGAGGGCAGAATAGCCTTAATGGGTTTCTGGGGAGAGGAATCTGGTGCTATAGCCCCAAGACAGGTTCTCGGGTCCTCCTTCCCAATACTGAGGAGCTCCTACCAAGCACTTGAGGCTAAGCTTAAGGCTGCTCTTACCAGGCCTGAGCTCAAGCTGTCTGACCTATTTTTTTGCCATAGAAGACAAAGGCCCTCAGCTGAAATCCCTCAGGGGTGTCCTGCCCTCTCCCTGTGCCTTCCTCCACTGCCTTTGGTCCTTAGGCCCAAGGTGGGGCTTTAGGCCTCCTGTACACCTGTTATTTCCATTCCCTCTCCAATGCTTGGGACGGAGCCCAAGACTTCAGGCCTGTTAAGAAAGTGATTAACCACAGAGCTACACCCCAGGAAACTGTCCAACTTGGGGAGTTAACAAGGTGTTTGAACCCTCCTCCGGGAGTTGGGGTAGATACCAGGAGATCTTTCTAGATGCTGTCATCTCCCTCACCCCTCAGTCCAGTCAAACCAAGGACCCCACGCATGTAGGCAAGTGCTCTACCATTGAGCTCTGTCCCGGAATGTTGCAGGATAAGGGCCTGCCTGGGCCTCCTCTCCCTGTGTGACGTGCCCCCATTTATGGCCCTCCCATGTCCCAGGCCCTGACCTAGGCAATTAGCGTATTGATTGCTCCCAGTAAGCCTGTGATATGGAAGTAAATATAATCCCCACAAGGAAACGAAAGCTCATGGGGTGAAACAATTTCCCCAAGGTTGGCCTGACTGTACTGTCCAGTTACTTGACTTTTGTGGGGTCCTGTGTCCTGTGTCCTTGCACCCTCTACCTCCTAGATGTCACCGCTCCTCTTCCCAACTCTCTTTTTCTTTCCAGAGTATGAAGAAGGGCTGTCCCTGAGATTTTTCTTTTTCTTTTTTTTTTTTTTTTTTTTGATTTTTCGAGACAGGGTTTCTCTGTGGTTTTGGAGCCTGTCCTGGAACTAGCTCTTGTAGACCAGGGTGGTCTCGAACTCACAGAGATTCGCCTGCCTCTGCCTCCTGAGTGCTGGGATTAAAGGCATGCGCCACCACTGCCCGGTCCCCTGAGATTTTTCTGCGCTCTCTGTGTGTCCATTCTGAATGTTGCTATCCGGCCTCCTGCCCCGGTCCACTTGGCAAATCAGAGCCAGTTCTCTTGGTCAGAACCTAAGGGAGGAAGCAAGTCAGGAATAAGAGGTGCTGCAAAGGTCAGGGTGCAGACGGAGGAGGAAATGCTGGGTTAAACAGTAAGGAGTCTTGCCTGCTCGGTGGTGCCACAGCCCACCTCATGCCCTTGAGACCAGCATGGGACACAAAGTAAAATTTTCCACATGAACAAAAAGCAAAATGGAGGAGGTGGTGAGGTAGCTGGCTAAGTGGGTAAAGGGGCTAAGACTGGGCCTGAGTCCCCCTCAGAGCCCACATAAAGGGGGAAGGAGACTCCACAAAACTGTCCTCTGACCTGCACATGCACTTCATACACATGCAGCTATAATAATAATAATCAACCCATTTTAAGTTTTAAAAGTGTGAAGGGGGGCCGGGCGATGGTGGCGCACGCCTTTAATCCCAGCACTCGGGAGGCAGAGGCAGGCGGATCTCTGTGAGTTCGAGACCAGCCTGGTCTACAGAGCTAGTTCCAGGACAGGCTCCAAAGCCACAGAGAAACCCTGTCTCGAAAAACCAAAAAAAAAAAAAAAAAAAAAAAAGTGTGAAGGGGGGGCTCGAGAGTTGGCTCAGAGGTTAAGAGCATTGCCTGCTCTACCAAAGGTCCTGAGTTCAATTCCCAGCAACCACATGGTGGCTCACAACCATCTGTAATGGGGTCTGGTGCCCTCTTCTGGCCTGCAGGCATAGACACAGACAGAATACTGTATACATAATAAATAAATAAATAAATAAATAAATAAATAAATATTTAATAAATAAATAAAAGTGTGAAGGGTGTCCATGAGGTGGCTCCGTGGGTAAAAGCACTTGCCACTGCTAACTTGAGTTCAGTCCCCAGGACTCACACAGTGGGGGGAGAGAACTGACTCACCTACACACATATAAGGAAATAAGTAAAGGTAATTTAAAATTTTAAGGGGCTGGAGAGATGGCTCAGAGGTTAAGAGCACTGACTGCTCTTCCAGAGGTTCTGAGTTCAATTCCCAGCAACCACATGGTGGCTCACAACCATCTAGAATGAGATCTGGTACCCTCTTCTGGCCTACAGGCAGACATGCTGACTGTATACATAATAAGCAAATTAAAAAAAAATTAAGCAAACCGGGCATAGTGGCTCATGACTGTAATCCCAGCCCTTGGAAAGCAGAAACAGATGGATCTCTGTGAGTTTAAGGCCAGTCTGGCTGGGCGGTGGTGGCTCACGCCTTTAATCCCAGCACTTGGGAGGCAGAGGCAGACGGATCTCTGTGAGTTCGAGACCAGCCTGGTCTACAAGAGCTAGTTCCAGGACAGGCTCCAAAACCACAGAGAAACCCTGTCTTGAAAAAGCAAAAAAAAAAAAAAAAAAAAAAAAAAAAAAAGCCAGTCTGGTCATATACTGGGTTCTGGGACAGCCAGGGGTACAGAGAGAACTTCCTTAATATGGGAGAATTCCCACTCGGCTACACCTGATCTGGTTCCAGAGTGCTAGCACCTAGCCTGAATCCATCTTTTGTTTCTTGGTGACCTTTTGTTTCTCTTGTTGCCCTCTACGTGAATCTTGTCTGATAGTTTCCCAAGAGTGCAAAGCATACCCTAAACTTATTGAGGAAAAATGCGGCAAGCTGTGATCTTCCTAAATTGGGTTGTGTTCGGCATTGTCCCTTTGGAGGCCCAGACAACTTGTTTTGAGGAATGGAAATAAAAACTTGCTTAAGTGTAAATTTGGAGAACAATAAAAATATCCTTGGAGAAAGGAAGGTGTCTTTGTCCCCAGAGAGGCTGACTCCTCCTGCAGCTGAAAGGCTAGAACCGTCCTAAAGGTGAGCTGTGTGCTCATTCCACGGACTCGCGTGGACCCACACCTGTGTCCCAATACCTAGAAAGAAAGAAAGGAAGAAATAGAGAAGGAAGGAAGGAAAGAAAGAAGAAAGGGAGAAGGGAAGAAAGGGAGGGAGGGAGGGAGGGAGGGAGGGAGGGAGGGAGGGAGGGAGGGAGGGAGGGAGGGAGGGAGGGAGATTTAAAGCAGGAGGCTGGGCGACTGCTTAGTCAGTGAAGCAGTTGCCAATCAAGGATAAGGACCTGAGTTTGCCCCCTGGAATCCATGGTGGCACACCCTTATGACGTGCAGACAGGTGAGTTCCTGGAGCTGACTGGCCAGCCTGGTTTAATCCACAAGTCCTAGGTTCTAGTGAAAAGCCTGTGTTAAGAAATAAGGTGAACAGCTCCTGAGGAATGACAGCCAAGGTTGATCACTGGCCTCCACCTGGGGATATATGATCACAAAGAGCCAACCAGTCAGCCAGCCAGCCAGCCAGTCAGCCAGATACACACACACAAACACACACACACACAGAGACAAAGAGAGACCAGAGAGAGAGAGATAGAGAGAGAGAGACAGAGAGAGACCAGAGAGAGGGAAAGAGCGAGACAGAAAGACCATAGAGAGAGGGGGAGGAAGAGAGGGAAACAGAGAGAGATCACAGAGAGAGAGAACACTCACTCACAGACTATACAGAGAGACAGAGACCATACAGTGCACGCATGCGCGCACACACACACACACACACACACACACACACGGATTGAGAATTCATCTCTGTTTGTTTTGTTTGTTTGTTTGTTTTTTTGTTGTTTTTCGAGACAGGGTTTCTCTGTGGCTTTGGAGCCTGTCCTGGAACTAGCTCTGTAGACCAGGCTGGTCTCGAACTCACAGAGATCCGCCTGCCTCTGCCTCCCAAGTGCTGGGATTAAAGGCGTGCGCCACCACCACCTGGCTCATCTTCGTTTGTAGAGTGCTTGCCTAGCATGCAGGAGGCCCTGGGTTCAGTTCCCAATACATCATGAAACTGGGTGTGGGGATATACATCTTAATCCCAGCACTTGGGAATGGGAAGCAAGAGAACGGTAAATTCAAGGTCATCTTCGGGAGCCCAGGGAACTTGAGGTCAGCTTATGCTACATGGAACTCCTGCTCCCCCACCACAATTGCTAGCATCTAAACTTATGCTCCCTGCTTTCCTCCTGCCCATCTGAGGACTTTATACCTTAACTAATGTTTCCAGCAACTAGACGCGATTGGTATTGTCATCGCCAGTTCCTCTTGGTGAGATTCACTGATTAAGCATAAAGGAGTTAGGCTGGTATGGTGGCATATGTCTATGATCCCACTTAGAAGGTGAGAACCGGAGGATCAGGAATTCGAGATCCTGCTCAATTACACAGGTGAGCCTGGGCTGCGTGAAACCCTGTCAAAATAAGCAAATAAACAGCTTGTCCAAGGTCAGGAAGCCCGGAAAGTTCAGGAATGTGGGCAGGCTGTTAAGTACTGAGCCGTACTGGCACCATCCCTGTGGGGAAGGGGAGGGCATTGGCAGGCAGGACCAGCAAGAAGAAAAGGAGAAGCAGAGCAGGGCGAGTGATTTACGGGCAGGATGGTTCCCTTTCTGCAATCATAAAGCTAGGAGAAGGGGACCTATGCTCAGTGGGAAGGGAGATGATAAAGTAATTTAGGAGGCGGCCAAATGGGTTCCTTTTCCTTCCTGGGCAGAGGTTCCAGGTCATGAACCTTGTGTCCTAACTCTGTGAGAAATTCACAAAGCAGGGAGCTGACATCAGGTATGAGTGTGAGGGTCATGAAGATGTGGGGAATAGGGTCTCAAGGAAGCAAAGGAGGAAGAAAGGAGGCAGGGAGGGAAGACAGGAAGGATGAATGTCAAGGTCAAGATAAGGATAGAATCCCTCCAGCTGGGTTGTGGTGGCGCACGTGGGAATTCCAGGACAGCCAGAGCTATGCAGAGTCCCTGTCCCAAAACAAAGCCACAAAAAAAGAATTCACAAAATAATCATTACTTAAAAAAAAAAAAAAAAAAGCAACACTATGCAATCAAACAAAAAGAAGCTGGAAAGAGCTGCCCAGAGGATTCAGCAAGTAAAGGTGTCTGCTGCCAAGCCCGAAGATGTGGGTTCAAGCCCCAGGACCCATGTAGTAGGAGAGAACTGATTCCCACAGGCAGTCCTTCTGATGGCCACACTCGAATCATAACATGCAGGCAGTGCACAAGTTAAAACATAACCACCACCCAAGGCTCAGGGACCACGACAGAAGGTGGAGAGGAAGAACGTAAGAACCAGAGCTGAGGATCACTTGAGAGAAGATGTTTGTGGAAATGACAGGATTGATGAGCCCTGGAGCTCACAGGACCCGTTGCCTGAACAAGACCAGCACGTGATCAAGCCAGGCAACATTCTAGCAATGTGGGAGGAAGACCCTCACAAGCCTCCACCTCTCACTGAGGAGCTATGGGCAGTTTGTGGCTTCCAAGGGAGAAAGATTTGTAGATTTGTTAAGGTGTGGCCTCTGGGAGGTTGACAACACTCCAGTGGATTGCCCTGCACTCAGGAGTATATGGGCAGTACTAATTGGACTTGGTGAGCTGAGAGAGGGGGAGAGGGGAGAGAGAGAGAGAGAGGGAGAGGAAGAGAGAGAGAGAGAGAGAGAGAGAGAGAGAGAGGAGAGACAGAGAGAGAGAGAGAGAGAGAGAGAGAGAGAGAGAGAGAGAGAGGAGAGAATGAATTGGAGAGTAGGGGGTTGGGATAGATTTAGAGTTGGGGAGGAGGGGTGAGCATGATCAAAATACATTGTATGAAATTCTCAAAGAATTATTTTAAATGCTCTGTTCTGGAGCTGGAGAAAGGGCTCAGCAGTTAGGAGCATGAACATATTATATTGCTCTTCCAGAGAACCTGGGTTCAGTTCTCCGCACCCACATCAGGCAGCAAACAGCAGGCAGTAACTTCAGCTCCAGGGCATCCAACGCCCTCTTCTGACCTCTGTGAGCCCATGCATACATGTGGTGCACACACATACATTTACCCCCCCCACACACACACATAAATTAAAACAAACATCTAAGGGAGAGACAGCTGTCAGGTGGTGGTGTCTCACACTTTTAATCCCATCACTTGGGAGGCAGAGGCGGACTGAGCTCTCAGTTCAAGGCCAGCCTTGTTTACAGAATGAGTTCCAGAGTACACAGAGAAACCTGTCTCAAAAAACTGAGAGAGAGAGAGAGAGAGAGAGTCCCTGAGAGCATCCAGGAGTCGAGGTGTTGGGCGAAGGGCTGTACGTAGATTCACACGCTCTTTCACCCTGGGGCCCTCCAGAGCCTGGGACAGAAGTCTGGCACTGTGTTGAGGCTACTGGTGTCAAGTGCTCTAGACCCAATCAGGCAACTTCCAGCCTTTCAAGTCCAGAGCTGTGGCTTGGACTCCTGCCTCCAACATGACCTAGTTGTGTGACCTTGGGCAAGTCATTTGCCTCCTGGATCTGTAATCCGTGAAACTGGGCACATGATGGGGTTGTGATGAAGATTCCGTGAGATAAAATGGTGTCCTTGGCACAGTGTTTATCTGTCCCTTAAGTTAGGACTCTGCGATCAGTCGCTGATATTGTAACAACAGTTAACCCTAAACTGTCATCTCACCTGGAGCATAGGATAGTAATCCCTATTGTCCCTCATTTAAAGGACATGGCGTCCCCTGTGAGTTGTGGGGTCAGGACACCTGGCACTTTGGTTACTCAAAGACCAGCCCAGCCCCAAAGGGATAGTAGCACACGCCTAGTTCCCAGAAGCAACTCGATGACAGCTCCCATCCATCAATGACAGCGCCAGTCCAACCTAGCTTTATGGGCCCAGCAGCTACTTAAGACTGTGAAGAGCGGTCAGTTATTCCAGGCTGCTCCTGAGACCAGGTAGGCAGGGGCGAGTGGGGGTGAGGAGCTTCTGAGACCAGGTAGGCAGGTGAGTGGGGTGAGGGGCTCCTGAGACCAGGAAGGCAGAGGTGAATGGGGTGAGGGGCTCCTGAGACCAGGTAGGCAGGTGAGTGGGGTGGGGGGCTCCTGAGACCAGCTAGGTAGAGGTGAGTGGGGTGAGGGGCTCCTGAGACCAGGAAGGCAGAGGCGAGTGGATGGGGGTGAGAGGGTCCTGGGGCCTGGGATACCAGGTGAGTAGGTTTTGAGGAAAAGCTCCAAGGAAAAGTGGTAGCTCTGGTCTGGAGTTGGGTCTGGTTTTCTTTATTTTTTATTTTATGTTCATTGGTATTTTGCCTGCATGTGTGTCTGTGTGAGGGTGTCAGATCTTGGAGTTATAGACAGTTGTGAGCTGCCATGACGGTGCTGGGAACTGAACCCGGGTCCCCTGGAAGAGCAACCAGTGCTCCCAAACACTGAGCCATCTCTCCAGCCTCCTATTTGTTTTGAGACGAGGCCTTGCTATATAGCATAGGCTGGCCTTGAACTGGTGACCTCCTGCCTTGACTCCCTGAGTGCTGGGATAGGAGACATGTGCCAACATACCTAACAAATTGGGGCTGTTGTCCTCAACACTTCAGAATCTAGTTAGCTCAGCTCCAGAGGTAGAAAGGCTGTGGAGAACCTCTGTGTGAGGGACGCAGAGCTCAGCACCACTCTGCCGGACTTCAGCCATGTTCTGCAGAGGACAGTTTGTACTTTGTCCTGCAGCTTCTGTCTTTACCCCTCATCTACAGACACAGGGTGAAGATGAGTGATCGGAGATGAAAGGACTTTGCTCGGGGTGCTAGTCTTAGCGATGGGAAGACGAGCAAAGAAGACAGCCCTGTGACCTTCTGCGCCAGACTCCAGCACCATGACGGTGTCCTACACTCTCAAGGTGGCAGAGGCGCGCTTTGGAGCCTTCTCCGGCCTGCTCCTCCGCTGGAGGGGCAGCATCTACAAGCTCTTGTACAAGGAGTTCCTGCTCTTTGGTGCCTTGTATGCTGTGCTCAGCGTCACGTACCGGTGAGAGCAGCTCAGAACCCTGGCTCGTGAAGACCTGCGCTGCCGGCCTCCTTCCAACCCAGGTCTCTGCCCTGTGTACCTAGGCTGTTGCTGACCCAGGAGCAGAAGCATATTTATGCCCAGGTGGCCCGATACTGCAACCGCTCAGCAGACCTCATCCCCCTGTCCTTCGTGCTGGGTGAGGCCCCCGTCTAGTTTCCCCTGGTCTCCTGACCATGTTCTCTAACCTTTGGGTTGAGGGGACAGCTCTGGGAAGTTTAACCTGGAGTCAATCAGCAGACAGAAGGGCTAGAGCCTGGGTCCACAGTTTCTCTGGGTCACTCCTTGCCTGTCATTTGCTGGACCCTCAATATTCACTGGCACACCACTCTGGGTACCAAAGGGGAGCTAGAGAAAAGGTGCCAGAGTCAAAAATAATCCGAAAGTTTATCTTCTCTGCCTCTTCCGGGCCCGACTTTCCCAGTCAGGCAGTGGAACCAGAAGGGGCCCAGAGTCCCATATGGTACCACCCTAATGCCTGGCACCTTTCTTTCTGGCCCTGTTATCCATGGTGGCTCACCAGGTTTCTACGTGACTTTGGTGGTGAACCGATGGTGGTCTCAGTACACAAGCATCCCACTGCCGGACCAGTTAATGTGTGTCATCTCAGCCTGCGTGCACGGTGTGGACCAGAGTGGCCGTTTACTGCGCCGAACTCTGATCCGCTATGCCAACCTGGCATCCGTGCTGGTGCTGCGTTCCGTGAGCACCCGTGTGCTCAAGCGCTTCCCCACTATGGAGCACGTGGTGGATGCAGGTGCCTGGGTGGTCACAGCCCCTGGGTGGGTGGCTGGATGTCTTGGCTTTCCTCCCGTGATGGAAAGGTTTGACCCTTAGGGGGCGCTCCAGGATTCCAGAGGAGCCAGTGGGTCTAAGGGAGACCAGCCAGATGCTGGACTCCTAGCGCCTCCTGGCGGCAGGAGACGTCTGCACCTTACCTTCTTCACCCTGGCAGGTTTCATGTCTCAGGAAGAGAGGAAAAAGTTTGAGAGCTTGAAATCTGATTTTAACAAGTACTGGGTCCCTTGCGTCTGGTTCACTAACCTCGCCGCGCAGGCCCGCAGAGATGGACGAATCCGTGATGACATTGCTCTCTGTCTCATACTGGAAGTAAGTCAGTTTAGGGTTTGGATCCTTGGTTCTATCGCCAGCTTCGGAATAATATTTTTGGTACTTGACACTTAAAAGGCACCAACTATATGCCACACACTTTTTGGGGGAAAGTACAAGATTACTCTCCATAGCTCAAGCTTGCCTGAAACTCACTAATTAGCCAAAGCTGGCCTCAAACCCATGTTAATCCTGCCGCTGCCTCCTAAACTTTGGAATTGCAGGCATGAGCCACCAGGCCTAGCAACTGCGTACTTGGGAAGCATGTCCTTGTGTTGACTCACTTAGTCCTCAAAACAACTCTGCAAGACAGGTACTATCATCCCCCCTCTCACAGATAAGGAAACTGAGGCAGAGTTGAAAAGCCCCTCACACAGTATGTTAGTGAAGCTGGGATCTTGGACTTTCTGGCTCCAGGGCCGGAAATTTCTTCCTACGCTAAGCACCTCAGCCTGATGACCTGAGAGCCTGGGGCTCAAGCCTGGTCCAGGTCATTTTTATGTGGCATCTCCTGCTTCCTTCCTCATCTCCCTTGACTCTTCTGACCTCCCCCTCACCTGCTTCTCTAGGAACTGAACAAGTATCGTGCGAAGTGCAGCATGCTGTTTCACTATGACTGGGTCAGCATCCCCCTTGTCTACACCCAGGTAACTGCTTCTCACCTGCCCAGCTCGAGCCTGTTGGATGTGCTATAGTGTGTGAGATGCCAAGGCCAGAGATGGCTCTTCACCTAGACCAAGTCAGTCTCAGGAGGTCCTGAACTGCTGAGGGTCATCCTCAAAAACCTTACTTCACCCCAATCAATAATACCCTATTCTCATCCTCAAAAACCTTCCTCCACACCCATAAAGATAACTCGGTCTTGAGTCAGGTAGTGGCGGCACACACCTTTAATCCCCTCACTCGGGTAGCTGAGGTAGAAGCAGGCAGATCTCTGGGTTAGAGGCCAACCTGGTCTACAAGGTAGGTTTCAGGTCAGCAGACTACACAGAGAAAGTCTTGAAAAACAAAACCAAAAAGATGATCCTGTCCTGCCAGGCATGGTGGCATACATCTTTAATTCCAACACTTGGGAGACAGAGGCAGAAGGATCTCTGTGAGTTCGAAGACAGCCTGGTCTACATAACAAGCTCCATCAAGTACAACCAGGGCTACACAGACACCGTCTTAAAAAGTGAAAACAAAAAGATTTTTGTCTCTACTGCGACTGCCACCCAGTAGTCCATACCTAATCACTCGGCAGACCTCTCCAGGCCCTCAAAAACAGGGACAAGACTCTCTTGTTGTCCCAGGGTGCTCTGACCCTTGCTTTTCCTTCAGGTGGTGACGATAGCTGTATATTCCTTCTTTGCCCTTTCCCTGGTGGGCCGACAGTTTGTGGAGCCAGAAACGGGGGCTGCCGAATCTGGGAAGGAGCCCTCTCCAGGCCTGGGGGACCTGGACATGTTCGTGCCTCTTACCACATTGCTGCAGTTTTTCTTTTATGCTGGTTGGCTAAAGGTGGGTGTGGCATTCTACTCTGTAGACAGGCTCGGATAATCACTATTACACTGCAGTGCTGAGCAGTCGGGACGGGAGCTCTGCGCTGGAAAGTCACAGTTTCTCCAATTCATAGGTAGCTGAACAGCTCATTAACCCCTTTGGTGAGGATGACGATGACTTTGAGACCAACCAGCTCATAGATCGAAACTTGCAGGTTAGGTGTGGGGTCGGGGACTGGGGGCAGATAGCCACGTGTGCGGAGGAGAAACAGTTGTAGCTTACTGTTTGCCCTTCTGCTGGCTCAGGTGTCCCTGCTCTCTGTGGATGATATGTACCAGAACCTGCCTCCTGCCGAGAAGGATCAGTACTGGGATGAGGCCCAACCTCAGCCACCCTATACGGTGGCCACAGCCGCCGAGTCACTGCGTCCTTCCTTTCTGGGTTCCACCTTCAACCTGCGGTGAGTCGGGATTTGACCCGGAAACTGGTGCCTATCCCTGGGGACCGTATGAGGATACAAACTTGTCTCTATCCGCTTTGGCACTGGCAGCATGAGCGACGACCCTGAGCAGTGCCTGCAGGTGGAGGCGTCCCCAAGGTCCGACCTGCCGGCACCCTTCACACAGACCCCGCTGCTGGGTCGCTTCCTGGGCACAGGAGCACTGTCACCAGCTGTAAGCCTGCGGAACTTCGGCCGAGCACGCGGTGCCCCCAGGACCCCGCACCTGTTTCGCTTGCGGACCGAGTTGAGTGGCGAGGAGGCTGCAAGCCGTATAGATGAGGCTGAGGAATCTGGGGATGAAGCCCTGGAACCTTGAGAAGCCCTTCTGCCAGTGACTGCCACCCTGCCTTCTTCACCAGTTGTGCTTGGAGCAACTTTTCCACTGGGGAAAGCATTTGGGGACAGCCTTTGAAAGCAAAGATGGCCAGGAGTTAGAGCTGGGGGTAGGGTTTATCTCCTTTAGCGTGATAGTGGGATAGATTGCTTGGGGGGAAGCTAGAATAAAGAAAAGGCCAAATACATAGGATTAGAACACAGAGGCAAGATTATCTTTTCAGGCATTGGGGAGCTAGGCCCAAAACACTGGGGGAACGCCAGCATTCCTAGAAGTCTGGCCTCTGTGCTGCCTTTGATTTTAGTACTGAGCTCAGGAAGTGGCTTTTCCAGTTTTGCGTAGATGCCTGGGACAGCTGTTTTAGAACCAAGCGTGACAAAATGAAGACACATTCCTTACCCTAGTAACCTCACTCTGAAGGCAGGTCAATGGCTGTGCTGTGGGGCCTTTATTTGCAATGCTCGCTTTTTATTTATAACGAGAATAAAGCCATTGGCTCACTGTGAATCATCGCCTGGCTGCCCTCTCCGTACATTTATCAGTGTGTTGGAGACCCACCTTTGCAATCAGTTCTGTCCTTCTACACTATGGGCTCCAGGGACTGAACTCAGGTCATCAGGCCTGGCACCACATGCCTTTACCAGTGGAGTCCTCTCAATGGCAATCAAAAACACTAACACCAGGCAGTGGTGGTGCACACCAGGAGGCAGACAGGTGGATCTCTGTGAGTTTGAGCCTTGTCTATAGAGTGAATTTTAGGACAGGCTCCAATGCTACACAGAAAAACCCCGTCTCGAAAAAACCAGACACAAAAAATTGTATCAGAAGTATGTGCTGTAGAGGGCAGAGGGAGGGAAACACCCGAGTTAAATGCCAGTCTTGGTCTACCAGGACAGCCAGAGCTATGCAGAAATTGTCTCAAAAACCTGAAAGATAGTGTATCCCCATGGATGCAGCATCATAGCAAGCCTGCGGAGGTCAGACAAGGCAGGAGCTAGCGCGCCCCTCCTCCCAGTGGGCTGTGTGGATGCAGACACACTATGTGTGTGGGGTCAAAGGATGTTTTCAGAATCAGCCCCTGTGCTTCTGGAAATCAAATCTAGGTCAGGCTTGTGTGACAGGCATTTACACAGGCTGAGCCATTTATCTAAATCTTTTTTTTTTTTAACATTTCTTATAGTTTATTTAACTTTTTATTTTATGTGCATTGGTATGAAGGTGTCAGATCCCCTGGAACTGGATCTTCAGACAGTTGTGAGCTGCCATGTGGGTGTTGGGAATTGAACCCAGGTCCTCTGGAAGAGCAGTCAGTGCTCTTAACCACTGAGCCATCTCTCCAGCCCCTTATCTTTTTTTTTTTTTTTGGTTTTTCGAGACAGGGTTTCTCCCTTATCTAAATCTTAAACGTGCAGACAATAGCAAGCACACCAGTGATAACCAATGCTAATATAGAAAGCACAGATGTTAATGACGGAGAATACTGTTTTCAAAACAGGGATTCACTATGTAGTCCTGGAACTCTCTCTGTAGAACAGGCTGGTCGTGATCTCAGAGATCCACCTAAGTGCTAGGATTAAAAGTGGGAGTCACAGGGGGCTGGAGAGATGGCTCAGCGGTTAAGAGCATTGCCTGCTCTTCCAAAGGTCCTGAGTTCAATTCCCAGCACATGGTGGCTCACAACCATCTGTAATGAGGTCTGGTGCCCTCTTCTGGCCTTCAGGCATACAGACAAAATATTGTATAATTAAAAAAAAAAAAAAGTGGGAGTCACAAAGAGTGGCGGTGGTACTGAGAGGCAGAGACAGGTGGGTTTGAGGCCAGCTTGATTTACAGAACTGAGTTGTAGTGAACAGGCTCTGAAGCTGAAGCTACAGAGAAACCCTGTCTCAAAAAAAACCATGCCGGGCGGTGGTGGCGCACGCCTTTAATCCCAGCACTTGGGAGGCAGAGGCAGGCGGCTCTCTGTGAGTTCAAGGCCAGCCTGGTCTACAAAGGGAGTTCCAGGACAGGCTCCAAAGCTACAGAGAAACCCTGTCTCAAAAAACCAAAAAAAAAAAAAAAAAAAAAAAAAACAACCACCAACGGGGGGGGGGGGGGAGGGCTGCAGAGATGGCTCAGTGGTTAAGAGCACAGGCTGCTCTTTCCACATAGTGACTCACAACCGGCATACATGGAGACAGAACACTGCATACATACATAATAAAGAAATAAATCTTAAAAAAAAAAAAAAAAACCCAGAGGGCTGGAGAGATGGCTCAGTGGTTAAGGGCACTGAGTGCTCTTCCAGGTCTCACAACCACCTATAATGAGATCTGGTGCCCTCTTCTGGCCTGCAGGCAGAATACTGTATAATATTTAAAAAAAAAAAAAAAAAAAGGAAAAACACGGCCAGGCCCAGTCAGTGCATAACAAAAGGGAGCTGAATTTGACTTTCTCTTGAAAAGCCTACATCAATTTCTTAAAACATGAGCTTAACCCTAATTCATCGGTCTTAAGGTAGGGAGGGACAGCTAGAGATACAGCTCATGAACCCTCATTTGATATCCATAGTCCTGGGATTAGATGGTAGTGGTGGCACACGCCTTTTTTTTAAGTTTTTTTTTTTTTTTTTTTTTTTTGATTTTGAGACAGGGTTTCTCTGTAGTTTCTTTTTGGTTCCTGTCCTGGAACTAGCTCTCGTAGACCAGGCTGGCCTTGAACTCAGAGATCCGCCTGCCTCTGCCTCCCTGAGTGCTGGGATTAAAGGCGTGTGCCAAACTGGGCTGTGGTGACGCACGCCTTTAATCCCAGCACTCGGGAGGCAGAGGCAGGAGGATCTAGTCTACAGAGCTACTTCCAGGACAGGCTCCAAAGCTACAGAGAAACCTGTCTGGAAAAACAAAGCAAAACCCAAGATACTCAAACACAAAATGGTGGCACATGCTTTTAGGGCCCAGAACTAGGGAGGCAGAGGCAAACCGATCTTGGGTTCAAGGGCAGCCAGTATTATACAAAAATTCGAAAACATTGTTAGGTGGTGGCGGCACACACAATCCCAGTACTCGGGAAGTAGACAGGTAGATCTCTGAGTTTCAGGCCAGGACTACAGAGAAATTCTCTCAAAAATCAAAAAAATTAACTTATTAGAAGGGCTGAGTAGTTAAGAGCACCCATTCCAGTTCTAACAGGTCCAGTGCCCTCTTCTGACCTTCTTGAGCACCAGGACAAGCACATGGTACACATGCGGATGCAGACAGGGCACCAAGTGAGGTGGGAGGGTGTGGGGACACGGGATGGCACTGTCGCTGCGTCACGCTATGAATCCCCTGGTGCCCACCTTTAATGAACACAAAGAGAGATAAAGGCAAACAGACCCCTATGAGCTCAAGGCTAGCCTGCTCTACATAAGTAGTTTCATATCAGCCAGGGATACATATTAAGCCCTGATCTGAAAAACAAACCAATTTTGGGGGCTGGAGAGATGGCTCAGTGTGAGCACTGCTTGCTCTTCCAAAGGCTCTGAGTTCAATTCCCAGCAACCACACGGTGGCTCACAACCATCTGTATTAAGATCTGGTGCCCTCTTCTGGCTTGCAGACACACATGCAGACAGAATACTGAGAATATGGTATATATAATAATCTTTAAAAAAAAAAAACAAAAAAACAAAAACTACTCGGGAGGCAGGCAGATCTCTGTGAGTTCGAGACCAGCCTGGTCTACAAGAGCTAGTTCCAGGACAGGCTCCAAAACCACAGAGAAACCCTGTCTCGAAAAACCAAAAAAACAAAAAGCCAAAAACCAAAGCAATTTTGAGGTTTTAAAACCCATCTCCTGGCTCTTACATTCAGGTAGCTGTAAATGCATCTGCAGCTACTGCTACAGTGATATACTCGCTGTAATGCTCCCCACCAAAATGGCCATAGATTAACCCTCTGGAACTGTAAGCAAGTCCCCCATGAACTCCAAAATTTGCTGGGGGGTGATAGCACAAACCTTTGAAAGGTCAGACAGACAAAATGTTTGCTTAATGAGCATTAAGACCCTGCACTGGATAGCCAACCACTTGGGTTAGGGTGCATAGCTGATTTTAGGTCAAGTCCCATTTGTCCTCTTAACTTCTCTGGGAAACCTTAAAACTTAATGTTTTCATGTTTAAGGCAATGCATACCTCTAATCCAGTACCCAGGATGCAGAAGATGAATCTGAGCTGAAATCAGCCTAGTGGGGAGCTCCAGAGACTACCTCAAAAGTCCCCCAAACTTGTCAAGGCATCTTCTCTTGTAACTTGTATGACTGCCAGGATCCTCAACAGAATGCCCAAGTCCCCAGACTTCCCACGAACCACCTAAGAAGGCTGCACGTATAGCAGGAGGTACAGCCACGTGCTTAATATTCATACAGGCAAATGCCTAGCACACACACAAATTTAATAGAACCCTGAAAACCCAAGTCTACAAAGGGACAGTTCTCCGTCCTGACAATGCAAGCACACCAATACTGTTGGAGAGCTCAGCACTTAAGAGCTCACAAGCCGCCGGGCGGTGGCGGCGCACGCCTTTAATCCCAGCACTCGGGAGGCAGAGGCAGGCGGATCTCTGTGAGTTCGAGACCAGCCTGGTCTACAAGAGCTAGTTCCAGGACAGGCTCCAAAACCACAGAGAAACCCTGTCTCGAAAAACAAAAACAAACAAAAGAGCTCACAAGTCTCCTCTATACCAAAGTGCTCTAGGCTCCCAGAAGACCCAGGAAGCCAGATGGTGGTGGCGCATGCCTTTAATCCCAGGCACTTGGCAGATGACTCTGTGAGTAGTTCGAGGCCGGTCTGGTCTACTAGAGCTAGTTCCAGGACAGAGAACCCCCGCCTTACAAAGCAAACAAAAAGACCCAGAATACTGACTTTAAACACTGTTCTCGAGGACTAGGCACTGGGCCTTACAGTGTGGCTGCATGGGTCAGACCCAGCTTTGCAGAGGGGAGCAGGAAACATTCCGACAATATAAATACAGAATAATAAACACCTTTATTACATGGGCTATGACGGATGGTTTATTTGCCTTTCCGGGCTTTGATCTTCCTCAGATAGAACTCCAGCTCCTTGCCTTCTAGCACATAGCCATCTGCTCTGCCACACTGGCCTGGTCTTGAGGCGATACAGGCTGTAAGAGAATAGATGGTCCTTAGTAAAGAGGCCCCACTCAACCTACCTCAAGCTGGTCTGATACCCAAAGGGCAGGCATGAAGCCAACTGTCTCCTCAGATACACTTTATCCTCACTTAGACGTCAGCAGCAGAACTGGACAAAGTTCTCATCACCGAGACAGCCATCAGCCAGGGCATCAACTTCCCCACCCACCACTCAGCCCGTTCCACTCATGAATTCCCTCTTAGGGCCACAGCAATCTCCACTCAAGCTTTCTGAACCCCAACGTTCACACCTCCTAACACCCCGACAGTCAATCGAGCCGCGCAAGGGTAAAGCCCCACACCACCCGCTCCCAACATAGCGGCCATCTATCTCACCCAGAAGCTTGCCCTGCTGGAACTGCTCCTCCAGAAGACTGCTGATCTTGGCGTTCTTTTTCCTTTCATCGTATTTCTTCTGAATTTTCTTTGATCGTTTTTTGTTTAATATTTCTTCCTCCTCAGGAGTCTGAATAAAGAAAACACAAATGACTGGTCATCATTAAAGTCACCAAATCTTCCGGAACCCCCACCCCCGACGCTCGCCTTCTTCAGCACACAAGTGCTCATCTCCTTCCTTCAGTAGCAGAACTGGACAGCATTCTCATCACAAGAAGGCAGCCCTCCCCCGCCTCATCCCCCAGCAGGAAAGGAACTCACCAGCTTGGCCCCTTTCTTGCGGCCCAGGGGCAGTGCATAGTGGGACTCGTACCACTGTCGGTACGGGGTGCTGTCAATGAGCACAATGCAGTTCTTGACCAGAGTCTTGGTGCGGACCAGCTCGTTATTGGATGCATTGTAGACGACATCAATGATCCTTGTTTTGCGAGTACAGCCTGCATGCCAGGGAAATTCACAATTTAGGGGCAGGGAAGGCAGCTCAACACCAAGGCACTTGCTTAACTTGTACCTGGCTCCAGCGAACACACACTCGCTCACACACTGTCCTACCTCATGCACACAGGGCAACTACTGGCTGTACCCCCTTCCCCAGGGTCCTTCATCCCAGGAAGGGCAGAATACCCAGCCGCTCTGCTCTTGGCCCACACTACTTTTTCCTGTAACTCAAAGCTTTTCTCAGCAATCTCTAGGAAACACCCCGCGTTGAGGACTCATTAGATCAGAAAAGAACTCTCCAGCTACAAGGCCTTTCACACAGGGCAAACTTAAATACTCTGATACAGACTTACACTCAGAACCCCAGGAAAAGTTCCCCACATCCAATCTTAGGGCACGGTACTTCTTATTGCCTCCTCGCACACGGACCGTGTGGATGCGACGAGGGCCAATCTGGAAAACACAAGAAGCCAGAACATGGTCACCACGAAGGGGGGACCAGGAGAGGAACCTGAGCTAGATGGGAGGTAACAGTCAGTGTAACTATGACAAGTCCTTTCACGGGCAAGTGGCATACAGGTGACCAAGACGGCCATAACCACGCCTAAGGATGCTTTTTCATCATTCTAATTACCTCCAGAAAGAAAAGCCAGGCCCCACAAACACAGAAGGAACTGCGGCAAAAAGGCCCCAACGTTACAGGACTAACACGAAAGGAGCCCACTCCTAGGCGTCCTGCAAGGCCTGGTCCCCAGCATGTGCCCATGAGAGCGGGGGGCACCGACCCTGTGTTCTCCAGGACTTCCCTCCGCACGAGGACACGTGCGAGACGCCAGCCTCCCAGACTGAGCACTCGGACAAGAGACCCCCCGACTCCGGCACCCACCTTAGTGTTAGCCGCAGGCCGTCCCAGCTCATACTTCCGCTTCTTGTGGTAGGGCTTTCTCTTACCCCCGGTCTTGCGGCGCTTGTGCCAGTTGTCCCGAGAGATGCCTGTGTGCGGGAGCGGGGACGCAAGCCTGAGCGATCGGGCCTCGGTGCCGGCGACCCGGCCAGCTCCGGGGCCCCGCTCGGCCAGCGGGCCGCACACTCAGCTCTCCAAGGTTGGCCTCCCCACGACGCGGTCGGGAGTATGCAGCACACCTAGGTGTCATCATCCGCGTGCGGCCCGCGGCAGCCATGATGGGCCGCTCGCAGCCTGGAGCCCGGGAAGCGGCCGCGGCGATCTCGGCGGCCCAAGCCCACGGCCGGCCCTCCCCACGGGTGCTCCTGGCTCACGGTCGGGCCGAACACGCTCCCGGCAGGGCTGCGGGGCAGGATGGAGACGGATGGCGCTCGCTCCCCGCAGCCCGACCCGGCCCACAGCAACACTCACCCATCGCTCGGCGCTGGCAGGAAAGAGGAAGCGCAAAGCTTCACGGTCCGGTTTCTAAAACTCAGCCCCGCCTTCTTTACGTCTCTTCCGGTTTCCGGGAAGGACCCGGGGCCTCGAGGATCCTGGGACGCCAGGGAGGGTCCTGCGGCGTGCAGAGCTCTGCGGGCTCCCTTGACCTTGGGCAGACCTGAGTTTGTCTGCTGCGCGTGTGCGAGAGGTCACACTTGCCCGCTGTTGTGCTTACATTTTTGTCCTTAATTTATTTATTTTGGGAGATCGGTCTTCTGTAGCCTAGGTCTTCAGGTTCCACCTGCCGAGCTAACTACGCCGGAGTTAAAGGCGTACACTACCTTGCGGTCCATGTCTGTGGTGTTTTTTTGTTTTTGTTTTTTGGTTTTTTTTATTTGTTTGTTTCCCCGTTTGTTAGTTTGTTTTTAAAATTACACTTGGCAGGGCATTCCAGCTCCCCAGAGGCAGAGGCAGGTGAATTTCTGAGTTTGAGGCCAACTTGATCTACAAAGTGATTTTTAGGAAAGTCAGGTTTACATAAATAGACCCTGCCTCGAAAAAAAAGAAAGAAAAGAAAGAAAAGAAAGAAAGAAAGAAAGAAAGAAAGAAAGAAAGAAAGAAAGAAAGAAAGAAAGAAAGAAAGAAAGAGAAAGAGAGAAAGAAAATTAAACTTATCTGGCCTACGTGGGTGGGCAGGGGGCTCGTTGCTGGAGTAGAAGAGTGAGTCACTTGAGTGAGTCGGTTAGGTCCCCTCCTACCCTGTGGGACCCGGGGTCTTTTGTTCTTCGTTTGTTTTTGAGTGTAGTTTTGCTGGCAGCGGAAGTTGTTGGATGTCAGGCAACTACTCTACCAACTCAGTTATACCCTGTTAGCTTCAAACCCGGGAAAAATGCCTGATGTGCCTGCTTAACATATGGAAGCCGACCTGACCCGGGTTCTCTCAGCATGCCTCAGTTCCTACGAGTTTCAGGCTCTGGTGGGCATACCCTGCCCTCTGCCCTGACTCTCCAGCCCGGGCGATGGGCTGCCCTTCTCCCAGAGGCTCTACCCTATAGAGAGAAGACATTCAGACATTTCAGTCACCTGCTCCTTTTTTGTGCCTTTGACCTCCAGGCTGCGGCGCCTGGTTCCCGGCTCTCCCCTCTCCTTTTCCTTCACTCTTTCCCCATATGGCCCAGCTCAGTCTGGTCAAGTCCACTCCGGACTCTCCCAGATGTCTCAGCTTCTACCTACGGTCTCCCCCTTATCATAATAAGCTTTCTCCTCCACCATATCTAGGAGCAGCCAAGCCCCCTTTTTATTTTTCACTCATACTCCAGTTCTGGAACACAATCTATCTATCTATCTATCTATCTATCTATCTATCTATCTATCTATCTATCTATCTATCTATCTATCTTCTATCTAATTTTGCCTGGCGGTGGCCCACGCATTAGATCCCAGTTCTTGAAGGCAGAGACAAGCGGATCTCTGTGAGTTCAAGGACAGCCAGGGCAGTTACACAGAGAAACCCTGTCATCTCAAAAAAACAGAGATTTACCCGGCTCTGCTTCCCACATCCAGTTCGCTTTTTTTTTTTTTTTGGTTTTTCGAGACAGGGTTTCTCTGTGGCTTTGGAGCCTGTCCTGGAACTAGCTCTTGTAGACCAGGCTGGTCTCGAACTCACAGAGATCCGCCTGTCACTGCTTCCCGAGTGCTGGGATTAAAGGCGTGCGCCACCACCGCCCGGCCAGCTCCCTTATTTTTAAATTAAATTTCAAAATAAATATCCCCATAGGTAGCAGAGATTTGATAACCCACTCAGTTTCTGCAGTTGCATGACCAGACAGCCACCCTAAAGTTGTCTTCAAAAACTGAGTGAGCTGTTAACTCCCAAACTGTTCTGCAAAATGTGGCCCAGCTAGAGCAGCAGAGAGAAAGTGACCCGACAGGGCTTATTAGGTCACAGGGAAGTTACTGAAGAACCCCAAGCAGGACTAATTTACCATTCCTCTGGCTATTTGACAGTGGGTCATTTCTTTCAGACATGGGAATCAGCCACAATTCTTTGTGCAAAAATTCAGATTTTAAAGGATACTTATGGCATCTTAGACTTCTTTTGCCATTTCATAAACTGAGGAGTTTGGGAGTTTAGCTCAATGATTGAACATTTGATGGCATGGGCTGAATCCCCAGTGTGGGTGTCATACACCTTTAATCCCAGCACTCTGAAGGCAGAGGACGTGGATATAAGTTTGAGGACTGTCTGGTGTACACCAGTTTCAGGACAATTAGGGCTACATAGTAAGACCTTCTCTCAAGAAACAAAACAGGGCTGGAGAGACGGCTCGGAGGTAAAGAGCACTAGTTGTTCTTCCAGAGGGGCCCGCTACCCTGCTCCAAAATACATCACACAGCCGGGCGGTGGTGGCGCAGCCTTTAATCCCAGCACTCGGGAGGCAGAGGCAGGCGGATGGATCTCTGTGAGTTCGAGGCCAGCCTGGTCTAGAAGAGCTAGTTCCAGGACAGGAACCAAAAAAAGCTACGGAGAAACCCTGTCTCGAAAATCCAAAAAACAAAACAAACAAACAAACAAACAAAAAACATCACACATGCCTGGCCTTGGCTTGTTTCTATCCCAGCTTTTCTTAAGTTATCCTGTCTACCTTTTGCTTCTGGGCTTTTAACTTTTTTTATTCTTTTTTTTTTTTTTTTTTTGGTTTTTCGAGACAGGGTTTCTCTGTGGTTTTGGAGCCTGTCCTGGAACTAGCTCTTGTAGACCAGGCTGGTCTCAAACTCACAGAGATCCGCCTGCCTCTGCCTCCCAAGTGCTGGGATTAAAGGCATGCGCCACCACCGCCCGGCTTTAACTTTTAAAAAAAAAAATATTTATTATGTATACAATATTCTGTCTGTGTGTATGCCTGCAGGCCAGAAGAAGGCATCAGACCTCATTACAGATGGTTGTGAGCCATCATGTGGTTGCTGTGGGAATTGAACTCAGGACCTTTGGAAGAGCAGGCAATGCTCTTAACCTCTGAGCCATCTCTCCAGCCCAGCTTTTAACTTTCTTTGTATATCTTATTTCTTTTTTCGGTGGCTCGCTGTGTAGTATGGGTGGCTAGCCCTTGACGGCCTCTTTTTTTTTTTGTTTTTTTGTTTTTTCGAGACAGGGTTTCTCTGTGGCTTTGGAGCCTGTCCTGGAACTAGCTCTGTAGACCAGGCTGGCCTCGAACTCACAGAGATTCACCTGCCTCTGCCTCCCGAGTGCTGGGATTAAAGGCGTGCGCCACCATCGCCCGGCTGACGGCCTCCTCTTTTCCTCATTCTCTGGCTCTTTCTTTGTGCTAGGGTCTCCTGTTTATACTCTGTCTGCCAGTTCCGCCTATCCTAGCTCCTGCCTTGCTATTGGCTGTTCATTTCCTTATTAGGACCACCAGATGTTTTAGACAGGCTTCACAGAGTTAAACAAATGCAGAGTTAACAGCTTCACAGAGTTAAACAAATGCAGTGTAAACAAAAGCCACACACCTGATAATAATATTCCCCAACAGATTTCTGTTAGTTTGAGGCCAGCCTGGTCTACAGAGGGAGTTCCAGGCAGTCAAGGCTGTTACACAGAGTAAAAATAACAGAAATAAATACGTGTTGTTGAGCAGTGGGTTAAGAGGCACGGAACATACAGGCTCACTCAGAAAGCCAATGATGAAAATGAGTGGAACAGGTTCTGGCCATCAGCAATCTGTTTGGTTTCTTTAAAAGAAAAAACTTATTTAGCCGGGTGGTGCTGGTGCATGCCTTTAATCCCAGTACTCAAGAGGCAGAGACAGGCGGATCTCTGTGAGTTTGAGGCCAGTCTGGTCTACAAGCACTGGTTCCAGAACAGCCAGGGCTGTTAAACAGAGAAACCGTCTTGAACACCCCTAAAAAAGTATTATATATATAGATATATACACACACTGTTGTGCCTACATATATGATTGCATGCTATAAGAGGGCACCAGATCTCATTCTAGATGGTTGTGAGCCATTCTTTGCCAATTCACATTCTAGGTAGTGAACAATTACAAGAAAATTTGAAGCATACACTAAGAACCCATTTAATCTTGTAACAACATCATATAAATAGTATTGTTACTATTAATGGCATTGGCCTCTATTTTTATGGATAAGAAAAGTGAGGTCCATTCCTGCAATCAGTATACACTAGGCATTTAATAACTGATGAAGCAAGTACTGAGCATGTGTAAATTGTACATTCAGTTGGGCAGTGGTGGAAAACACCTTTAACCCTGGCACTCAGGAGGCAGAGGTGGGTGGATCTCCGAGTTCAAGGCCAGCCTGGTGGGGCTAATTCCAGGACAGCCAGTAAAACACAGAAAAAAAAAAGGAATTTCTACATCCAATCTCTATCAGCAACAACAAAATAATGAAGAGTCTCTTGGCCGTAGCCCCATCTTCCTCAAAACCCCTGCCATGAAAACAAAGTGGAGGAAGAGGCGAATGCACAGGCTCAGGCGCAGGACACAGGTGAGGCCGAGGAGCACCCACAAAGGCTGCAGGAGCAGAAGTGAGGGATACTGAAGGGCGGGGCGCTGGTCCACGTTGTTGGCCCGTGTGCTGCTGTCAGTTATAAGTCTCAGTGGAGCCAGGTGGTGGTGGCGCACGCCTTTAATCCCAGCACTCGGGAGGCAGAGGCAGGCGGATCTCTGGGAGTTCGAGGCCAGCCTGGTCTACAAGAGCTAGTTCCAGGACAGGCACCAAAGCTACAGAGAAGCCGGGCGGTGGTGGCGCACGCCTTTAATCCCAGCACTTGGGAGGCAGAGGCAGGCGGATCTCTGTGAGTTCGAGACCAGCCTGGTCTACAAAACAAAACAAAGCTACAGAGAAACTTTGTCTCGGGGGGGGGGGGGGGGGGGGGGAGTCTCAGTGGACCTGGGACTTCACCATCTGCTCACAAAGACACTGAGAGACCTGACTCCTTCATTACAACCAATACAGTCTGCTGGCCTCTGCCTGTGGCCTTCTGCACAAACACTTCTGTCCTCACTTGTGGCCAAGTGTAACTCCTGTGCAATAAATCATCTTTCTCGCTTTCTCAAAACTAAACAGCAGGGCTACAGCTGTACTGGAGAGTTCACCTAACAGGTTCAATCCCACGGCTTTGTATCTAGGGCTATAGACAGAGTGCAATGCAAACCGAAGGCTGGAACTTCAGCCTCTTGCTGAAACTGTGGACTTGGTTTCCTAGGAAGAAAAGAGACTCGGAGCCCAAGGTGGTAGCAGTGTCTTTGGTCCTAAAGGCTCCAGAGACTGCAGTCTCTGACAATCAGAGTCTAACATTTTTATTATTATTAAGTACAACATAAAAATACACAAAACAGGAAATAGAGATTTTCTTAGATTAAAAAACCAAAACAAAGAGGTCTCAAAACATTTTTTTCTGGAAGCATAAAACATGAGAGTGCTCAGGTCAGAGGCAGCGGAAGCTGGACAAGGACAGATTTCTCTCCCGAAGCCTGGGTCTCGCAGGGTCTCCATCAGCAGCTGCTCAGGAGGCCAGGACGCTGCACCAGGGAAACCAGCCCAACAGCTCTCCCACCCGACAGGGAGGAAGACAGGAAGAACAGTCATGAAAAGCTCCTTCCTCCTGCTCCAAACTGAGGAGAAGAAGAGCATCCCTCCTCTAGCTTTCCTGGGCCTAAGGCCCCTTACCCGGTGTTTACCACAACCCATCCAACTTAGTTCCTAACCAAAGTTAGAGGGTCCCCAGGTTTGCTGGGAGGGGAAGAGGCTGCTGTGATAGCAAACAGATCTTTATTTGTGGTCATCACTGGTGCCATTTCTTGCTGTTTATTTGTTTGCTAGCCTGCTCTTCCAGCTGCATGGCCAGGCGCAGGGACTTGATGACTTCTGGAAGGAAGGAGAGGGGCACAGAGTTACTCTCTTGGAAGCACTTTCCCCACTGCCATCGCCTGTACTGCTGGGAGCCACAGGCCAGCACTGCTGCACCTGTACGGCGGCAACACCCACCTCGCAGGGCTGAGAAGTGCTTGGTCTGCTGCGCCAGGGCAGATTCTGCTTTGTTCACAAAGGTCTCCAGGTCATAGTCTGGCTCATCGGTCATCTCTGAGAGCTCAAGCCAGCTTGGTCCTTGCTGCAACAACAGGAGAACCTAGTCAGCTCAAACTCACCGAACACTCCACAGCAAATCATCCTCAGGGCTCAGCCATCTGCAATACAGTCGCATCTGCAGGAGGCCGTACTCTTAGCTAGGAAGGGCTCAGCCTGAGCGCAGCGGGGTGGTGTATGCCCATAATCTCTGCACTCAGAGGTAGGAGATCAAGAGTTCAGGAGGTAGGGTTAGAGAGACAGCCCCAGTTCAGTTACCAGGACCCACGTGTAGGAGAGAACTGAGTCCTACAAGTTGACCTTAGAACTCCACACATGCACCCATACCTACCCCCAAACAATAAACATATGTTAAGGAAAAAAGAAGAAAAGATTCAGGAGCTCAAGGACAGCCTGGGTTTCAAGAGACCCTGGTTCAAAACAGAAGAAATCCTTAGCCTGAGTTTAGTCAGATTCTTCCTATCCCAAAGCTGTCCCTATGTCAAATAAATGACATCACTGATCCTGTCATTTTTCTCTCTGTAGACCTGGCTGTCCTGGATCTAGCTCTGTAGACCAGGCTGGCCTGGAACTCACAGAGATCCACCTGTCTCTGCTTCCCTAGTGCTGGGACTAAAGGCTGCACCACCACTGCCTGGCTGATCCTGTTCTAAAGAGTCAGGAACTGGAATGACAACTACTCCCTCCCTCCCCTCCTTTTTAACAGGGCTTCACATAGACCAGCCTGACCTGGAACTCTCTGTGTGTCTAAGAGCGGCCTATGGACTCCTGAGCAGTAGCAGGAGGTACCCAGCTGACGAGCCTCACAAGTAGTCCAGGAAAACAACCACTGAGCCCACTGGCCCTATGTTTGAGAATAGGCGCTTACTTTGTAACCCAGGCTAGCCTCTAACTCAATACTGGGATCACAGATTCAAGCTGCCACACCTGACTCTTTGGCCCCCTCCTTTTCTTCCTTTCCTGACATGAGCTGGGCAGTGGCACACACTTAAAATCCCAGTACTTGGGAAGCTAGCAAAAGAGAATTGAGAGCTCAGGGTTATGTATTTATTATTTTGTCTCAAAAACAAAACCAGGAGCTAAAGAGATGGCTTGGTGGTTAAGAGAACTTGTTCTTCTAGAGGTCAGTTTCTGGGATACACATGGCAGCTCATAACCAGTTTTAGAGACTCTAAAACCTTCTGACCTCCTTGGGTATTCGGCATGCAAATGACACACATATGCAGGCAAAAACACTCAACCACATTAAAAACAAAACCAAACGCCAAACCTGTGCTCTGCCCACATTGCCACTTTACTGAAGTCCCTTCGAAGGCTGCACTGCATCCTAATAAAATCTGAGTCTTTGGTACGAGCCAGATGGAAGACCCTTTAGCACCAGGGCCCACTGACTGTGTCTTTACCTATCTCCCTCTGTGCACAGCCAACTCTGATGTGCCCTGAAACGGCCATGCCACAGTGCCCCAGACACAGCAGCTAGGGAGGACATGTCTGCACACTAGTCTTCACAGCAGTCTCCTAAGTGGCACAAGTTCGTTCTTTCTGCTTCCAGTCTGTCACTGAAGGAGATGCTCCCCACCCTCTCCATAGCAGGCGCACAGCTGAAGTAGCACCTCTCACTTCCTCGGGCCCAGCTGACGCTGGCTCTGCACGGCAGCTGCAGAAGCCACCACTTAACCCTCAAAGGCAACACTACGCCATGCCCAGTTCAGAGACAAGGAAACTGAGGCTCAGTGAGACTACATGCCTTTCAACAGGGAATGCGCTCACACCTACAAGAGTGAGGTGTTGTAGGTCCATGAACAGTCACTTAATAAATATGTTGTCCCCTGCATCCCTAGTCAGCAGCACAGGACACAGGAGTGTTCCAGGCGAGCAGAGCCAGGTGTTCAGGGCTGCATTGTCCCAACTCAAAGACAAAACAGGAGCAAAGCCCAGATGATGTTCCCAGAACAGAGTTGAGCTCTGTGGGCTGTGCAAGAGTGGCCTGCCAATCCCTCCCTGGCTGGGACCAGTTTGTACCTGTATGATCTCCCTGAGCTCCTCCATGGCCCTCTCTTCCAGCTCCCTGATCTGAGTCATGGCTTCATTAAAGCTGGACATCTGGGAAGACAATTCCTCCTCTTCCTTGAAGAACGGAAGGCAGAAAGGGGAGAAAACAGTGTGAAGGCTGTGGCCCAGAGCTCATTTCGAAGGCACGCTTCACCCCGCCTCCCACCTTACATTGGCTGCCGCCGAGGTCCCGTTAGAGCTGGCCTCCATCTCTTCCGTTTCCATCTGAACCGGCTGCTCTCCACTGGGCCCACTGTGGGGGCTCAGTTCCTTGACTCTGAGGAAATAAGAGGGTTTTGAATTCGCCAGCAATCCCTGGACACTCACTACAGAAAAGCACCACGACTCAGATAACAAGGGTACGTAAGTAGCACCTAGTCTTCAGCTCAGGAGAGGAAGCATAAACCTGAGGCTGACATGGAAAGACCTTCACTGTTTTACTGACTGAAGGGGAGGAAATTCAGTGTCGCTGGAGTGCTCCGACCACTTCCCTTCCCCCTCATCACCACCATTCCCTTCTCCATCCCACTTGGACGCAGGCCTCATACCTGTCTGCATATCTCAGCGTGTTTAAAGTGTATTCACAAGAGCTTATGCCTGGTGAGATCATGGCGATCTGAGGAAGAGGGAACAAGTGGTCAGAGGTGGGGACCACAAAGTGAGCACACTAGAAAATCTGCTCCTTAGAGGCTACCAGGGTGGCTGCCAGAAGGTGAGACTGACAAGGGACAGCAGGACTCCTAAGCGCATGCGCTCTGCTAGGCAACCGTTCCTACGTGGGCATGGAAGCCACTTTAGCTGCTAAAACTGACAACCTAAATATACACAGGAGGAGAATAGACTCCTACAAATCGTTCTCTGACCTCCACATGACTACCATGACATATGTCCATGTGTACACATTTACATAATAAACAAACTCAAAAAATAAAAAAACAGCTGGGTGCAATAGCATATGCCTTTAATACCAGTATTAGGGAGGTAGAAGCAGGCAGATTTCTGTGAGTTTGAAGCTAGCCTGGTCTATGTAGTGAGTTTCGGGCTAGCTGGAGCTACATAGTAAGACACTGTCTAGGAAAAAAAAGAAAAGAAAAAGAAAAGGACTGGAGAGCTGGCTCAGTGGTTAAGTACACTTGTTCTTGCAGAGGACCTAAGTTCAATTTCCAGCACACACATGGCTGCTCACAATCATGGCTAACTGCAATCCCACCTTCTTCTGGACCTGAGGCACCAGACACACCTGTGGCACACATACATATGCAAGAAACTATCCATACACATAAATTTAAAAACTAAAAGAGTTGCTGGGTGTGATGGTGCCATGCCTTTATCTCAGCACTTGGGAGGCAGAGGCAGGTGAATCTCTGAGTTTGAGGCCAGCCTGGTCTACAGAGTGAATTCTAGGACATCCAGGATTACATAGAAAGACCCTATTGAAAGAAAGAAAGAAAGAAAGAAAGAAAGAAAGAAAGAAAGAAAGAAAGAAAGAAGGAAGAAAGAGAAAAAAGAATCCCCCCCCCCCCCAAATTGGATGTGGTACTGATACCTATAATCCTCGTACTCAGGATCATTGTGAAATTGAGGCTAGCCTAGGCTATTTAGCAAAACCACGTATCTTAAAACCAAACAGAACTAAAGGTTCCCTGCATGGGTCTTCATGTTGCCTGGGCTGGTTTTGAATGACTCTCCAGCTTTAGGCTGCACAGTGACAGTGACTACAGGTGGGCCAGTAAGCCTGACCAGGTTCCCTGCTCCTTTATCCTGTCTATCAGAGACTCATCTTGAAGCTTGGTGGTCCCTGCTGAGATCACTCAGTCCATGAGGTGATGCCTCAGAGAGAAGGGTTTAGAGACTGGGGTAAAATACTTGGCAAGAGAAGGTAAGAACTCTGGGTTCAATCCTCTGCACTGTCAGAGGGGGACGAGGGAGCAGCAGCACTAACCAATACCAATAGAGCTTAGACAGAGAAACCTATCCTTCAGGGCAAGGCCTTGCTCCTAGGGCAGAGGGAGGGTGATAGTGCGGACCTCACTTAGCAGCACTTGGAGATAAGGCAGGGAAGGCAGACATCGTGGAACCTGAGGAAAGCTGTGGGAAAGGGGAGGACTTACTTCTCCTGCATCTACTAAGGTTCACTTCCTGAATTCCAGAGCCCTTTTTACCAGACAAAGGAGCAATGACTGCCCTCAGCACCTACAGAATGGATTCTTTCCTCCTTGTCTATAGGAAAGGTGGAGGCTGCAGGCCGTGGAAGTCTAGTCAGGAGCCTGAGAACACGGGCAGAGAGAGGTACTAAGCTCCCTGCCCAGAATCAGGTCGATGTCTCCCTGGGAAGCAGCTCTGGATCTACTTCCCCACCCGTAGTCATTTGACTCACCATGCAGGTCCGCGAGTTCTCCCCAATGAAGGAGTCCCTCAGCACCTGTGTCAGCTTGCTCTCACGGAACGGGGTGTGAGCCTTGTTCTGTCCCAGTGCCCTGATGCACTCCTGTGGGGCAGCACAAACAACTGAAGCCTCTTTCCACTGCTCATGCTCTCTCCATTCCAGGCCACCACCAGCAAATGCCTGCTACCTTCAGAGCTAGGAGAGACTTGTTAATCTCTGCACCCTCCATGCGAGTCTGACGGTCAGCGCTGGAAGTGTCGGCTCCTCGTTCATTCCCTGCCAGATCCACCAAAGAGAATTTGCCATGTAGTCTCCCTTTGGCTCGAAGAAGAATCTGGAAGCAGGCATGGGAGCGGGAGGAGTTGGAGTTGGCAAATGTCTGTCCAGAAGTCCTGTTAAAAGGAGGGGAAAGGCAAAGAAAGGTTATAAACTTCAGAGACCACTACCCCCAGGGAACCCCAGTGTTTAACCATCCCAGGGCAGAGCAGTAAAATCTACAGTAAAGCAGAGACACGGATCAGGATCCAAAGAAGTCCTGTGTCTTCCTGTCTTTAACCTCTAGTTTGCCGGCCAAGACAGCAGCTCTTGACCTAATATTTTTCAGGCAGCCAAATCAATACTGGAGTCTTCATGCTCGGGCATTTCCCAGACCCGGCGCTCATGAAGGTAAGGAGGAGCTGAGTCTGCTACAAGGAAAGGGTCTCGTCATGAACCACTTGACCAAACGCGAGGGCCCTTACTGCAGATGGAGCAGACAGGAAGCTCTTACCCAGCATTTGAGGTAAAACTAAGCCCTGCAACTACCCAGCAGCACTCTGCCCCAGCCAGCGCTCCCCTACATGTGCACAGGGGCACCATGGTCTCGTTACTTCCAGCCTAGAACAGATTCAGGACTGCTAACTTCTTCCACAAGACGAAACTAGGATCCCAGATGCCAGGCAAGCCTACCTTTGTTAGATTTAAGTTGCTCTTTGTTCCTGGGATGATCTGCCTCCCTTAAGGTAGTGAGTGGCCCTCACATACCCTGCTGGGGTGAGAACTACATGGAAAAAGAAATGGCTTCCTTCTGCTCTCATGTCTGTGTGTGGATCTGAGGCCTCATTACCTGAACTAGGTATTACAATGGTTCCCTTCCCTCGCCACAACTCTGACCTGCAGGCGCTGCCCATGTTGATCATCTTGATGACATCATCAGCACAGTTGACCAGGTATTCCTGCAGTCCCACCACCTGCACCTGCTGCTTGCTGTCTTCCAGGACACGTAACTTGGCCTTTTTGTTGAGCAGATCAAACACCTGTGCCAGGCAGAGGGCATAAGCATAGGGCCATAGGTGCTGGGTATCCTGGCTGACTCTTTCCTACAGAGCCTGCCCCAGCCTGAACAGGGCCAGGAAAGGCAGAGCATGTGCCGACAGGTAACAAACCCCTCTTCCCTGGTTCACATCAATGTCACTTAACTAGCTGTGCCACCCTGAGCAAATTACTCTAGACTGTTCCCAGCCTGTAAAGTCAAGACAAAAAGATTAGAATAGCAGCCGGGTGGTAGTAGCACACACCTTTAATCCCAGCACTGGGGAGGCAGAGGCAGGTGGACTGAGTTCAACGCCAGTCTGGTCTACAAAGTGAGTTCCAGGACAGCCAGGGCTACATAGAGAAACCTCTCTTGAGGGAAAAAAAAGACTAGCCAGTGCTTAGCACATAATATCCCATTAATGACATTAGCTATTTTTATTATTGAGGTCTTGCTCTACAAAAGTGCAGAGAATAGAAGATGAGAGGGAGAGGATGGAGGGGGTGGACTTGAGAATACACAGAGGGGGAAGCTGGGGTCACGGGTGAACAGCTCACACACAGGGCGGACCTTCCACCTCGCTTGGCTGCTACCTCGAATTCAGAGAAAAGGTCCATATGCCAGGCAGAGTAGGCCCAAGGCTACAGTTAACAAGATGTCTGCCTTCAAACCACTTTTAGCCGTCTTTGAGGTTTCAGTCAGTTTACCTTCCCATTGTAGATCTCGAAGAATGTCACATAAACTTCCAGACCCAAGTTCCGGTAGCGAGGCTGACTCTTCAGAAGGAAGACATCCCGGGCTGGGAGGAAGAGCCTGTGTGAGTAAACAGCTTTCCACGCCCAGTCCCTATGTGGAGAACAGTTTACTCACAAGCCATTGCGTAGATCCCTTTGGTTGCATTCTGAGATTTACCAGACAAGTCTCCACCCATTGTCTGCAGAAGAAAACAGCAGCACATGACCACAGCACAGCACAACACAGCTGGCTCTACCACCACCATGGGTCATGCCAGAGCCAGGAGATAGGACCTGTTAGAACTCCTCTCTTCACCCGGCAGGGCAAGTGGCTAGTCACGGACATCTGGACCACTCCTCAAAAACCGACTGCTCTACTACACAAGGCTTTCTCTGCCGGACTCAAATACTCACGTGAGTCTTCCCACTGCCGGTCTGCCCATAGGCAAAGCAGGTTGCTTTTCCCCCTTCAAAAACCGTCTGTACCAGTGGCCTTGCTGTGAACCTAGAGAAAGGATGGAGCAGAGAGAAGGGCATTTGTGTAGCTATTCCTTAATATCTAAGAGGGATTGATGGAAGCACCCACTGATACTCAGCACAAAGCTGATGTTTAAATCACTGACTTTTTTTGTGGTGGGGCAGAACCCAGGGTCTAGCACATGAGAGGCCAGCACTTTACTATTGCGTCGACCCTCAGTCAAGTCCTTCATACAAAATGGCATAATGCCTGCATGTTACTTGCATATAATTTTATATATTCTAGATTATTTGTATCCTAATAAAATGTAAACACAAAAGGTGGTGGCGGCACAGAGGCAGTTGGATCGCTGTAAGTTTAAAGCCAGCCTGGTCTACAGAATGAGTTCCAGAGCAACAGCCAGTGCTACCCAGAGAAAAAATATAAACATAATATAGTTCTCACACTGTACTGTTTAGGAAAAAGTAAGCCCGAATATATTGGGTATAGATATTTTTATACTTTTTTTTTTTTTTTTTGGTTTTTCGAGACAGGGTTTCTCTGTGGCTTTGGAGCCTGTCCTGGAACTAGCTCTTGTAGACCAGGTTGGTCTCGAACTCACAGAGATTCACCTGCCTCTGCCTCCCGAGTGCTGGGATTAAAGGCGTGCACCACCACCACCCGGCCAGCCCCCAGCTTTTTTTTTTGTTGTTGTTGTTTGTTTTTCGAGACAGGGTTTCTCTGTGTAACAGCTGTGGCTCTCCTGGAAATAGCGCTTGTAGACCAGGCTGACCTCGAACTCGGAGATCCACCTGCCTCTGCCTCCAGAGTGCTGGGATTAAAGGCATGCGCCACCACCGCCCGGCCTATTTTTACTTTTAAATTACATTTTTGTGTGCGTGTGGCTGGGGTGGGGGCATGGTATGGCAATCATGTAGAGGTTAGAGAACATCTATAGGAATCAGTTTTCCCCTTGCACCATACCTGTGCTGAGATCCAATTCAAGTCATCAAATTTGGTGAGACATCTCACCAGGCCTGATGTAGGAGGTCCTTCTGTTTATGTATTGCTTTCATTGGTTAATCAATAAAGAAACTGCTTGGCCTGATAGGGCAGAACTTAGGTAGGCGGAGAAGACAGAACTGAATGCTGGGAGGAAGAAAGCAGAATCAGAGAACCACCATGGAGCTGCCAGAATCAGACATGCTGAATCTTTCCCGGTAAGCCATGACCTCGTGGTGATACACAGATTAATAGAAATGGGTTAAATTAAGATGTAAGAATTAGCCAATAAGAGGCTAGAACTAATGGGCCAGGCAGTGTTTAAATGAATACAGTTTCTGTGTGGTTATTTTGGGTGTAAGATAGCTGGGCGGCTGGAACAACAAGCAGCCTGCTCCTCCTGTTACACAGGGCCCCCACCTTTGGAAATATTGTTTCTCTGTGGTTGAGTTCACAGAACATGAAGGGAACTATATTCTGTTCCAAAAATGTGCTCCCTAGAACATGGTCCTACTACAAGAGCTTCAAATCTTTAATTCCTTAAGTATGGCATCTGTCTCAGACCTCAGTGGTCCACCCTGATCCATCCCATTTACCAATCTGAATCCCTAGCTAAATGAAAGGGGTGCAGGCAGTGTTCAACAAGCTGATGCCCCCGACTTTAAGGCAAAGTCACTCCTCTGATCCCCCAGATACAACCACAGGGTCTATTACAAAGGGCAGAGGAAATACAGACCTAAAATATTGCATTTGTGAACTACATAGGGTCTTTGTCATAGTTAGGGTCTCAAAATACAGCCTAGACTGGCCTTAAACCCAGAGACCCTCCTGGCTCAGTCTCACGTGCTGGCATTATAGGCATAAGCAACCAAGATGAAATTTTTTTTTTTTTTTTTTTTTTTTTTTTTGGTTTTTCGAGACAGGGTTTCTCTGTGGCTTTGGAGCCTGTCCTGGAACTAGCTCTGTAGACCAGGCTGGTCTCGAACTCACAGAGATCCGCCTGCCTCTGCCTCCCGAGTGCTGGGATTAAAGGCGTGCGCCACCATCGCCCGGCCCAAGATGAAATTCTATGAAGCACCGTCTGGTCTTAAATTTAAGACCATTCTGCCTCAGCTTCCCCTGGGCCAGAAGGATAGGAATGGACCACCAAACCTCTAACAAGAAAATGACAAACCCAAATCCTTTAAGGCTGGACAGATGGCTGAGCTGATAAAAGTGCTTTCTGCACTCATGGTGGAGGGAGAAAACTGACTTCTCAGAGTTGTTCTGACTTCCACATACACACCACGGCACAACCACGCACGTGTGTGCACAAGAAAAAACACATACCACTGCCACCACCAGTGGGGGTGCACACCTTTAATCCCAGCACTTGGGAGGCAGGTGAAAGTGGATCTCTATGAGTTCTAGACCAGCCTGGTCTACAGAGCAAGTTCCAGTGCTACTTAGAGAAACCCTGTCTTGAAAACATGCATAACAAAAAATAAATAAATAAATGCTGAGTGGGATACTGGACAGAGAAGATCTGACATCACCTGAGTCTGCTAAACTCACTTAGGTCATGACATAGCTGTGTAAGCCACTGGAAGGTGTAATCTCAGCCCTTGGAAGGCTGAGGCAGGACTGTCATGTCATCTGAGTAACACAAACACATCTAAGCTAGCCTGGGCTACAGAATAAGATTCTGCCCGAACAACTAGAAGAACCCCTGGTAGCTACTGTAGGGGAAAGACAATTGGAGCAGGGAACCGACCAATCACTGAACACCCAGACTCTGAACCCAGAGTCCGAGAAAGAAACACAACCTGTATTTGGGACCTGGGCCAGGGAGAGAAACATCTTTATCGCTGAACTCAGAACTAAAGACACGTGCCCTGGCTCTGAAACTAGTGTTAAAGAAACACACTTTGTCCCTAGAATTAGAGCCAGTGAAAGAAATATGCCCTGGTCCTAAGATTAGAGTCAAAAAGCTAAAAAGAACCAGTGAAAGAAACACAGTTTGGCCATGAAGTCAGAGCCAGCTCTGCCCCTGACCAGATAAACTGACCAATCCCTAAGCAGGGAAAAAATAACCAATCCCTTTCTCCCTGGGAAGACTCCGCTCCCTGAGAAGCCCTATATAAGCCTCTCCACCGGTTCAGTTAAGAGCTGTCACTAAGTGGCAGAGGCAGCCACTCTCCTGGACTCTTCCTTCCCCCAAAAATCTCTTTCTCAGAAGAGTCTTGGTGAAGATTCATTAGCTGGTGCAGAGAAGAACCTGGCTATGACGTCCCCTGAGATGCCTGCTAGGGGACCTCAGCAAGGCCATTCGCTGGAGCAGGAGGAGACTGCTAGATTTCTGCAAGGGTCTTCCCTTTAGCAGAAGAAACATTTTGGGCCAGAGAAGCAACAGAGAGCTCTGCTAGAATGCTCCAGTAAGAGAACAGAGCAGAGCTCAGCTGTAGCGGCTCTGCAGGAGAAGAGCAGGATCTCTATATCCTGTGGGGAGACCATCCCCCACTGCACCCCAGCTTTAGGTATCCTAGCTCCCCAATAGTCAGGACCCTTTCCTCCAGGGCTGAGCTGTCCCCTGCAGCTCTGGCCTCCTAGGTGTCCTATTGCAGCTCTAAGTATATCCTGGCTTCCCGACAGTCAGGATATTCCAGTACCACTACTGTATCACAGTGGGCAATAGTTCACTCACGAGTCAGCAAGACTGGGCTGCTACAGCATTCTGGTGACATGGCCAGAGCCCCTGGGTCAGAGAGCTGGTCCAATAATGCTGTGGGACAATGGCCTCTACCCTGTCACTTGGATTTTAAATAAACGCTGGTTGACCAGTAGCCAGTCAGGAAGTATAGGCTGGGTGACCAGGAAGGAAGTAGAGGCAGGGCAACAAGAATTCTGGGAAGAGGGAAGTTTCAGTCTGCAGTCATCACCCAGACAGAAAGAAAGCCAGAAACAGAGCAAGCAAGATGTGACTGCCTTCCCGAAAAAGGTACCAAGCCACATGGCTAACACAGACAAGATTTATGAGCTAATGTAAGAGTTAATAAGAAGCCTGAGATACTAGGCCAATCAGTTTATAATTAATGTAGACCTCTGTGTGATTCCTTTGGGATTTAGCGACTGCGGGAACCGGGCAGGACAGAAACCTTAGTCAACACAATAAAACACAACAGGCCAGGGAGGAGAGGAGGAGCTCAGTGTCTGATGTCACAAAGAGAAAGCGATGGGGGAGAAAGTGGACATGAGGAAGAAAAGACACTAATGGACTAACCTGTAAACAACTTCATTAGAAGCTGTTTCATCAAAGGCATAGTCGAAGCAGAACGCCTGGTTCTCCAGATACTTTGTCAAGTCCACTTTTAATTTTGGTTCATGCACAAAGAGGAAACACTTGCTGGGAACAGAAATCACATCGATTTCTTTCTTGGCCAGTTCTGCAGAAGGAGAATATTTCAGAGGCTGCTCCTAAACATGGGCTCTTCCTTTCAGTCAGTCCGATGCCTCTAACTAAACAGCTCACCTTGTTTATTCAGCGGGCGCTTCCTAACACAGACACAGATCCTGTGCTCTTCGATCTGCAGGAGGATGAGGAGACAAGGAAGGTCAGACAGTACCAAAAACCACCCTCAACCCCTCTCTGGGCCCTAGCAAGAGAGAATGAGATCTGATGCTCGGACCTCAGTCTCCCTGTTAACCACTCTAGGGAACGAGAAAGCTGCTCTAAATTCCTGGTTCTGACTCCGCTGCCTTCACAGTCTACTGGTTCTTAGCAGTCTGGTCAGCCTGCAGCAGGGAGTCTCATGTGAGCCTTGACTAACAAAACAAACAAAACAACTAGCTGGCTGGATGGCTCAGTGGGTAAAGGTGCTTCTGTCAAGCCTGATGATCTGAGATCCATCCCTAGAATCAACATGATAGGAGAGACCCAACTCCAGTAAGCTGTCCTCTGGCCTCTGCATGTGTGCCATGGCATGCATGCACGCACAGAATGGTTTTTGTTTTATTTATTTGTTTGTTTGTTTGTTTGTTTTGGTTTTTCAAGACAGGGTTTCTCTGTGGTTTTGGAGCCTGTCCTGGAACTAGCTCTTGTAGACCAGGCTGGTCTCGAACTCACAGAGATCCGCCTGCCTCTGCCTCCCGAGTGCTGGGATTAAAGGCGTGCGCCACCACCGCCCGGCTTGGTTTTTGTTTTTAAAAAGGCCAAGTTTCACAGCATATACCTGTAACCCCAGCACACATTGAGACTGTCTCAAGGGTGGAAGGGAAAAAAAGAAAAAAAGAAAAGACAAGCCAGTGAGCTGTCTTAGCAGGTACAGGTAGATTTCCCTACACCAACCTGATGGCTGGTGTTCAATCCCTAGGCCCCACATGGTAGAGAGAACTGACTCCTGGAAGCTATCCTCCAACTCCCATATAGGAATGTGCTCAAGTACCCTCCTCATGGTATAAACAAACAGAATTTAAAAGAAAAACGTTTAAGTGGAGGTAGCGGCATGTACTTGTAATCCTGGTACTTGGGAGGCAGAGGCAGGCAGTTTAAGACCAACTTAGTCTACACAGCAAGTTCCAGGTCAGTCTGGTCTACATAGTGAGTGAGACCCTTTTTATTTATTTTTTTTTTTTAATTTTTTTAATTTATTTTATTTATTTATTATGTATACAATATTCTGTCTGTGTGTATGCCTGCAGGCCAGAAGAGGGCACCAGACCTCTTTACAGATGGTTGTGAGCCACCATGTGGTTGCCGGGAATTGAACTCAGGACCTTTGGAAGAGCAGGCAATGCTCTTAACCACTGAGCCATCTCTCCAGCCCCGTGAGACCCTTTTTAAAAGTGCAGGGCTATTGCGACTGCATGTTTGTCTGTGCAACACATAGGAGCCAAAGGGAAGGAATTACAGCTGGCTGTGAGCCGCCATGTGTGTGCTGGAAACTAAACCCAGGTAATTTGGAAGAACAAGTACTCTTAACCACTAAGCCATCTTCCAACCCTGAGACACCGTCTTAAAAAACAAAGCAGAAACATGAGCCGGGCGGTAGTGTCACATGCATTTAATCCCAGCACTCAGGAAGCAGAGGAAGGCGGATCTCTATGAATTCTAGGCCAGTCTGGTCTACAAGAGCTAGTTCCAGGACAGGCTCCAGGGCTACAGAGAAACCCTGTCCCAAAAAAACAGAACCAAAACAAGTAAGCAAACAAAAAAAATTAAAACACAAAAACGTGTCAGAGGACCCCACAAGGGATATATCTCAATGGGCCTGTGTGCTCAGATATATGGTAGTCCTGGATTCAATCCCCAGAAACACACATACACAGACACACAGATGGGGAGGTGGGAGGAGATGGAACTGCACACACACATGCACAGAAGGAACAGGAGTGGGGAAAAAAGAGAAACATAAAAAAACGTAAAAAAAGAGAAAACTCTCCAGACAGCACTCAAGAGTGAGTGAGGATCACACATGCCTTTTCCTCGTCCTTCAGTGTCCTCCCTGTCCTGCTCAGGTAGGGAGGTGGAAGACTTTCTGGTATACTCACGGGATCAGTCACAGTGAGTGGGTGACATTCCATAGTAACCCGGAATTCTTTAATCATCCGGGCAAATTCCCAGTTTGGAATGCTGCTGTCATATTCCTGTTGGAGGTAAGAACAAAGGCAGACTGTTAACATGCGAGCTGCTCTTAAACCCAAGACACCAGGCAGCAACAGCTTCACAGCTGATGAGGGCCTCAACCCTGGCTCTACTCGGAGAAGCCAGGCATGAGGTCCTGGGGTGCAGGATTAGCAGGGGAGCCTGGGCATGCACCAGAGACAAGAGTTGCTTTCCATGTCTTAGGAGGCAAAGCAGCAGAATGGGTTTCCTCAGAGCAATTACCCAACTAAGAAGACTGCACCTACACTGCGTCTGCCCTGTAACACAGGTTACAGGGGATGGAGGGAAAGCAAGTAGGTGTGCCCAGCAACAGCGCTGGACCTTGTGAGCACATGATGGACTTCCCCACTGGCCAATCAATGTTAAGTATGGCTCATCTGAACATCTTCAGATAATTTTTGAATTATGCATTTATTTTCTGAGTTCTGATAAGAAGCAAGTAACCCTCAAGGTTACGAGAATAGGAGCCTTAGGAATGCGAGGGCCAGCTACATGTTGACTGCTTATCTGTCAGGGTGCCCACATCTCCAAGAGTCACCTGAGCTCGCTTTATTCTTATTTCCGAGTTCTGGGCCCTCTTCTCTTCCCGCTTGTTCTTCATCTTTTCCATTTCCTTCACAATACATGATTTCCTCCGAACTAAGGGAGAAAGGGAGTCACTCTTTACTCACCTGCTCTGGGTTGTAGTACTTGGCTACTCCACTGAGTGCTGGGCCTTCCATAGGAACAGGTCTTCCTTCTGTAGACTCCATTTGTTTTTATTTATTTTGTTTTTGTTGGTTGGGTTTTTTTCTAGATAGAGTTTCTCTTTGTGGCCCTGGCTGTCCCAGAACTCACTCTGTAGGTAGACCAGGCTGGCCTCAAATTCAGAGATCTGCCCTGCTCTGCCTCTCTAGAGCTGGGATCAAAGTTATGTGTCATCATGCCTAGCCTTCTATTTGTTTATAAATTAGTGCTTGTGTGTGTGTTCGTGCCATGCCATGCACTGGAGGTCAGTTCCCCTCTTCTGCCATGTGGAAATGGAGCTCGGGTCATCAGACTTGGTGACAAGCATCTTTTACCTGCTGAGCCACCTCACTAACACCCCTCCCCCCTTTTCCAGCCTTTTGTCTGACTCTTGGATGGACAAGTCCATGAAGTACTAACTGGGCTAATGTGAGGTCACAGCAACAGCCACACCACTCTGGCTTTGACCTATGTTCTATTCTTCTGCAGCAAACTTGTGTGTATTGGGGAAGACTGTCCATAACCATAGGGAAACCTACCTTCAAGGTAAAAAAGGATTTGAACTCAGGTGTCCAGGCAGGTCCGGTGTTAACTGCCTATCCTGTGCTACAACAGAAGAGCACACAGCTCGGCATGTCTAACCTGAATTCCCAGGGTTTGCAGTAGACGTGCTTCGGGTGGGGTGGACTTGCTCTTCGGCCTCCTCGCTGACCATCAACAACGGTAATTCTGTCACTGCAGGGCAGGAGGGCCTAGGGAGGCCAGCTGTAGGAGAACAAGAGTCATTGGGGATGCAGGAAGCACAGAGCAGCTGTCCTAACTTGCATCTGAACAGATCATGGACAACATGGACCTTTCCTCTTGCCTCATTCCAATCCAACCACCCTTTCCAGCCAGGGATCGCACCTGGGGTCAAAAAAAACTTAAATTAGTCAGGTGGTGGCAGTGTGAGCCTTTATCCCAGCACTCGGGAGGCAGAGGCAGGCGGATTTCTGTGAGGTTGAGTCCAGCCTAGTCTACAGACTGATTTCCAAAACAGACTCCAAAGCTACAGAAAAACCCTGTCTCGAAAAACCAACCAAACAAACACCCTTAAAGTAAGTAAAAAAGTATAATTTAAAAATAATTTTAAACTGAATATGGTAGCTCCCACCTGTAATCCTAGCTCTTGGGAGACTAAGAGAGAATGATTTCTACAAGTTCAAGGCCAAGCTAAGGTGCATAGTGAGTTTCAGGCTACTGTAGGGTAGAAGAGACCCTGTTTCAAAGCAACAAACAGAACGGCATGGTAGTGCACAACTTTAATCTCAGCGCTTGGGAGGCAGAGGCAGCGGGATCTCTGAGGTCAATCCAGACTGGTCTATAGAGCAAGTTCCAGAGCTACACAGAGTAACCCTGTCTTGGAAGGAATAGTCTAGGTTGGCTCAAACTCAGCATGGTAGAACTGAGGCTGACCTCGTGGCTAATCATCCTTCCTCATGAGTGCTATGATTGTAGGCAGGTTCCACTACGTCCAGTTTTATGCGGAGCTAGGGATGGAACCCAGGGCTTAGTGCTTGCTAGGCAAGCACTCTACCAACATGGCTACAATGTAACCAAGTAGTAATTTTCTTTTGTTTTGTTTTTGTTTTTATGTTTCGAGACAGGGTTTCTCTGTGGCTTTGGAGCCTGTCCTGGAACTAGCTCTGTAGACCAGGCTGGTCTCGAACTCACAGAGATCCGCCTGCCTCTGCCTCCCGAGCGCTGGGATTAAAGGCGTGTGCTACCATCGCCCGGCGCTTTTTTTTTTTTTTTTTTTTTTTTTTTTGAGACAGGGTTTCTCTGTAGTTTTGAAGCCTGTCGTCCTGGAACTCACTCTGTAGACCAGGCTGGCCTGGAACTCACAGAAATCCACCTGACTCTGCCATCCGAGGGCTGGGATTAAAGGTGTGCACTACCACTACCTGGCCCAAAATAATTTTAAATAAACGTTTTTGAAGTAGATGTGTAGAGTGGATGGAGATTGTTGTGGGACATGGTATCATCATGTTTTATGTGTTCAGTTCATCTAAAGGAAGGTAAATGAACAGATCGTGACCATGTATGAGAGCAATAGAGCGTGATGGACTGTGACTACACATTTCTGTGGGATTTGGTCCGGTTGGTCTTTTCAGTTTGGGTATTTGTTGTTGTACAGATTTCCCTCTGTAGCCTAGGCTGATCTCAAGCTCATGCAATGTCTTCAGTATTAGCACTCTAGCTGTGAGCGACCACAGTCACCTAGTTCCCTGAGACAATATAGTTACTGCTGCTCAAGTAGCCAGTCATCCATGTTCCTTTTCTTTTCCTCAATCTTCACTTCTGTTAATCACCTGGTCTCTGTGGCTTTGGAGATGTCAGAAACGGCTGGCCTAGCCCGAAAAGCCATGCTTGGGTCAAGTCTGTAGAATCAGGCCTCTGAAGACCTTCCTTCCATGACAAAGCCCATCATGAACCAGGATGTGCCTGGGAAAGCACGGCACACATAAGGCATAAGGAGCTGCTTTAGGCCTTATACAGGGAGAACACACAGATTACTCACTGGCAACTGAAAACTGCTTGCGAGAGTTTGTAGTCACAGGCAGCTCCACCTCCATTTCATTTTCCTGAGTGGCAATCCGAACCTCTGGGACAGTGGACATGCGGCGAGTAGAACGGCTTCGAAGACCTAAGACCAGGAGGACCAATCAGTGTTGCACAATGGGGTAAGCTAACGCAGCAGGAGAGTGCACAAGGCAGGCTAGAACCTAGACACCTAGACAAAGAGAGCCCAGGAAAGAGCATGAAGACCAAGCGCCACTATTCCCAAACCTCTTTGTGAGTTCAAGGCCATCCTGGTTTACAGAGCAAGTTCCAGGACAGCCACGGCCATACAGAGAAACCCTGTCTCAAAAAAACAAAACAAAGATTCACGGGGCTGGAGAGATGGCTCAGAGGTTAAGAGCACTGGCTGCTCTTCCAGAGGTCCTGAGTTCAATTCCCAGCAACCACATGGTGGCTCACAACCACTTGTACTGAGATCTGGTGCCCTCCTCTGGCGTGCGGGCACACATGGAGGCAGAATGTTGTATACATAATAAATAAATAAATCTTTAAAAAAAAAAAAAAGATTCACTTTTACTGTATGTATATGTGTATATGTCTGTGTAACCACAAACGTGTGCAGATGCTCCAGGAAGCCAGAGGAGGACATCAGATCCCCTAGAGCTGAGTTATAGGCGGTTGTGAGCTGCCAGGCACAGGAGCTGGGAAATAAACTCTAGTCCTCTGGAAGAAGAGTGAGCACTCTTAACAGCAGTGGTCCCTACCCCCTACTATCTTCCCACACCTGCAAACATAAGGGAGTGCCTGGAGGAGGATGCTGAGTAGAGAATCTGCTCACCATGCGCAGGGCCTAGGTTCCTTCCCTAGACTATCACAATAACAGAAACAAAATAAGGACGGGCCATGGTAGTACATGCATGTAATTCCAGCACTCAGGAGGCTGAGGCAGATTTAAAACAAAGAAAAGGTGCTGGAGTGATGGCTCAGCAGTTAAGAGCACTGGGTGTTCTTCCAGAGGAGCTGGGTTCAATCCTCAGCACCCACAGCTGTCTGTAACTCCAGTGCCAGGTGATCTGACACCTTCACACCCATGCACGCAAAATAAATTTAAATTAAAAATAAAACAAAAACAAAGAAAAAAGCATTACATAGCGAATATCATATGCCCCATGGAAGAAAGTGTTAAGGCTCAAGGACATTAAATAACTTGCCCAATACTCAACTAATAAGGGCTAGAGCACTTCCTAGACACCCAGGCTGTCAGGACAGGCTGGGCTCTGCTCACCGCTCTAGATACTTAGCAGAATAGGACTAACCACGGCCCCAGAGCCCAGAGGATCTAAGAACAGTTAACTGAGACACAGTTAAGTTGTAGCTGTAGGAAAACAGAGAAACAACTAGTCAAGCCTTCAACCCAGCACCAGGGAGGCACACAGACCCCTGAAAGCCCAAGAGCAGCCTGATAGACATAGAATTTTCTAGACCAGCCAGGGCCATAGCGAGACTGTCTCAAAAATAAAATACAAAAAAAAAAAAAAAAAAAAAAGCAAGCAAACTAACAGCAACAACAGCAGAAACAACCAAAGTTGGGCCATGGTGGTGCACACCTTTAATCCCAGCACTCTGGAGGCAGAGGCAGGCAGATCTCTGAGTTCGAGGCCAGCCTGGTCTACAGAGCAAATTCCAGGACAGCCAGGGCTACACAGAGAAAACCATGTCTTAAAAAAAACAAAAAATAAATAAATAAAAATTTTAAATATTTTTTCCAAGCAAGTTAAATAGGAGGCTCATGCCACAGTCCTAACACTTTTGAGAAGGATAAGACGGTATGTCTGCAAACTGGAGGGCAGCCTGGGCTACACAGACCCTGTCTCAATCCCTTCCTTCAAACCCCATAATTTTGTTGGTGAGTGACTGGAAATTCTGTAGTCTTGTCTTCCTCCGCACTTGTGTGTGTATGTGGCGTACAGAAGTGTGTTCAAGACTATGCAGAGGGCACGCACTAGGCTATGCCTAGAGAGCAGAGGGGACCCTGATTTTCTTCCTCTGCTACCTTCCGCCTTCATTCCTGAGACAGAGTGTCTCTCTGGACCTGAAGCTCACCGTTTTCACTTGGACTGGCTGGCAAGCCAGCCCTGGAGGTCTTATCTCTGCCTCACCTGGATGAGGGTGTTACAGACACATGTCATCATGCCTGGTTTTTACATGTGTGATGAGACACCTGAAGTAAAGCCTCCATGCTTGCATGGCAAGCAGTTTACCTACTGAGCCATCTCCCCAACCTCTGTTCCTACTTTTGACTCACATACACACCTAAAGGAGCTCTGGGGCTGGGAGAATAGCTGAGCTGTAGAGCAATTAGACGGCTTCAGTCCAATCCTCAGCAAAGCAACAAAGCCAAATAGAGCCAGGTTTGGTAGCTCTAATCTATAATCCAAGCACTTAGAAAACTAATGAAACAAAATGGCCACGGGTTTGAGGCCAGCCTGAACACTATAGTGAGTCTCCACTGAAACCCTTTCTCAAAAAACAAAACCCGGGCTGGAGAGATGGCTCAGAGGTTAAGAACACTGGTTACTCTTCCAGAGGTCCTGAGTTCAATTCCCAGCGACCACATGGTGGCTCACAACCATCTGTAATTAGACCTGGTGCCCTCTTCTGGCGTGCGGGCATACATGCAGACAGTATACCGCAATAAATCTTAAAAAAACAAAAAACCAGGGCTGGAGAGATGAGCTGGCTCAGCAGTTAAGAGAATGTACAGCATACTGCTCTTCCACAGGACTGGCTGGGTTCTCAGCACCCACATCCGGTGGCTCACAATGGCTTCTAACTCCAAACATAGAAGGATCCGGTGCCTGTGGCCTCCTTGGGCTCCTGCACTCATGTGCAGCACATACTCATAAACACAGAATTTTAAAAAAATTATATGAATCTAAAGCAACGAAAATAAAACAGCACAATAGCTCATCAGGTAACCATGGTGAAGGAGAGAAATGACTCCCATGGTGCGAACATGCACACTAAAATCAAACAAAACCAACCACCAGGAAAGTGTCCATGTCCCTTGATGGCATGCACTTTCCTGCAGGCTATGCACACATTTTTATGGGACCTGTATATCATGTCACACACGTGGAGATCACAGGACAACTTGGTACAGCTTCTCCTTCTACTTTTAAAGATGGAACTCAAGCTGTGAGGTTTGTGTGATGTGCTTTGAGCTGATAAACTATCCCACCAGCCCTTTTACTTTTAAATTTTTATTATTATTATTTTTTTTTTTTTTTTTTGAGACAATGTCCCTTGTGCTCGCTTCGGCAGCACATACACTAAAATTGGAACGACACAGAAGATAATGTCTCTCTATATAGCTCTGGCTGGCCTGAAACTTGCTATGCAGATTAGGTTGATCTCAAACTCAGAGATCCTCCTGCCTCAAGAGCTAGGATTAAAGGTGTACACCACCACCCTCAGCTGCTTTATTTTGGGTGGGAGGATGGTTTTTCTTTTTTTTAAATTTTGTTTTGTTTTCAAGGTTTTCACAGGGTTTCTCTGCGTAATAGCCCTGGCTGTCCTGGAACTCACTTTGTAGACCAGGCTGGCCTCAAATTGACAAAGAAACATCTGCCTCTGCCTCTACCTCCCGAGTGCTGGGAATAAAGGCGTGCGTGCGCCACCATCGTCCAGCAGTGGTTTGTTTATATAGCCCAAGGCAGCTAAAATTTTCAATGCTCCTGCTTTAGCTTTCTGTGAGGATCACAGCCGCATCTTCAGCTTCACTGCTTGTCCGCATAGCCCAAAACTACACCTGTGCTTTCCTCACGGCCGCTTTGTAAGGCTCAGGTTCTGAGGGAAGGAAGCAGGCCGAAAAGGAACTGATTCTCACTCTTCCCCACATCAGACTCCATAGAACAAGTGTTTAGGTCAGAGACCAAATGTCTGAAATGTACAGGTTCTCTCAGAGGTTAGAGGTTAGGTGTAGGTTGGCTTCTTCCTCCCAGAGAAAGATGGCTGAAAAAGGAGAACTCAGGTTATACTGAAGTCACATCTCCATTAGGGCAAGGAGTATACTTTGGCCCTAGGACCCTCACCCACAGCAATCCGCCACTTACCTTCTTTTGGAGCTGGAATTTTGGAGTTGACTGATCTGCGTTTTTGCTTCTGAAAAACAGAACAAATTGCCACAACGTAAGGCTCTTACCAGTCCATGGGGTCCTCTTGTGAGCCTCTGGACTGTGATGAGAGCCCAGGCAGTCCCAGACAGAATCAGCAAAAAGGGAACAAGTGACTTCTCAGGGACAGACAGCAGCTGTGGTCAGATGGCAGGCACTTACCGGGACTGTTACATTTTCCTGTAGTGGCAGATTGTCTTTCGGGTGTAAGGGAAGAATCTGGAAGAGTTCTGGGTTTATTGCAACCACATCATCAATATCAATCTGCAAGGACAAGTGAGTTTCAGTGAAGCAACAGTCCTTGACCTGAATGAATGGCTGTAATCAAGGCAGCCACGATTCGGGCTTTACCAACCTTACGTTCCATTAAGCACTGAGCACTACAAAATAGTTATTCCTTAGTAATGGTTTACCATCTAGATGGAATGAGTTTCCAGATTCCAAGCCAACGGGAGACTGTGAGTGCTGAGGAGGTGGCAAGGAAAGCAGACAGGTAGGCACACAGAAGTCCACAGTAGACCTGTGCCACTTGGCTGTCCTACTGATCTGCTGGACACTGATGTCCTGCTGGTCACAGCCCCCTGAGCACTTCCTGCTGGCTGACACGAAGGAGGAAATGTGTTCTAACCGGCTGGTGATAGTCAAAATGGAGGGCCCCTCGGGATCTTAAAGCAGGAGCAGGTTCCCGAAAGCTGCTACCTAACGCTAAGTCTACCTACATTTTCTACTGGGCCCAGAAACTTCTTCCCGGTCACACCTTCCTGTTGATGCCTTTCCTAGTTCCTGCTCACACCCACAATGAGGTCACAATTCTGGGTTTACATCACCAGAGTCCTGTAACTCTTTAGGAACAGCTTCACCAGCACAACTCAGGTTTGGAGCAGCAAATCCAGCTGTGGGAGGCGGCTCAGAGGGAAAGTAAAGTTTCTTTGCACGTGTGAGGCCCTGTTTCCACTCTTCAGCACCACACATGCATACAGGACACTAAATGGATCTCACCTGCTTTATATTTTGAAACAAACAAAGCTAACACCCTAGGGTGAAAGCTTTACCACCTAAATCCACAACCTGCATCTACTTGTTTATTTTTTACAGTGCTGGAACTGGCACCTAGGCTTAACAGACAAAGCAAGTACTCTATCATTTAGCTACACCTCCAGTTCAGACTGTATTTATTAACAGCCTTACTCAAACGTGTCAGGAACGAGTAAGCCAGGGCATGCAAGAGAGGGTAACTAAAGAGAAACTCAATATTGCACCTTTCTGTGAATTCCAATTCTAATGGGAAAGAAAAGTCATTCGTATCAAGGGGTAGAAATCAAGCCGCATGGGTCAGATGAGGACAGCATCACTGTTCGCAAAAGCTGGCAAGGACTGCACTAACCACTGTCCTGAGGACACTCCTTGTATTGCCACACGTTCCTACCTTGTGCCCAAGCCGCAGACTACACAGAGCATAAACACAAGAGCCCAGACTCAATACAGCCCAAGTCTCTTACATAGAGTCACACCGAGCATCCTAGTACAAAGAAGAAGAGTGTGAAAACAGAAAGGAGGCTTTAGAGATGGAGATGTGGCTCAGTGGAGTAATACAGTAACATGTGAGGCCTTTGATGAAGCTGTCTCCTCCCCACTTGTATAGATCTCACACATACCAGTTCTCTCTCTCTCTCTCTTTCTCTCTCTCCAAAAACAGAGTGTCCTGGCTGTCCTGGAACTTGCTTTGTAGACCAGGCTGTCCCTCAACCTCAGACCCACCTACCTCTGCCTTCTGAGTGCTGGAATTAAAGATGGGTGCTACCGCTGCCCCACTCTCTCTCTTTGATAAAGGGTCTCACTATTTAATACAGGTTGGCCACAGACTCTGTGTGGGCAGGCAGAAGATCTATAATTCCAGCATTCCTAAATCAAGATGGAAGATGAAGACAGGAGACTCACCCAGAGGCTCCCAAGCTAGCAAGCATGGAGGACTACATCAGTGGAAAGAAAAGACCCTATTTCAATAAGGCGGGAGGGGAGAAACAGCTCCCCGCGGTTGTCCTGAAATCCTCACACGGGACACATGTGCACCATGACACTCAGGCGCTTCCTCCCTCCACACACACACACAGACACACACACACACTCTCACACTATTTTTTTGGTCTCACTATGTAGCTCAAACTGTCCCGGAATTCACTGTGCATATCAGGCTGACCTGGAACTCACAGAGATCTCTGCTTCCCAAGTGCTGGGATTAAAGGTGTGCAACACCACTGCAAGGCACAAGTATTCTTTAAAGGAAGAAGACTTACGTGTGTGTGTGTGTGTGTGTATTGTTTTGACAGGCTCTTACTATGTAGACCTGGCTAGCCTAGAACTCACTATGTGAAGCAGGCTAGCCTCAAGCCCATACACATCTACCTGCCCCTGCCTTCTGAGCACTGAGAAAAGGTATGCACCACCACACCAGGCCTTCCTGTGTTACCCTGTGAAATTCCGTTAGAGATAGCATCTTATTCACCCACATTCCCAACCTTCAACGCATGCTCTGTCCCTCTGGAATCAGTTCAGAAGGGCTTTGTGGCTAAATCCTCCCACTGAGGCAGACACTGTCATTGTCACCTTCATTTTATAGGTTAGCAAATGGAATTTCTTTTTTCCTTTTTTCGAGACAGGGTTTCTCTGTGTAGCTTTGGAGCCTCTCCTGGAACTCAGTCTGTAGACCAGGCTGGCCTCGAACTCACAGAGATCCATCTGCCTCTGCCTCCCGAGTGCTGGGATTAAAGGCGAGCGCCACCACCACCCGGCAGCAAATAGAATTTCTAAGAACAGCACCATGACTAGGAATACTTTGTGAATACAAAGCAGAGGCAGAGACAGACTAGAAATCTGGGTTTATAGTCACAGACCAATGACTTCTCACAACACCACGCCTTCTTCTACTTTCCTCAATATTGCATGGTTCCCCCACTAAAGCTAAACACCGTGGTTGCCAGAGATGAAAACTCTCCAGTCTCTTTTCAGTCTTTTGGCTGCTACCAAAGCATCCTGAGTCTGCTCTGTCTGTTCTGCCTATGGCCAGCCAGCTTTACAACTCAGACCTTAGTACGGATACATGCCAGTAGCCTTCACATCCCTTCCAAACCCCACCTGGAGTGCATCTTACACTGTTCACCTGTGTCTTCCGTCACCAGGAGCTTTATGATTTGGCATTTGGAAAACACACCTTCGTTTCCTTTACTGGGTTACTAATGTTGTTACCCAAACTGAAGCAGTAGCGTACACTCATAACCCAGTTTAGGTAAATAAGCAAAACCTTAGGATTCACCGTAATTTGCTCTCCTCGGACACACCAGAAGCTAATTGCTTCAATTTGGAACACCTGACTAAATGAAGGTCCAGCGTGTCCAAAGAGGACAGCACAACTTCAGAAACCGGGCTCTCACAGGTAAACGCCATATAAACATTCTCATAGAACTCACCTCTTTGCCCTTTGTGTTACCCCCTTCTGTCCATTCCACAGAAACACAGGATTTCTCCAAGTTCACTGTGCTTATATTGGCACTGTGAATTAAGCCTGTGTATGAAAAGATCTGAGGTTATCCATCTGCCTGCTTAGAACTTAACTTTTATACTCCACTTAGCTTTTAGGATCCTACAGAGACTTCCAATGTAGAATTTACCCAGGAAAGGAAAATCGGTTTCCACCCCTTTTAAAACTCAATACAAACACTAATAATCCTCGTGGGGATTCACCCTTTGACCATCCCACAGTTAGGTGGATAGGGAACAGGCTTGACACCCTAGCTACATAGGGTAAGTATTCATCTCCGATTCAGACTCTGCAATGGAAAGAAGGTTCATTTGAGCAAGGAAGTCACTAAAGTCCTTAGAGGAGCTGCTCCTGACCGCATCGGTTAATAAGAGCTGACCTCCCGGGTTTCCCTAACTCAGTCGTTGTCTGGCTATCGCACAAATGACACATTATTCGACCAGTAGTCATCGCTTAATAAAAACGTAAGATTGTCTTACCAGTTCCTTAAGAGCAGGGATCTTGCTCGTTAACTTTGAATCCCTGCGCCTAACATACTGCAACCGCACCATACACAGCACCATCTGGAGGCTAGGAAGCCGAGCAGTTTCAGAGAAAGATGCCGCACAAGTACAGACACCGGCTCCTACCTAGGCGCGTGTAACCCAGCCGCACAGCAGAGGTGCTCCGCCCACACCCAGAAAACTGGCAAAGGACCCACAACCAGGGAGGGCAATGTTTCCCTCAGTGTAGGGGACACCGACAGCCAGTGCAGGGACATCGAACCCCTCATTGTGGGATGGGGAAAATAGTGTTCCAAAGCTTGTCGTTTGGGGGCCGGGTAACCATCTTGGCATTCTCACCGCTCTTGCGTCCCCTTGGCCTCAGGACCCTGCCCTCACCATTACTCCGTTGAATCTTGATGGAAAGACCAGGAAACAATCGGGAGTGAAGCGACTCCATGGACTTGAGAACAGCAGCAGGTAAAACAAATGCAAGAAGTCTGGAAACTATCACTCTGCTAATACAGCTCAGTAATAACGCCGCCTAAACCGCTGCAGTTTAAATCCCGCGCGCTAGCGTCCTTACGACGTCACCAAAGCGGAAGCACCGCCGAGCATTTTGGGATATGTAGTCCTGGTCTCAAGACTTCCGGCGCGTGGGCAGTCTCTCTAGCGCTACGATATATGGGAATATTTCCAAACCCGTGTTCCTTTCCCAACTCAACCCTCTGCTTTTGTGTACCTCTGTGAAATTTACGAAAATTGTTTCAATAAGGGCCCTGTGGTTCTGTAGACACGGTTCAAATCCTGGCTTCTTTAGTAAGTAGTTCGATAACCTTAAAGACGTCAGATACTTTTTTTTTTTTTTTTGGTTTTTTTTTCGAGACAGGGTTTCTCTGTGGCTTTGGAGCCTGTCCTGGAACTAGCTCTGTAGACCAGGCTGGTCTCGAACTCACAGAGATCCGCCTGCCTCTGCCTCCCGAGTGCTGGGATTAAAGGCGTGCGCCACCACGCCCGGCAAGACGTCAGATACTTGATGCTTGCTTTCTCTTTGAAATCTCTAAAATATTTTGAAGACACCAGTTTAACATAGTTTTGAGTATCTGCTAGACATGGTGCCAGACAGAAGTAGTGAAAAGAACAAGACAAAGCCGGGCGGTGGTGGCGCACGCCTTTAATCCCAGCACTCCGGAGGCAGAGGCAGGCGGATCTCTGTGAGTTCGAGGCCAGCCTGGTCTACAGAGCTAGTTCCAGGACAGGCTCCAAAAGCTACAGTGAAACCGCGTCTCGAAAAACAAAACAAAACAAAAAATCTGTTTAGGCCGGGCGGTGGTGGCGCACGCCTTTAATCCCAGCACTTCGTAATTTACCTGTGCTGGCCTTGAACTTGCTCTATAGAGCAGGATGACTTTGAACTTCCTGTTTTCGGTCACAAGTAACTGGAACAGCAGGCCAGTGTCACCAGGTTAGTTTTGACTTAGTTTGGGCTCTCTTAATCTCCCAGTTGCTTATTCTTTTGTTGGGGTTATTTGTTTGTTTTGTTGGTTGCTTAGTTTGGCTGGCTGGCTGGCTGGTTACAATTCACTCTGTAGATTAACCAGACCGACTTCAAACTCAGATCAACTTGCCTCTGCCTGCCACCTGCTGGGATAAAGGCATGCATCATCACCACTGTCCTGGTTGGGGTTTATGTTTGTTTTGGTTTTGGTTATGTTGCCTTTTGATTTTGTTGTTTTTCCTTGCTATTTTTCTTATCTAGCTTTATTTTATGTGCATTGGAGTGAAAGTGTTAGATCCTCTGAAACTGGACAAGTGTGAGCTGCCATGTGGGGTGCTGGGAATTGAACCCCAGGTCCTCTGGAAGAGCAGCTAGGTGCTCTTAACCACAGGGCCATCTCTCCACCCGGCAATTTTTGTTTTGTTTTGTTTTGTTTTTTGTTTTTCGAGACAGGGTTTCTCTGTGGCTACTAGCTCTGTAGACCAGGCTGGTCTCGAACTCACAGAGATCCGCCTGCCTCTGCCTCCCGAGTGCTGGGATTAAAGGCGTGCGCCACCACCGCCTGGCTGCTATTAGTATTTTTTTTTTTTTTAGGGGACTTTGTTGATGTTTTTTTTTTCCAGTTAGGATCTCAGATAAACTGTGTCTGCCTCCTGAGTGCTGGGTTTAATGGCTTGAACCGCGATGCCCAGCTGGACTTTTTGTTCTTATTAGCACAGATAAAGGAAAAGTGATAACGAATTCTCCAGAGTGGCATAGGCTCCAAAGAAGAATTCTAACATTTTCTTTTCTAGTTTGGTTGGAATTTTTTCCCCAAAGTGGAAGAACTGGCTTTTGTTGTTTTTTGTTTTGTTTTGTTTTAAGAGGGTCTCATGTAGCCTCCTCTGACCTGGAACCTTAATCTATATTCAGGGACAACTTTGAGTTCTGGTCCTCTTGTCTTTGCCTCCCCAGTTCGAGGTCCTAAGCACACACCACTACCTGCAGGTTTGACAGAGGTGAGGGTGGAAGCTGAGATTTGTGCATGGTAGATAAGCAATAGGCCCAGTGAACCAGCTCCCAACCTCTCTGCTTTGCTTTTTAGTTAGTCCTTAGATTTGCTCGGATGACCTTAGCGCGACCTTTAAAACACTTCTGAGAGCAGGGGTTGAGAAAGAGGGTCTAGAAGGGACGGAAAAAAAAGTGAGGGAGAGAGGGGCTGGGCTGAGAGAAGTGGAGAAAAATAAAAAATAGCAAAAAGTAATGGGGAAGGAAGATATGTGAAAAAAAAAAAACAGGCAGTATTTCAAGACATCGGCCTAATAGTAACTCTAAATTTCAACTGAAAAGACTGGTCCTGAGGAGCCATTCACAGGACCTCCAAAAATTAACAACGAATAAGTTATGTAAGTAAAAAAATCACATTGTATCCCTATGATCTGTTTGTGCCGCCGCATAAACTTCTCAATGAAACGTAAGCTTACAATAGTAATGGTGACTTTTACTGAAAATAATTATATAAATAAATGGACTTCATAATGCCACTGATACATGCTTTCATCAATCTATGAAAGTCGTACCTTTGTGATGGAAAAATGAAGCCAGTCATTCCGTTGTTAAAATTACCAATGATACCTTGCAGTGTATTGTGGGTATGTAAATGACGCTAAGTCACCCAGCTGAGCTCTCCGGAAATACCTATTTCCTCTCCGCCCCCCCATGTAAAGGTGTGAGCTGACCACCAGGGGGCAGTGCTAACCCGAGATTTTCGGAGTGGAAACCTGCTCAGCAGTCTGAATTCAAATGGATCCCTGGAAGTGCAATCAGTTGTAGAGCCCTTGTGTGTATACTCGAGGCGCTGGATTTCACCCTCCGCATAAATCAGTAAATAAACAACACCTCGAAAATGAGCGTATCCGTACGTTTCTTTAACACAAAGGATTGAGCATCCGAGGTCCTTCCCTAAGACACTGGACTGTGTGTCAAGCCCTGACAATGGGAAGTTCAAAGACAAAGGGAGGCCAAACCCTGGAGAGAAGAGCGGGGCAGAACTTACCTCACCTAAGATTTGCCTCAAAGGCAATCAGAGTGGTTAACTGGAAATTTAAGCATGGCATTCAAGATATAGAGAAGTTGGGCTGGGCGGTGGTGGCGCACGCCTTTAATCCCAGCACTCGGGAGGCAGAGGCAGGTGGATCTCTGTGAGTTCGAGACCAGCCTGGTCTACAGAGCTAGTTCCAGGACGGGCTCCAGGGTAAAGGAAGAGGGAGAGTATATGGCATTTTGGGCACAGGAGAGTTAAGTAAGGATGAGACTTTTATTTTTCTGGAACTGGAGAAAGAATGGCTGACTTTGGTGCCCTCTGGAACTTAAGGAAGCAGGGCCCTGTTTGAGTTACCATATATGAGGGAGTGTCTTGAGCTGGAAGAGTAAAAGGTTTAAGGTGGGACAGGTGGATCCAATGAGGAAGTCCCTGGAGCTTGGCAGCTGTGGGAGTTATGGAATTACTTTAAAGGGGCCCTGCCATTTATGGGAAAGGGGTGAGGGGCGTTGGTCTCGGGGAGAGAATAGCACCTGATCCCCTATTTTAATCAGTGGTAGGCATGAATTAGCACATGGTTGAGGTAATGAGTAGTCGGAAAAATCCCAGAATAGGGGGCAAAGATGGATTAACAGCGGAGTATGCAGATGATCAGGAACGGGAGAGATTTTAGGTGAGAGACCAGGGTTAAAACCGGCTGCCCATACATGAGTTCAAAGGGTGAGATGAAAAGGGGGCTTTTGGGGAGAGCCCTACGCCTTAGCAGGGCCAGAGGCAAAAGTTTTACCCAGTCGAGGTGAAGCTCCTGTGACATTTTAACAAGAATATTTTTTGAGCTGGGCGGTGGTGGCACACGCCTTTAATCCCAGCACTCGGGAGGCACAGGCAGGCGGATCTCTGTGAGTTCGAGACCAGCCTGGTCTACAAGAGCTAGTTCCAGGACAGGCTCCAAAACCACAGAGAAACCCTGTCTTGAAAAACCAAAAAAAAAAAAAAAAGAAAAAGGAAAAGAAAGAAATAAGGAACAGGACCCCCTGGAGAGGAAGAAAGGGAGACCACCGTGTTCCTCTTTTGTGGAATTACTTAAATACCCTGGGGAGTGGTCCTGACCCCACCCCCAGGGAGGGGTCAGAACCTGGCCAGCTGGGATTTGGAGTCCAGACCAGGCCCGGGGGCTGGAATAGATGCCAGGGACTGGGGCCTATGCTCCCAACTTGACATTGGGCAATCACCCAAAGTCTCATTTGCAATGATGACTCGACCAACTTTGGCTAAGGCCTAGAATAACTGACAGACCATTTTCAGAGGTGGGAAATTTTTCAAAACCGTCTTACCCTGTCTTGGCAAGATTTGACACTCCTGCTTATCCATTTCCAGATACTATGTATCTTGTCAATGGTTAAGGCATGGGCATTTCTTTGTCTAAAGGCCAGTTTTCCAAGAAGAAAATAAGCTCCAAATGGAGTGTCTAAAGTGCTCAGCATTCTCTTGGGAATAGATTGCTGCTGCCAGGAGCATTTGTGCCTCACTTCAACAGAAACCCAAGTTATTTAAATGCCATACTCTACAGCTCTTTGAAGTGGTTGAAGACTACCTCTTTATGCAGAATACAATCTCTATGTATCTAAAGAACCTGATTAGTGGGCTGGAGAGATGGCTCAGTGGTTAAGAGCATTGCCTGCTCTTCCAAAGGTCCTGAGTTCAATTCCCAGCAACCACATGGTGGCTCACAACCATCTGTAAAGAGGTCTGGCGCCCTCTTCTGGCCTTCAGTCATACAGACAGAATATTGTATACATAATAAATAATATTAAAAAAAAAGAGCATATAAGAACCTGATTAGTCGCCGGGCGGTGGTGGCGCACGCCTTTAATCCCAGCACTTGGGAGGCAGAGGCAGGCGGATCTTTGTGAGTTCGAGACCAGCCTGGTCTATAAGAGCTAGTTCCAGGACAGGCTCCAGAACCACAGGGAAACCCTGTCTCGAAAAACCAAAAAAAAAAAAAAAAAAAAAAAAAAAAAAGAACCTGATTAGTCTAACTATAAGTATGACAAACATAGATGACTATTGATCTATAATTCTTAATACCTATATAACTTAAAAAGAATAAGATTTCATATTAGAATATTATACAATAAACAAATGTGCAACAAGTGAGGACAATGACCTCAAACTGCAAACAATGTATAAGTATCTTAATCAGAGGTAGAAACGTACATTGCAATATGATAAATATATATCAATATATAAAAATGTTTTAAGCAGGGGGCTGGAGAGATGGCTCAGTGGTTAAGAGCATTGCCTGCTCTTCCAAAGGTCCTGAGTTCAATTCCCGGAAACCACATGGTGGCTCACAACCATCTGTAATGAGGTCTGGTGCCCTCTTCTGGCCTGCAGACATACACACAGACAGAATATTGTATGCATAATAAATAAATTAAAAAAAAGAAGAAAAAATGTTTTAAGCAGAGCTAGAAGCATGTATTCATACAATATTCAATATATTTTATCTTTGTATCAATATACAAGCATCTATACCAATGTAATTGCCTGTAAATAATAACTCACAAGTATTCACTCTACTACTCACTATTATTAGTAGTGTGACGAAACTCACACTAGTCCATTATCCCATCCAATTTCCCCCCTTTTTAAAGAGATCCCTGAGCCTATAAAATTTCACCCCAACCTCCAACTCTATAACAATTATAGTCAGCCCCTAAATGATGTCCCTAACCCTGAGGACAAACTTTGTTGGGAGAGGGGACATCGTCTTCTAGAATTACTTCCAGCTGTCATGGGGGCAATATTCTCTCTAAAGGATCCTGTGAAAGTAAAATGATGTTTAAGTTCCAAGATCACTGTCTGGTATAATTTCAAATAGTATCTGATTATTTGGTAGGGTTTTTTCAGAGGTTCCTATTTGGAGTTCTGGCCAGAACATTGGAAAAAGTACACCATTTAGGCTAACCAAGTTGAAACCATCTTGAGAAGCTGGTATCCAAAAGAGGTCTTGTAGTAGGGCTATAAGCGTCATGACATCATAATAACCAGGTGGAGTTGTTGTTGTGGGGCCCCATCTTCTTTGTGGAAACTTCGAAGATTACTGCAGGAAAATTCATTGTTCATTGTGGAAAACTTAAACATTATTTATATAAACATATACAGACATATATATATATATATATATTCAATGAAAGGTACGATAGAGACAAAAATAGATATGAAGAGAAGTAAATTTTTTTTCTATATTCTTTTTTCTTTCTGTCCCATATCACGGCACCTGACATGAGACAGAAACTCTGAATTTTTCTTTCTCTTTTTCTTTTTTTTTTTAAGATTTATTTATTTTTTATTATGTGTACAACATTCTGCCTCGATGTATGCCCGCCCGCCAGAGGAGGGCGCCAGATCGCAGTACAGATGCTTGTGAGCCACCATGTGGTTGCTGGGAATTGAACTCAGGACCTCTCGAAGAGCAGCGAGTGCTCTTAACCTCTGAGCCATCTCTCCAGTCCCTGAATTTTTCTTTTGACAACATGCTTGGATTTAGAGAGGGACAGAGACAGTGTCCAAGTCCTAGGCCAGCTCTATATATTCATAAATATATATACATAAATATATTATGTAAATGTATATGTTTTAACACCTGTACTATGAGTCATTCATATTCGTTTTTCTTGAATATCTATATTTGATAGTTATTTTTCCTTCTGTCAGAATCCAAACATCTAGGGTCTCTTGAAATTTGAAGATGAGTATTTTCCTGCAAAGACAAGAACAGAACCCTGCCCCCACCCTATATGCTTTCCCTACCACCTGTATGATTGCCACCATTGTGGAGGAGGTGTCATCTCTCTTTTTCAAGAGGTTTCTTCTTTTCACACCAAAACTTTATAATTTTAATCATATCCATAGTTTTCCTTCTCCCGCGGAAACAAGAGCAAAACCCCTTCCGCAAAGCAGCACATCTCCTGGCTTCCATTGTGAGAACAATACATCATTGAGATACACTGGTTACCTCACTCAAAATAATGTTTTTTAGCTCCATCGATTTCCTGAAAAATTCAAGCTGTCGTTATTTTTTTCTGCTGTGTAAATGTACCACATTTTTCTTATCTATTCTTTGGTCGAAGGACATTTAGGTTGTTTTCAGGTTCTGGCTATGTCAAACAAAGCTGCTATGAACATAGTTGAGCACATGTCCTTGTGGCACAATCGAGCATCCTTTGGATATATACCCCCAAAGTGGTATTGCTGGGTCTTGAGGAAGGTTGTTTCCTAATTTTCTGAAAAATTGCCACAGACATTCAAAGGGGTTGTACCAGCTGTATATTGCCTTTATTATGTTTAGATGTGTCCCTTGTATTCCTGCTCTCTCCAAGACCTTTATCATGAAGGGATGTTGTATTTTGGCGAAAGCTTTTTCGGCATCTAATGAGATGATCATGTGGTTTTTATTTTTCAGCTTGTTTATATGGTGGATTACGATGACAGATTTCGTATGTTGACCATCCCTACATCTGTGGGATGAAGCTCACTTGGTCATGGTGGATGATGGTTCTGATGTGTTCTTCGATTCGATTTGCCAGTATTTTATTTAGTATTTTTACTTCAATGTTCATGAATGCGATTGGTCTGTAATTCTCTTTCTTAGTATTGTCTTTCTGTGGTTTGGGTAGCAGAGTAAATGTAGTCTCATAAAAAGAGTTTGGCAATGTTCCTTCTGATTCTATTGTGTGGATTAACAACCTTACTCAAACGTATCAGGAACGAGTAAGCCAGGGCATGCAAGAGAGGGTAACTAAAGAGAAACTCAATATTGCACCTTTCTGTGAATTCCAATTCTAATGGGAAAGAAAAGTCATTCGTATCAAGGGATAGAAATCAAGCCGCATGGGTCAGATGAGGACAGCATCACTGTTCACAAAAGCTGGCAAGGACTGCACTAACCACTGTCCTGAGGACACTCCTTGCATTGCCACACGTTCCTACCTTGTGCCCAAGCCGCAAACTACACAGAGCATAAACACAAAAGCCCAGACTCAATACAGCCCAAGTCTCTCTCTCCCTGTCTCTGTCTCTCTCTCTCTTTTTTTTTATTTTTTCGAGACAGGGTTTCTCTGTAGCTTTTTTTGGTTCCTGTCCTGGCACTAGCTCTTCTAGACCAGGCTGGCCTCAAACTCACAGAGATCCGCCTGCCTCTGCCTCCCAAGTGCTGGGATTAAAGGCTTGCACCACCACTGCCTGGCCCCAAGTCTCTTACATATAGTCACACCGAGCATCCTAGTACAAAGAAGAAGAGTGTGAAAACAGAAAGGCACGGGCATGAGTAGAGTGGGGAGTGTGGATCTTACTCTATTTGATTGGAGTAAGATAAGATTTATTTATTTATTATTTATACAACATTCTGCCTCCATGTATGCCCGCGCGCCAGAGGAGGGCGCCACATCTCATTACAGATGGTTGTGAGCCACCATGTGGTTGCTGGGAATTGAACTCAGGACCTCTGGAAGAGCAGCCAGTGTTCTTAACCTCTGAACCATCTCTCCAGCCCTGGAGTAAGATCTTAAAAGAGGCTTTAGAGATGGAGATGTGGCTCAGTGGAGTAATACAGTAACATGTGAGGCCTTTGATGAAGCTGTCTCCTCCCCACTTGTATAGATCTCACACATACTAGTTCTCTCTCTCTCTCTCTCTCTCTCTCTCTCTCTCTCTCTCTCTCCAGAGTGTCCTGGCTGTCCTGGAACTTGCTTTGTAAACCAGGCTGTCCCTCAACCTCAGACCCACCTACCTCTGCCTTCTGAGTGCTGGAATTAAAGATGGGTGCTACCGCTGCCCCACTCTCTCTCTTTGATAAAGGGTCTCACTATTTAATACAGGTTGGCCACAGACTCTGTGTGGGCAGGCAGAAGATCTATAATTCCAGCATTCCTAAATCAAGATGGAAGATGAAGACAGGAGACTCACCCAGAGGCTCCCAAGCTAGCAAGCATGGAGGACTACATCAATGGAAAGAAAAGACCCTATTTCAATAAGGTGGAAGGGGAGAAACAGCTCCCCGCGGTTGTCCTGACATCCTCACACGGGACACATGTGCACCATGACACTCAGGCGATTCCTCCCTCCACACACACACACACACACAATTTTTTTGGTCTCACTATGTAGCTCAGACTGTCCCGGAATTCACTGTGCATATCAGGCTGACCTGGAACTCACAGAGATCTCTGCTTCCCAAGTGCTGGGATTAAAGGTGTGTAACACCACTGCAAGGCACAAGTATTCTTTAAAGGAAGAAGACTTACGTGTGTGTGTGTGTGTGTGTGTGTGTATTGTTTTGACAGGCTCTTACTATGTAGACCTGGCTAGCCTAGAACTCACTATGTGAAGCAGGCTAGCCTAGAACTCACTATGTGAAGCAGGCTAGCCTAGAACTCACTATGTGAAGCAGGCTAGCCTCAAGTCCATACACATCTACCTGCCCCTGCCTTCTGAGCACTGAGAAAAGGTACACACCACCACACCAGGCCTTCCTGTGTTACCCTGTGAAATTCCGTTAGAGATATCATCTTATTCACTCACATTCCCAACCTTCAACGCATGGTCTGTCCTTCTGGAATCAGTTCAGAAGGGCTCTGTGGCTAAATCTTCCCAATATTCTAAGGCAGACACTGTCATTGTCACCTTCATTTTATAGATTAGTAAATGGAATTTCTTTTTTCCTTTCTTTGAGACAGGGTTTCTCTTTAGCTTTGGAGCCTCTCCTGGAACTCACTCTTTAGAGCAGGCTGGCCTCGAACTCACAGAGATCAACCTACCTCTGCTTCCCGAGTACTGGGATTAAACACTTGTGCCATCAGAAGGCTCTTTATTTTATTTTTAATTAAGAGAATTTTTAAGCTTGATGTGGGGGCACATACCTGTCATTACAACGTTTAGTAGTATGCAGGAGATCAGGAATTCAAGATCGTCCCTGGTGATGAGGCAAGTTCAATGCTAGCCTGGGATATACGAGACTCCCTAATGGCTGCCCCGCGTTCAGGAGGTTGAGGCAAAGAGAATTGTGCTGATCTTCCCAGGCCCAACTGAGTTCAAGGCCAGCCTAGGGGACGTTCGAGACACCGTCTCAAAATTTCAAGAAGCAAAATCAAAATATCTCCTCCCGAAAAAAAGAAAAAGAACTTTTACTTGGTGTAAATTATAAAACCAGATTTTTATAGCGGGGCCAGGCGTTTAGAGTCCCATGAATCTGGTTTCTGCACTGCCCCCTGGCGTCGGCCCAACATTTACTCCGGGAAAATGAAATCTCCATTTCCGGAAATCCGAGGTTGGTGAACCAGTGTTATTTACATACCCACAATGCACTGCACGCAGGTTAGTGCGAAATTTAACCGTGTAAGCGCTTTTATCTTCTCTTTCTCGCTTTCTTTCCTTCCTAGTGATGTGCGTTTGGGAGCCGTGCGTGAGAGGAAAACAGGCGTCATCGCTTACTTCGTGGAGCTAGCGCCCATCGGTTATCTAGGAGCTGGAGTGGAGCGAGAACGGTAGGCGGGAGGACGTTTGCATACTCTGGTTTCTCTTCAGATCGTATAAATCTTTCGCCTTTTACTAAAGATTTCCGTGGAGAGGAACAACTCTGAGTCTTAACCTAATTTTTTGAGGTCCTGTTTCTACAGGGCTACTATAGTTTGTTTAAAGAAAGTACTTATTCTATCTTTGTATGGTCTGTTTTTTCGGGCTTATTTATGACAACAAAATACTTTGTGCATGTACTTAACGGTGTGGTTTGTGGCATAGCTTTCTTCATTCTGTGTAAATAACTGCTTACCTACTTCTGTATTGTGCTATGGTTATTTCTCATTGCCTCTCTTAGTAGCAGTGAAGGACGGCCTCCCGACGCTGTGTTCTGCTGGGGTTATAGCATTAATCATAGTTGATAGTCGTTTTGAGTGGTGCGTAGGGTGTTGAGGTTCCTGGTGAAGTCTACATGGTGGATGCCCCTGTGTGGGGGGAAAAAGCAGGGCTGTGGTCAGGGCCTTCTTAGTCTGCTCCTGGAGTTCTGGCTCCTGTCCCTGAACCTCTTCACTCAGAAGGATAAAAAGCAAGCAAGGGAGGTGCCGACACCTAAAGCTCACTACTTTCTTAGGGCTTATACAGCACGGAAGTTGAAAGTTTTCGTTCAATGACCTTCCTCCACTTAAGAACGCGAAAATCAAGGCCGGGCGGTGGTGGCACATTGTAGAGAGCCGTGTGGAGTCACACCTGATGGCTATGTGTAGAGAGCTGCGTGGAGTCGCACCTAATGGTGCTGGCTCCCGCCCTCCGCTATCCCGAAAGCGAGTGCTCTCTGTGATAATCAATTCCTAATATCAACTAGGCCTGACTTATGCTATTATCATGCAATGATTGTCAGCTGCTTGCATATGCGGGGACCTATGGGCAGTGCCCACCTGGCAATCCAGGGTTGGTTGCCCATGCCTACTTAAGGGCTGGGAGAGGTTTGCCTAAGAAGAGAGAGGAAGAGAGAGAGAAAGAGAGAGAGAGAGAGAGAGAGAGAGAGAGAGAGAGAGAGAGAGAGAGAGAGAGAGAGAGAGAGAGAGAGAGAGGAAAAGAGAGGAAAAGAGAGGAAAAGAGAGGAAAAGAGAGGAAAAGAGAGGAAAAGAGAGGAGGGGAGAGAGAGAAATTTTACAATTGTCAAAAGGTCCGGAATAAAAACTGCAGTGAGAAGAGCTCTGGTGGTCGCGTCATCCTTGCTGGACGAGGGCGGCCGCGACAGTTGGTGGCCCGTACGGGGACAAGACAAGTGGTGCCGCATACGGGGAACCTCCAAACCTCTCTCCGTGGAGCCCAGAACTTGCTGCAGTCAGGGGGTGCACCGGATAATCCTCAGGTAAAGACTGGGGATCCGCGAAAAAAGCGGGTTTTCCACTCTCGCCGGTAGAAGGGAGAGTGGGGGTAATGAGAGCCACGACCAAAGTGGACGGTTTAAAGTAAGACTAAAAGGAAGAATGGGATTTTAGAATGGGCGCTTCAACATCACACCTGATTTTTCTGGCTCTTAACGAGCTGTTAAGGAGCGCATTGGAAAAGTTTTTGACTGAATGTGACACAATTGCTCCTTGGTTTGCCGTCTCTGGCAATCTTAATGTGTCATCCTGGGACAAGCTTGGTAGAGATCTGAATTTTGCCACCGAACAAGGTACGCTAAGGAAGGGAGTTAGATTCATGTGGTTTGAATTACCGAGACCTCCTGAGTTTGCAGTGGAGTGTGAGCAGCTGCAGCTCCAAGGCCAAGCAGCGCTGAGGGTCTGCAAACCTGCAAACACCCAGGACCTGCCTTGGAGAGACAAGGCCAGAACGCTAGGCCACTCCCAGCGTGTGCCTCAGGGCATAGAAGCGCAGCACAACCAGGGCTGTTCTGTGCTGCCACACCTCCACCTTCCAGCTCGGTGGGGAGGTAGAGTCTCCGCCTCTCCCCAGTGGCTGCCGTGACCTGCGTCCAAGCACAGCTGAAAATGGCAGTAAGAATGCAACGTCCCCGCTCAGCAGGAAGTAGCCAGAGAGACTGACAACGTCCAAATTCCCTATAAGATGATTTAAGTGGGGTTCCTTCAGAGCAGCAAGCCTGCTTCCCTGAGTTCTGCTCCACTCCGTACACCAGTCTCTACCCAGAATGAATGCAGCTGGAGCAGAGCTTTGCTAGGTGGCTGTGGTGGAAGGCACATTGCCTCAGCAGTCGGTGCCTAGCCTGGCAGATGCCACAGCAGTGCTAAGAGTATCAGCAAAGCAACAAGTGCTGGAGCTGAGACAAGCTGGAGCACAGACCCCACAGGGCTGCCCGAGAACGCAGCGTAGCTGCAGGGCAAGGAAAAGGCAATGGCAGTTGCAGGCTCTGCACACCGCTGAAGAGTCTGCAACAGCGAATTTAAATCAAGAGACTGCCTTATTGGAGGAGCAGGTACCTGTGGGTACTGTTTTAGCCAAAGGGTTAGTAGAATACCATAGCCCAAATGGGAGGTTGGGTCTAATGGTGATTAGGAACCCTACTGCTGGCAATCTCAACACCTGTTGTCATGGGCATTTATCTTTAAATCCTGTGTAAGATCAGACAACCCATGAGAATACAGCATATGGTCACTTAGCAGAAGCAGGATCAGCTGAGCTGCTAGGGAAGCCAAAGAGGTGCACGAGAAGGTGTCTTCCATGTGCTCAGCTGACAAGAATGAATGTGCCACGGGGGTATGGCAGCTGGGGTATGTTAAGAGAGGCAAGTCCATACCCTAGTCTGTCAGACATTTCTATCCATCCAGGGCTGTGTGTGACCAGCATTCAGTATGAAAGATTAACCCATGCAGCTAATCTGTCTAAAGAATTGTCTAGATATCTTTTAGGTAATTGGTCTGGTGAATTCAAAAACAACTGGAAAAGCTGTGGATGACGATTGCGACTGCAGATTCCACACGCATGGATACCAGCCTGGCAGAAGGACTATCCTCCTGGATCACTCCATGGATCATCTGAAGGAGTGGGCAGGAGTAGGAGCCCTAACAGGCTTAATGGTGCTTGCCTCCCTGGTATGCCTGTGGTGCATTTGTCACATAAGGGTTTCACAGCATCGCAATGCAGTTATGATCATTCAAGCCTTCACGGCCATTGAAGCAGGACAGTCTCCCCAAGTTTGGCTATCTTAAAAGAGATAGAAGCGAGCACAGGATGCAAGGCTTGCGCACTGCACTTGAGGGTAAGCATACATCAACCTCAAGAAGAGCAAGTCTGATTGCATGTGGGTTGGTGTCTAACTCCCACCTCTGTAAAAAGACACCGGACAGGTCTAGTGTTCTCTGGGTGGATGACACCTGGACAGACACTAGTACATGTTCCATTTTTAACAGAGATCAGACCTCTACTCTTGCCTGTTGCTTTGCAAAACAAAAAGGGGGAACTGTAGAGAGCCGTGTGGAGTCACACCTGATGGCTATGTGTAGAGAGCTGCGTGGAGTCGCACCTAATGGTGCTGGCTCCCGCCCTCCGCAATCCCAAAAGCGAGTGCTCTCTGTGATAATCAACTCCTAATATCAACTAGGCCTGACTTATGCTATTATCACGCAATGATTGTCAGCTGCTTGCATATGCGGGGACCTATGGGCAGTGCCCACCTGGCAATCCAGGGTTGGTTGCCCATGCCTACTTAAGGGCTGGGAGAGGTTTGCCTAAGGACAGAGAGGAAAAGAGAGAGAGGGAGAGTGGAAAAGAGAGGAGGGGAGAGAGAAATTTTACAATTGTCAAAAGGTACGGAATAAAAACTGCAGTGAGAAGAGCTCTGGTGGTCGCGTCATCCTTGCTGGACGAGGGCGGCTGCGACAGCACATGCCTTCAATCCCAGCACTCGGGAGGCAGAGGCAGGCAGATCTCTGTGAGTTCGAGACCAGCCTGGTGTACAAGAGCTAGTTCCAGGACAGGTTCCAAAGCCACAGAGAAATCCTGTCTCGGTAAAAAAAAAAACAAAAAAAAACGCGAAAATCAGAACTAAGAAAGGACTTCTCCAAAGTGGTCCCGCCTGGATTTTATCTCCATTTATGATTGCTTTGAAGAGAAAAATGTCACTTTCCTCTTGGAAAGATTGCTGTTCCACAAATGGTGACAAGGGAGGACGTATCACAACCAGCAGTTTATAGAGAAAATCCAATGAGTCCTGTTCCTAGGGTAGAGACAGGAGAGGCTGCACAGAGTGAGGCCAGCCTCCTGAGTGAAACAGTGAGACCCTCTCAGAACAACAAACACAACAGAAACAGGGCTGGTGAGTTGGCTCCGTAGGTAAGGACACATGCCACCAAGCTTGTCACCCTGAGTTCCATCCCCAGTGTCCACACGGAAGGACAGAGTTGTCGCCTACAAATTGTCCTTTGACCTCCACCGCACACTGTGGCATATGCACAACATAAACACACACAATAAATCAGTTTTTACTTTCATTTTCGTTCATTTTTGGAGTATCTCACTATGTAGTCCTAGAACTCACATAGTCTACCTATTTTGGTTTTTCAAGATTAAGATTAAAGGCACATGGAAATAAATGAAAATCGAATTAATAGTTTTTATTTTATGATACATGTGTTTTCCATGTATGTATGCTTGGTGCCAGTGAGGGACAAAAGAGGTTACTGGAAGCCCCTGGAACTGCAGTTACAGACGGTTGTGAGTTGCCCTGTGTGTGCTGGTAGCTGAACCCAGATCTTCTGAAATAGCAGCCAGGGCTTTTAACAGCTGAGTCTCTCCAGTCCTTAAAAAAAAAACTGTAAGGGGGGCACGGAGAGATGGCTCAGTGATTAAGAGCATTACCTGCTCTTCCAAAGGTCCTGAGTTCAATTCCCGGAAACCACATGGTAGCTCACAACCATCTGTAATGAGGTGTGGTGCCCTCTTCTGGCCTGCAGACATACGCACAGACAGAATATTGTATAAATAATAAATATTAAAAAAAAACTAAGAGAAATTAATGACTTGATCAGGATTCTTAAAAGAAGGGAGTTGCGTCGGGCAGTGGTGGCGCATGCCTTTAATCCCAGCACTCGGGAGGCAGAGGCAGGCGGATCTCTGTGAGTTCGAAACCAGCCTGGTCTACAGAGCTAGTTCCAGGACAGGCTCCAAAACCACAGAGAAACCCTATCTCGAAAAAACCAAAAAAAAAAAAAAAAAAAAAAAAAAAGGGAGTTGCGACTCAATGGTGCCTTATTACCTAGTACTGTAAAAAAAAAAAAAAAAAAAAAAAGTGAGCCGGGCAGTGGTGGCCAAAAAAAAAAAAAAAAAAAAAAGAAAAAAAAATTTAGGACCAGAGAATTGGGAGTGGTGTATCTGACCTGTTTAAGGTGGATCCTTCAATTCGGCTTCCTGGAACTCACAAGAATTCTTTGGGTTTGTGAAAATTTAAAGAGCAGCATATTTATAGCAGAATGACTGTGACAATTTTTTTTTTTTTCGAGACAGGGTTTCTCTGTGGTTTTGGAGCCTGTCCTGGAACTAGCTCTTGTAGACCAGGCTGGTCTCAAACTCACAGAGATCCGCCTGCCTCTGCCTCCCAAGTGCTGGGATTAAAGGCGTGCACCACCACCGCCCGGCTGAAAAGTTTCTTAATAAATATTTAAATGCCATATTCCTCAGATCTCTGAGAAGTTGAGGACCGTTTATCAGATATAAATATAGTATAGAATCTGCCTGGAGAGCTGGGTCCAAACTTGACTGTACTGGCTTTTAACTTAACAGGAAAGATTTACACTCGTTTTGTTTTGTTTGTTTTTTGTTTTTTTTTTTTTTGAGACAGGGTTTCTTTTTTTTTTTTTTTGGTTTTTCGAGACAGGGTTTCTCTGTGGTTTTGGAGCCTGTCCTGGAACTAGCTCTTGTAGACCAGGCTGGTCTCGAACTCACAGAGATCCGCCTGCCTCTGCCTCCCAAGTGCTGGGATGAAAGGCGTGCGCCATCACCGCCCGGCCAGGGTTTCTTTTTTTTATATATTTATTTATTTATTATGTACACAATATTCTGTCTGTGTGTATGCCTGCAGGCCAGAAGAGGGCACCAGACCCCATTACAGATGGTTGTGAGCCACCATGTGGTTGCTGGGAATTGAACTCAGGACCTTTGGAAGAACAGTCAATGCTCTTAACCTCTGAGCCATTTCTCCAGCCCTCTCGAGACAGGGTTTCTCTGTGGCTTTGGAGCCTGTCCTGGAACTGGCTCTTGTAGACCAGGCTGGCCTCAAACTCACAGAGATCCACCTAACTCTGCCTCCTGAGTGCTGGGATTAAAGCCGTGCACAACTACAGCCTGTCCTAAGATTTATACTTGTAAAAAGACAGAAAGAAGAAAAAACTGCTTGCAATACTAGGTTAACGGCAGAACTGACAATATTAATATATTTTAAAACAGGGTTGGATTCATATACGATATATATATATATTTATTTATTTATTTATTTATTTATTTATTTTCGAGACAGGGTTTCTCTGTAGCCTTTTTGGTTCCTGTCCTGGAACTAGCTCTTGTAGACCAGGCTGGTCTCGAAATCACAGAGATCCGCCTGCCTCTGCCTCCCAAGTGCTGGGATTAAAGGAGTGTGCCACCACTGCCCGGCTGATATACTATATTTTTGTAAGAGACTTATAAGTACATACCAGTTTAAAACATAACACTTTTTTTTGGTTTTTCGAGACAGGGTTTCTTTGTAGTTTTGGTGCCTGTCCCGGAACTAGCTCTTGTAGACCAGGCTGGCCTCGAACTCACAGAGATCCGCCTGCCTCTGCCTCCCGAGTGCTGGGATTAAAGGCGTGCGCCACCACTGCCCGGCTAACACTTTTTTTTGTAGTCTGAAATGAGATACAATGAACAAACAATTATAACATTTAACAGTAAACATGGGTGTATTTAAGTTACAATGTGCACATACACGCACAATGAACAGGAGTTGGGTGATGTGGATGCTCTTGGTGTGCCCTGCCAAAGGCATGCCACTGCACAAAACACACAGGTAACTGGGGAACCAGGCAGAGAATAAGTAAAGACGACAGGACTTGGTCACCCGACCTGGCTCTCAGTTATGATGGTGGTGAAGTTGCCTGACAAAAGATGGTGGTAAGGTCACCTGACCACAGTCAAAATGGCAGGGTCACATGTTGTATGGAAGAGAAACCTAGAGGCATGTTCTGCCCTGTTGCCGAGCCACCGTGCAATAAACCATGGCGGGGAAACAATGCCGTGGAATTGAAAACAGCTGCTTTGTGGATCAAACTAATCTGCAGGACCAGTGGTAGTGGTGGCAGGGACACCTCTCTCTACAGGCAGGGCGTTAAAGTCCAGTGACTCGGAAGCCAGAGAGGCTAGAGGCCGCTCCAAAGAAAAGAAAAGAGAAAGAAAGGATAAAGAAAAATCCGGGGCTCCCTGGACCCCCAAATCAAGTGCACTGCACAGTGTATGCAGTGCTAGCGTGGGAGGACCAACCCTGGGTTGTCTGGTCACGATTTTAGCTATGAATAAATGTCAGCAAAGGGCTCAACCATAGCCATGAAGGCTGTGGTTGGGAGCTGGAAGGGGAAAACTCACCACCAAAGCTGCTGGTGTGCATAGAGGTGGGCGTTCAGGCAGATAGTGCACAGAGCTGTTGTAAAGAAACCTGGTTTCAGAAGCCAGGGTTCCAAGTTTTCCCAGATGGCCCACCCATGGGCTGGAGGGAATGTCGAAAAAACCTGGCCAAGTCACCAAGTGCCAATGTTATGGTAAAAGTAAAATGCTGCAGGTCCCCAAGTGTCTGAAGGAAGCAGCGGGTCCCGAGACCACAGAGGGTCACAAAGGCAGGGAGTTCCAGGCAGGGACCCCCAAATAGCCTGCAGGTCATGAGGACCAGTAGGTCCTAGGCAGGGAACCGCATGGTGGGTGAGAGCCCTTGGCAGGGCAGCCAGTCCCATAAGGAGTTATAGAAAGGCAAAATGGCAACGGTTGGAAAACTGGCTGGGAGGATTGGAGCGCCGCATGCGGAGCCAGAGTTCTCTGGTTCGAGTCCCAGGTAAGTCTGTACTGTATACTGTGCTGTATGTGTCTGTGCTTGTGTCTGACTGTCTCTGTGCCCTGTCTGTGTGAGTGACGTCTGCTTGCATAATTAATCTGGAAAAAAAAGAAAAGAAAAGTAAAATGGCAAATGACATTGTTCCTTGATGGGCCACCTAGGTAGTGGATCCCAAACAGGGAGCCATGAAGCTGGTGAGAGGCTTTGGTGGGGCTGCCAATCCCTCAAGGAGCCACAGCCAATCTGGGTGATAGATAGACAGATAGGCACACCATGCAGAGTGAGGGTGGATATTTATTTAGTGGGCTAATGAGGAAAAAGGGAAAAGAGGGAGAAGAGCAGAGAGGAGAGCAGTCATGGCAGCAGCTACCCCTTAGGGAAAGAGATGGAAAAGAAAAGAGCTCAGACTGCAAGCAGAAGGAAGAACTTCCTGCCTTAGCAGTGGATGAGGGGAGGGAGTAGGCAGGGCTTCTCTTTTTTTTTAATTTTATTGATTTTTTTTTTTTTTTTTTGGTTTTTCGAGACAGGGTTTCTCTGTAGCTTTGGAGCCTATCCTGGAACTCCCTCTGTAGACCAGGCTGGCCTCGAACTCACAGAGATCCGCCTGAATTTTATTGATTTTTATTCAGCTCTACATTTTTCTCTGCTCCCCTCCTTGCCTCTCCCCTCCCCTTCAACCTTCTTCCAAGGTCCTATGCTGCTAATTTACTCAGGAGATCTTGTCTTTGTCTTCTTCTCATGTAGATTAGATCTATGTATGTCTCTCTTAGTATCCTCATTGTTGTTTAGGTTCTCTAGGATTGTGATTTGAAGGCTGGTTTTCTTTGCTTTATTTTAAAAAACCAGTAATGAATGAGTACATGTGATAATTTTCTCTCTGTTCTGGGTTAACACACTCAAAATGATGTTTTCTAGCTCTGTCCATTTGCCTGTAAATTCAAGATATCATTATTTTCTGTTGTGTAGTACTCCATTGTGTAAAAGTACCACATTTTCCTTATTCATTCTTCAGTCGAAGGGCATTTAAGTTGTTTTCAAGTTCTGGCTATGACAAACAATGCTGCTATGAACATAGTTGAGCACATGTCCTTGTGGCACGATTGAGCATCCTTTGGATATATCCCCAAAAGTGGTATTACTGGGTCTTGAGGAAGGTTGTTTCCTAATTTTCTGAGAAATTACCACACTGACATCCAAAGGGGCTGTACCAGCTTGCATTCCCACCAGTAATGCAGAAGTGTTCCCTTTTCCCCACAGCCTCTCCAGCATAATTTGGTCCCAGTGTTTTTGATCTTGGCCATTTTTACAGGTGTAAGACGGAATCTCAGAGTTGTTTTGATTTGCATTTTTCTGATGACTAAGGATGTTGAACATTTCTTTAAGTGTCTTTCAGCCATTTTAGATTCTTCTGTTGAGAGTTCTCTGTTTAGGTCTGTACTCCATTTTTTAAAAAAAATATTTATTTATTTAGTATACGATATCCTGTTTGTGTGTATGCCTGCAGGCCAGAAGAGGGCACCAGACCTCATTAAAGATGGTTGTGAGCCACCATGTGGTTGCTGGGAATTGAACTCAGGACCTTTGGAAGAGCAGGCAATGCTCTTAACCTCTGAGCCATCTCTCCAGCCCCCCTTCATTTTTTTTAATTGGATTATTTGTTCTTTTGATGACCAATTTCTTGAGTTCTTTGTATATTTTGGAGATCAGACCTCTGTCTGATGTGGGATTAGTGAAGATCTTTTCCCATTCTGTAGTCTGTCATTTTGTCTTATTGACCATGTTGTTTGCTTTACAGAAGCTATTCAGTTTCAGGAGATCACATTTACCAATAGTTTCTCTCAGTGTCTGTGCTGCTGGGGTTATATTTAGGAAGTGGTTTCCTGTGCCAATGTGTTCAAGTGTAGTTCCCACTTTCTCTTCTATGAGGTTCACTGTGACTGGCATTATGTTGAAGTCTTTGATCCATTTGAACTTGAGTTTTGTGTATGGTGATAGATATGGATCTATTTTCATTCTTTTACATGTTGATATACAGTTATGCCAGTACCATTTGTTAAATGTGCTTTCTTTTTTCCATTTGATATTTTTTGCTTCTTTGTCAAAAATCAGGTGTTCGTAGGTATGTGGATTAATGTCCCGGTCTTCGATTCAGTTCCATTGGTCCTTCTGTCTGTTTTTATGCTAATACTAGTCTGTTTTCAGTACTGCTGTTCTGTAGTGGAGTTTGAAGTCAGTGATTGTGATGCCTCCAGAAGTTCTTTTAATGTACAGAATTGTTTAGACTAACCTGGGTTATTTTCTTTTTTATATGAAGTGGAGTACTGTTCTTTTGAGGTCTGTGAAAAATTTTGCTGGGATTTTGATGGGCATTGTATTGAATCTGTAGATTGCTTTTTGTAAGATCACCATTTTTACTATATTAATCCTGTCTACCCAAGAGCGTGGGATATCTTTCCACTTTCTGGTGTCTTCTTCAATTTCTTTCTTCAAGGATTTAAAGTTCTTGGTGTACAAGTCTTCCACTTGTTTGGTTAGAGTTACTCCGAGATATTTTATGCTATTTGTGGATATTGTGAAGGGTGTTGATTCTCTGATTTCTTCCCCAGCTCTTTTATCATCTGTGTACAGGAGGGCTACAGATTTTTTTTAGTTAATCTTGTATCCTGCTATATTACTGAGAGTGTTTATGAGTTGTAGAAGTTCCTTGGTAGAATTTTTGGTTTGCTGATGTAAACTATCATGTCATCAGCAAATAGTGAGAGTTTGACCTTTCTTTTGTTGTCTTATTGCTCTAGCTAGGACCTCAAGAACTAAATTGAATAGACATGGAGAGAGTGGACAACCTTGTCTTGTTCCTGATTTTAGTGGGATTGCTAGGAGTTTCCATTTAGCTTTCTGTTAGCTTGCATATTGCCTTTATTATGTTTAGGTATGTTCCTTGTATTTCTACTCTCTCTAAGACCTTTATCATCAAGGGATATTGTATTTTGTTGAAAGCTTTTTCGGCATCTAATGAGATGATCATGTGTTTTTTTGTGGTTTTTCTCTGTTTTTTTTTTTTTTTTTTGGTTTTTCGAGACAGGGTTTCTCTGTGGCTTTGGAGCCTGTCCTGGAACTAGCTCTTGTAGACCAGGCTGGTCTCGAACTCACAGAGATCCACCTGCCTCTGCCTCCCAAGTGCTGGGATTAAAGGCGTGCGCCATTTCTCTGGTTTTTCGAGACAGGGTTTCTCTGTGGCTTTGAAGCCTGTCCTGGAACTCACTCTGTAGACCAGGCTAGCCTTGAACTCACAGAGATCCGCCTGCCTCTGCCTCCCGAGTGCTGGGATTAAAGGCGTGTGCCACGCCTCCCCCAGCTGATCACATCATTTTCATCTTTCAGTTTGTTTATATGGTAGATTACATTAACAGATTTTGTATGCTGAACTATCCCTGCATCGCCAGAATGAAGCCAACTCTTGGATTCGATTTCCCAGTATTTTATTTAGTATTTTTGCATCAATGTTCATGAGTGAGATTGATCTGTAATTTTCTTTCTTAATAATGTCTTTCTGTGGTTTGGGTATCAGGGTAATTGTAGCCTCATAAAAAGAGTTTGGCAATGTTCCTTCTGCTTCTATTGGTGTGGAACAATTTGAGGAGTATTGGTATTAGTTCTTTTTTGAACATCTTTTAGAATTCTGAGCTGAAACTATCTGGTCTTGGGTTTGATTTGTTGGTGTTTGGGAGACTTTTGATGACTGTTTCTATTTCTTCAGCAGTTATAGGTCTGTTTAATTTGTTTCTGGTCTTGATTTAATTCTTTTTTTTTTTTTTTTATTTTTTTTTTATTTTTTTTGGTTTTTCGAGACAGGGTTTCTCTGTGGCTTTGGAGCCTGTCCTGGAACTAGCTCTGTAGACCAGGCTGGTCTCGAACTCACAGAGATCCGCCTGCCTCTGCCTCCCGAGTGCTGGGATTTGATTTAATTCTTGTAAGTGATATTTACCCAGAAAGTTGTCATTTCCTTTTAGTTTTCCAATTTTGTGGAGTCCAGGTTTTTTAAGTATGACCTGATGATTCTCTGTAATTCCTCTGTGTCTGTTGTTATGTCCCCGTTTTCATTTCTGATTTTGTTAATTTGGATATTCTCTATATGCTTTTTGGTTATTTTGGATAAAGGTTTGTCTATTTTGTTGATTGTCTTGAAGAACCAATGCCTCTGCCTCCCGAGTGCTGGGATTAAAGGCGTGCGCCACCACCGCCTGGCTGTCTCATTGATTCTTTTTTTTATGGTTTATTTAACTTTTATTTTATGTGTATTGGTGTGAATGTGTCAGATCCCCTGGAACTGGATTTTCAGACAGTTGTGAGCTGCCATGTAGGTGCTGGGAATTGAACTCAGGACCTCTGGAAGAGCAGTCAGTGCTCTTAACCGCTGAGCCAACTCTCCAGCCCTGTCTCATTGATTCTTTGTGTTATTTTCTTTTTTTTTTTAAATGGTTTATTTATTTTTACCTTCTGTGCACTGGTATTCTGTGAGGGTGTCAGGTCCCTGGAGGTAGAGTTATTGGCAGTTGTGAGCTGCCATGTGGGTGATGGGAATTGTACCCAGGTCCTCTGGAAGAACCGCCAGTGCTCTTAACCGCTGAGCCATCTCTCCATCCCCCTTTTTTTGGTTTTTTGAGACAGGGTTTCTCTGTAGCTTTGGTGCCTATCCTGGAACTAGCACTTGTAGACCAGGCTGGCCTCGAACCTCCAGAGATCCACCTGCCTCTGCCTCCTGAGTGCTGGGATTAAAGGCGTGCGCCACCACTGCTCGACTAGAAGTGTTTCTTTTACATATTAGAGTTCCCTTGTATTTGGGGCATAGATGTTCAGTATTGAAATTTCCTGTGACTAATATGAAATGTCCTTCTTTGTCTCTTTTGATTGATTTTACTTTGAAGTCTATTTTGTTAGATATTAGGATAGCTACACCAGCTTGTTTCTTAGGTCCATTTGATTGGAAAATATTTTCCCAACCCTTTACTCTGAGGTGATGTCTGTATTTGAGGTTGAGGTGTGTTTCTTGTATGCAGAAGATGGATGGATTCTGTCTTCGTATTCAATCTGTTAGCCTGTGTCATTTTATAGGTGAGTTAGGTCCATTTATATTAAGGGACATTAATGACCAGTGATTGCTATCTCCTGTTAATTTAGTTTTTGTTGTTGGTGATGTTAGTTTGTGTGTTTTTTCCTTTGGAATTTGCTGCTATGAGACCATCAATTGTCTGTGTTTTTGTTGGTGTAGCCAACTTCCTTGGGTTGGAGTTTTCTTTCTAGTGTTTTGTGTAGGGCTTGGTTTGTTGCTAGGTATTGGTTAAATCTGGTTTTGCCATGGAATATCTTGTTTTGTCCTTCTATGGTGATTGAAAGTTTTGCTGGGTATAGTAGTCTGGGCTGGCATTCGTGGTCTCTTAATGTCTGCATAATGCTTGACCACGACCTTCTGGCTTTCATCGACTCCAATGAGAAGTCAGATGTAATTCTGATAGGTCTGCCTTTGTATGTTACTTGGCCCTTTTCCTTTGCAGCTCTTAATATTCTTTCTTTATTCTGTATTTTTTTTATTCTGTATGTTTAGTGTTTTGATTATTATGTGGCAAGGGGACTTTTTTTTAAAATCCAGTCCTCTTGGTGTTCTGTAAGCTTCTTGGATCGTCATAAGCATATGTTTCTTTAGGTTGGGAAAGTTTTATTCTATGATTTTGTTAAATATACTTTGTATGCTTTTGAGTTGAACTTCTGCTCCTTCTTCTATACCTATTATTCTTAGATTTTGCCTTTTCATGGTTTCCCATATTTTCTGCATATTTTGGGTTAAGCTTTTGTTAGATTTAATGTTTTCTTTAACTGATGAGTCTATTTCCTCTATTGTATCTTCAGCACTTGAGATTCTCTCTTCCATCTCTTGTATTCAGCTGTTCATGCTTGCGTTTGTAATTCCTAATTGTTTTCTCATAATTTTTATTTCTACAATTCCTTTGGGTTGTGTTTTCTTTATTGCTTCTATTTTATTTTTTAAGTCTTGAATACTTTCTTTCATATGTTTGATTGTTTTTTCTTGGTTTTCTTTAAGGGATTTGCTGATGTCTTCCAATTTTTTGTTTGTCTTTTCCTCAATTTCTTTTTTTTTTCTTTAAGATTTATTTATTTAGCCGGGCGGTGGTGGCGCACGCCTTTAATCCCAGCACTTGGGAGGCAGAGGCAGGTGGATCTCTGTGAGTTCGAGACCAGCCTGGTCTACAAGAGCTAGCTCCAGGACAGGCTCCAAAACCACAGAGAAACCCTGTCTCGAAAAAAAAAAAAAAAAAAGATTTATTTATTTATTTTGTTCACAGTGTTCTGTCTGCATGTGTGCCTGCAGGCCAGAAGGAACCAAAAGCTACGGAGAAACCCTGTCTTGAAAAAGCCAAAAAAAAAAAAAAACAAGATGGAGCTTTTAGTGGAAAGTGGGTGCTCAGAAGTTGATATTTATCTCCTGGACGATAAGATGCTGCCTGTGTCCAGGGAATCACATAATCATCTCTTCTTACACTCCCTGGGATCCTGACCGTCCACCCAGTCTCGTCTCTCTTCACATCTCAGGCATAGACATAGATTCCCAGGGTGCCCTGGCACTGCCGTGGCATCCTGCTGTAGCTGCCAGGGTGAACAGTCAGAAGAAAGGAGCCAACGCACTCAGATCCAAATACAGCTGCACTGAAACACACAGCAGCCGGGCAAGTAAGAAAGACAGGAGAGACTGGGACGTGGGCCTTGACTATTGTTTCGTCTACATAAGGTTTGGGAGGAGCCAAAGAGGCCCAAGTGCTCTGTGCCACCTCAAGGCTGGCCCCTGTTCCTGTGCAATATTGATGGATCTGATTCCAGGTTAGAGCATCTAAGCAATCAAGAATGGCAATGCAGCCGGGTGCTAGTGGTGCACACTTTTAATCCCAGCACTCGGGAGGCAAAGGCAGGAAGATCTCTGTGAGTTCAGAGACAGCCTGGCCAACATAACAAGTTCCAGTCCAGCTAGGGATACATAGTGAGACCTGGTCCCAACCATTACAGTAACAACGACAAGGACAAGAGCCTCATGTGAGCAACAAGCTGCAGGGCTGGCATCCAGGATGGATCCTGAGGGCACCCAGGAGGACCTCCATGAAACACACGGCCCTGAGAAGTGGCTGGCAGGCCACAGGGCAGCGGTGGCTGTTGTCACTGTTGTTTTATCCTGATTGGTCGTTGGTTTGTGACAGAGTTTCACTGTGTAGCCTAGATTAGGCTGGAATTTGCTATATAGCCCATGCTATCCTCAAATGCACAATGCCCCTGTCTCACTCAGCCTTTTCTCAGCCTCCCAAGTGGGTAGAGAGCAAGCCTGTGTTAACATGCAGATCTTCATAGGGAGTGAATCTGCTTGTGCATGTGTGTGTGTTTGTGTATATATACACACACACACATACAGGGTATTGATCTACCTAAGCCTAAATTTATCCGCAAAATCACAATCCTCGGGGGCTGGAGAGATGGCTCAGTGGTTAAGAGCATTGCCTGCTCTTCCAAAGGTCCTGAGTTCAATTCCCAGCAACCACATGGTGGCTCACAACCATCTGTAATGAGGTCTGGTGCCCTCTTCGGCCTGCAGACATACTCACAGACAGAATATTGTATGCATAATAAATAAATATTCAAAAAAAATCACAATCCTCTGCCTTGGCCTCTGCAGTGCAGGAACCATAGGCCTCTCCCTATAGGAAGTGTCTCTGGAGAAAGCAGGTGTTCTAGCCACCTATCCTGGCCTTGAACTTGCTCTATAGGCCAGGATGACTTTGAACTTCCTGTTTTCGGTCACCAGTGGCAGGAATAGCAGACCAGTGCCACCAAGTCCAGCTAACTCAGCTTTGTGTCAGTTTTGATTTAATTTCGGTTCTCCTACTCTCCCTGTTGCTTATTATTTTGTTTAGAATTTTTGTTTCGTTGGTTGGTTGGGACGTTGGGACTCCTTAGATGATCAGGTTTGCCTTGAATTCACAGAGATCCACTTGCCTCTGGCTCCCGAGAGCTGGGATTAAAGACTTGAACCACCGTGCCCAACTGATATTTTTGTTCTTTTTAGCATAGATAAAGGAAAAGTAAAAAAAGATTCCCCAGAGTGGCATAGGCTCCATGAAATTCTAAGATTTTCTTTCTAGTTTGGTTGGGGTTTTTCCCCCAAGGGGAAGAACTGGTTTTGTTTTAAGACGGTCTCAAGCCGGGCGGTGGTGGCACACGCCTTTAATCCCAGCACTTGGGAGGCAGAGGCAGGCGGATCTATGTGAGTTCGAGACCAGCCTGGTCTACAGAGCTAGTTCCAGGACAGGCTCCAAAACCACAGAGAAACCCTGTCTCGAAAAAAAAAAAAAAAAAAAAAAAAAAAAAAAAAAAAAAAAAAAAAAAAAAAGACGGTCTCAAGTAGCCTCATCTGACCTGGAACCATAGTCTATAGCCAGGACAACTTTGAGTTCTGGTGCTCTGATCTTTGCCTCCCCAGTAGTGAGGTCCTAAGCACACAGGTGTACCAAGAATAATAAAATCCAGAGACTGATACTGAGGTTCAACCCGAAGACCAGAGCAGCCAATCCACTAAAGAAGTCTCACCCCTACCAATGCTGGGTGACCACAGACTAAGCCGACTAATTCTCCCCTTCCATTTTATATTCCCTCTAGTGCTGGGACTTCCTAGGACTGGCATCAAAGGTGTGAGAAACGACCACCTACATTTGTTTTAGTGTTGATCTTGTGAGCCGAGGGAGGCCTTGTAACCGACGGTCCCGGTGTGCTGATTGGGGATAAAAAGGCTTGAGCGCGGCGAAATTGTTTTGAAGCACACTTCCCTGGTTCGTGTTTTGCCTTTTGGTTTTTTTAAAAAAGAGGCCCCGCTACGGCTCATCCTAGAAGACAATGGCTCTAGGAATAGCAGGACCACCCAAAAATTGGCTGAAATGCCCTAATAATAGAGCATAATTACCTATAAAGTGTGAGGGCTGCCTATACGTATATGTACATGTCTTAGTTCACCAAAGGTAACTTTTTCTTCGAACAAGACAAAACAAAACAAAAAAGTAACACGTCTCCCTCATTCTCACATAATATGGTGAAATTCGCAGCACTGTGAAGAAGACAAGATGGAAAAAAGAACTCAGCGATTTCTCGTTTTAAGCAATGACGCCTGTGCAGTGCATTGTGGGTATGCAAATGAGGCTAAGTCACCACCCTCAGGTCTCCGGGAAAATCTTAAATATTTCTTTTCCCCTGTGTAAAGGTGTGGGCTGACCACCAGGGGGCAGTGCAAACTCCAGGCTTTCGGAGTGGAAAGCTCAGCAGCCTGAATTTAAATGGAACCCCGGAATTGCAGTCAGTTGCAGAGCCCTTGTGTATACGCGAGGCGCTGGATTTCACCCTCCGCATAAATCAGTAAATAAACACCTCGAAAATGAGCGTATCCGTACGTTTCTTTAACACAAAAGATTGCGCATCCGAGGTCCTTGCCTCAGACACTGGAATGTGTGTCAAGCCCTGATAATGGGAAGGTCAACGACACAGGGGCCAAACCCTGGAGAGAAGGGCGGGGCAGAACTTACCTCACCTAAGATTTGCTTCGAACGCCATCAGAGACTAATACAACTAGAGCGCTGTGGGGTTTTGTTCGCTCCTTCAGCGATGTTTGGGACAGGGTTTCATGAACCCTGTGTTGACCTGCCCTGGACTGATCCTCATCATTCCTGTTTCTGCTTTTCTCCCAGCCTCTTCCAGGCTTTGCCCTGCACTGCTGAGGATGGGGCCTCAGGCCTCATACCCACTGTGTAATGTTCCATCGTATCCCTGGCTGAGTCTACTTTTTATTTTTGAGACAATATCTTCGTAATTTACCTTTGGTGGCCTTAATGTTGCTCTGTAAGCCAAGAAGACTTTGAGCTTTCTGCATTCGGTCCGCAGTGACTGAATCACCAGGGTTGTTTTGACTTAGTGTGGGTTCTCCTAATCTCCCAGTTGTTTATTCTTTTGTTAGGGTTATTTGTTTCTTTTGTTGGTTGCTTAGTTGGCTGTCTGGTTGGTTACAATTCACTAGTAGTAGAACCAGGCTGGCTTCAAACTCAGATCAAATTGTCTCTGCCTGCCACCTGCTGGGATAAAGGCATGCATCATCACCACTGTCCTGGTGGAGTGTTTGTTTGTTTTGGTTTGGGTTATACATTTCCCCCTATATTTTGTTGTTTTTCCTTGCTTTTCTATTTTTAGGAGACTGTTGATGTTTTGTTTTTTCCAGCCAGGGTCTCAGTGTGTAGCCCATAAAGTCCATAACTCAGATAACTGTTTCTGCCTCCTGAGTGCTGACATAGGGTTCAAAGAAAGAATTCTAAAATTTTCTTTTCTAGTTGGGTTGGAATTTTTCCCCCAAAGTGGAAGAACTGGCTTTTTGTTTTGTTTTGTTTTAAGAGGGTCTGACGTAGACTCATCTGACCTGGAACCTTAGTCTATATTCAGGGACGACTTTGAGGTCTGGTCCTCTTGTCTTTTGCCTCCCCAGTTCGAGGTCCTAAGCACACACCACTACCTGCAGGTTAGACAGAGGTGTGGGTGGAAGCTGAGATTTGTGCATGGTAGATAAGCAATAGGCCCAGTGAACCAGCTCCCAACCTCTCTGCTTTGCTTTTTAGTTGGTTCGTAGATTTGCTCGGATGATCGTAGCGCGACCTTAAAGAACTGGCTGTAGTTAAACAAAACTCGTGGATTTTGTGCTGTCGTCAAGGGCGGCGAGAACATTCGAGGTTTAGTGCCAAGGGGTGAAAAGAGGGGAATGCATGCAAGGCTAGCTTCGGAAAAGGAAGTGATGGAGAGAGTGGATGGGCTCAGGAGAGGGAAGTTATAGAGGGTGGAGCTGACTAGGACATGGACGGTACCTTTGCGGCAAATTGGAAAACTTACCGGTCCTCCTGAGTTAGCCTTCAAAACAGTACACAAGAAAAAAAGAGCAAATAACACGCCATTTGCGTCTTAAAACGTAAGATTGGTCCTATGGAGCCATCACAGAACATCCAAAAATTGATTAGCATTTTGCTTTATTGATATAAATTTAACAAACACTGAAGCAGCAGCATGAACTTCTCAAAGGATTATGACCTTACTTTAGTAATGGTTACTTTTTCAATACCTATACAAATAAATAAACTACGGAATACCTCACTTCATTCTCTCATTAATCGGGAAAGTCGTACCATTGTGATGTTGGAAAAAATGAAGGCAGCCGGTCCGGTGTTAAATTAAGAAACGACGCCTAGCAGTGCATTGTGGGTATGTAAATGACGCTACGTTCGGGGACTGGGATCTCTGGAAATATTTTAACTATTTCCTCCCCCGAACCTCCATGTAAAGACGTGGACTGACCAGCAGGTGGCAGTGCCAACTCCAGATTTTCGGAGTGGAAACCTGCTCAGGAGTCTGAATTCAAACTCCAGAAGTGCATTCGATTATAGAGCCCTTGTGTATAGCGAGGCGCTGGATCGTACTCTCGGCATTAATCAGTAAATAAACAAGAGCTCAAAAACGAGCGTGTCCGTACGTTTCTTTAACACAAAGGATTGGCATCCGAGGTTCTTGCCTCAGACACTGGAATGTGTGTCAAGCCCTGACAATGGGAAGGTCAAAGACACAGGGGCCAAACCCTGGAGAGAAGGGCGTGGGGGGCGGGGGCAGAACTTTCCTCACCTAAGATTTGCCTCGAATGCGATCACAGACTAATGCAACTAGATCGCTGTGCGGTTTAGTTTGCTCGTTTGGGGTGTTTGGGACAGGGTGACTTGTAGCCTAGGTTAGCCTCAATCTCTCCGTGTAGCTGAAAATGACTTTGAACTCGAGATCCTTCTGCCTGCGATTCTCTAGTGCTGGGGCAACCGGCATGGGTCCCCACATCAAACTTGGTTTTGTTGTTCCTGATAGATTGTGGAAGCCCACGTGTGACTCAGTTTCCATCTGGAGTCATTTCTGAATTAAAGAAGTCATTTGAGTTCAAGGTTCCCTGCTGGACTTGCTCCAAATATCCTTGAGGGCTGTGAGAACGTTCTGAGTAAGCCCATGAGAAAGAACACTTTAGCCTAGATGAAAGACACATTATCAAGATTTGGGCTGGTGTATGCCAGATGGAGGCTCTCCTCCTTAGTGTGGGAGCTGCTTCCTACTAACTGAATTCTTAGATTGAGAAAATACACCTGCTGGAGTTTCCTCCCGAGGACAGCGCAGGGAGGCCGCCAGCTGACTGGACTGCCCTCTCTTCTGCCTCCTGCCTCTAATTAGGACACGTGCTGGCTGAGAAATAAACTCCTCAGCCTCAGAGTCCTCTCCCAGGGTACCCCTGGCTGATTTCTGCCAGAGCAGGGCCTACAATGGGTGTTTGGGGTCTTGTTTACTTGTTTTTTATACAGTCCCTGCTAGACTATGCTACCTAGCTACCAATAGACCAGGCAGACCTTGAACTCACAGATGGGCCTGCTTCTTACTCCCTAGTGTGGGAGTAAAGGCATCATATTGTGGTGACCTGATACTCCCCAAAATTCACACGTGTCCTTTACACGTGTTGTGTGGTGTTGTGACAAGCTGCACAGCAGGAGGCCGGAAGCCAACCAGAACGGTTGGTTTTTTCTTTTGTTTTGGTTTGGTTTTTGGTCTTTTTAGAGACAGAGTTTCTCTATGTAACAGCACTGGCTGTCCTGGAACTCACTTAGGAGAACAGACTGGTCTCAATCTCAGAGACTCTCCTGCCTCTGCCTCCTGAGTGCTGGCATGAATGGCGTGTGCACCATTCCCGATAAGTAATTAACGTTTAAAAAGGAAATACGCTGCAGCAGAAGCTGAGACTCAGACAAATGTTCGCAGAGAGAATTACATCTCTGAGAGGGACTGGGGAGGTAGGGTTGTTTGTTTGTTTCCTTGCTGGCTTGTTTGCTTTGAATAACGTAAGAGACTGACTTGGTCCTGTCTCCTCTGCCATTTGTGTGGGGTCCATATCTGGGTAGCTAAATGGACCCCTCACCATCTTTTTTTGTTTGTTTGTTTGTTTGTTTTTTTTCGAGACAGGGTTTCTCTGTGGTTTTGTTTTGTTTTTTTTTAAATATTTATTTATTTATTATGTATACAATATTCTGTCTGTGTGTATGCCTGCAGGCCAGAAGAGGGCACCAGACCCCATTACAGATGGTTGTGAGCCACCATGTGGTTGCTGGGAATTGAACTCAGGACCTTTGGAAGAGCAGGCAATGCTCTTAACCTCTGAGCCATCTCTCCAGCCCCTTCTCTGTGGTTTTGGAGCCTGTCCTGGAACTAGCTCTTGTAGACCAGGCTGGTCTCGAACTCACAGAGATCCGCCTGCCTCTGCCTCCCAAGTGCTGGGATTAAAGGCGTGCGCCACCACCGCCCGGCCACCCCTCACCATCTTAAGAGGTGAAATTACAGCAGCACCGGTTGTCCCGTTCGTCATTTGGGGTAAGATGTGACGGGTCATTACGAGTTAGATCTTTTATCTCAACATGGTCCCCCGACACACAGGGCAAATAAAATCATTAGTATAGAGCCAAGGTGTCTCCCCCTGACCCAGCAGACTATTTCATATGGAGACAGGGGCCTGGTGACCCTGATTCATCCTAGGGCTTAGGATCCTACAGCATTGAAGGCTTGAGTGGCATTTTGGACTGGGTAGCAGTGGTTACTGTAAGAAATTGAAGGCCAGCCGGGCGATGGTGGCGCACGCCTTTAATCCCAGCACTTGGGAGGCAGAGGCAGGCGGATCTCTGTGAGTTCGAGACCAGCCTGGTCTACAAGAGCTAGTTCCAGGACAGGCTCCAAAGCCACAGAGAAACCCTGTCTCGAAAAACCAAAAAAAATAAAAAAATAAAGAAATTGAAGGCCAGGCCAGCTCAGCGTGTGCTGGTGCACATCTTCAATGGCTACCACACTCAGGCGCTCAAGGGGGATGGGTCTCAGGGGATGTAAGGGCCAGGATGCAACATCACTTAGGGGTCAGAAGGTCCTCTGCACTGGGGGACAGCTGTGGATGGTGATGGTTGAGAGCTCTGAGATAACACAGACCTTCAAGATCGATGGCCTGCAGGCTGGAAGACACCAACCTCACCAGAAGGTTAAATCAACAGGGACAAATGGAAAGAGAACATTGGTAAACACAAGCAATAGGGGTTTAACCACAGAAGCCACCCACGTGTCCATTATAGGAGTCCTCCCTTGCACAAAGTCACCATGTGACATTATAGGAGTTGTGGCTTGGAGGTACTTCTTGCTCTTTTTTTTCTTCCCTCCCTCTCTTCCTCTACAAAGTAGAAAGAAAACTTTATTCAACAGCAAAGCAATAATACAAATCAGAAATAAGATGTCTAGAGGCTCACAACGATCTGTAACTTCAGTCCCAGGGGATCCTATGCCTTACAGGACCTATTCTGTCCATGCATGCATAATAATACAAATGTTTACATCAGGCTGGCACACATCTAAAATATTATTTTTTTTTCAAAGAAAGATGTCACAAAGGATTCAATGGACTACAGAAGACTGTACTCAAGGGCTTGAGGGTCTCTTTATTTTTAAAGATTATTCATTTTTGTCTGTTTTCCTGCATATATACAACACGTGTGCCTTTTGTCCATGGAGGTCAGAAGAGGGTATCAGGTCCCCTTGGAAATGGAGCTACAAATTGTTGTAGCCACCACATAGAATCTGTTGAAGGAAAAAAAAGCTGGATGCGATGGCACTTCTTTAATCCCAGCACTCAGCAGGCAGAAGCAGTGTGATCTTTGTGAGTTCGACGCCAGCCTGGCCTATAATATGATCAGCCAGAGGTGTCACATAGAAAAAACACAGGGTGGGGTACTGAACTTGGTCTCTACAAGAGCAGTAAGCCGGCTTGGCCACTTAATCTCTCTCACCATCTCCTTCGTTGGGATTTTAGAATGTCAAGAAGGAAAGAGGGGAGTTTATAAAATTATATTTCACAATTTAGGACCTCTAAACCTGCCTTTTTTCTTTAGCGTTTGAGAAGGGGTAGTAACCTTGACTGGCTTTGAACTCACAGAAATCTGTCTCCCTCGCACTATCTTGTACAATTTGATTGCTTTCAGTTAGTACCAACAAACGGAGACTGGGAAGAACAAAAGGCCTACAGGAGTAGAACATATCTCAAGATATTTTGAGAATCTATAGTACAGAGCCCTAAACAGTATTATGTAAAACGGCGGCCGTTAGTTATGGGCACACCAAGAAGGCACAGAGAAAATACTCAGAGTGCACAGGTACCAAATGGTAACTGAGATGTCGTTTTCACATGTAATACTACTTGATAAAGTCTTTATTTAAACCGGAAGATTTGCCCTGCATAGGCAGGACTTCAAAAAATTGTGTAAAGACTCAGAGTTGTTCCTCTCCACGGAAATCTTTAGTAAAAGGCGAAAGATTTATACGATCTGAAGAGAAACCAGAGTATGCCGTGGTGGCTCCACCCATTGTGTTCGGCCTTAGGTAATTCCTACATAACCAATGGGTGTTTGGTGCACAACATTAGAGGTCAGTGACTTCTGCTTTCGTCTCGCATGAAGGCTCTGGGAGCCGCTTCACTATTGAGAAGACAAAAGGACAGGAAACAAAGTGAAAGAGTTTACGTTTTTAAATGGAAGCGCGAGCTGTGAGCAATGCATTGTGGGTATGTAAAAGATGTAGAATCCAGAGACAGGTTTCCAAAACGCCACCTTTATCCCTGTGCTAGCGGTGAACCACCACCAGAGGGCAGGACGAAAACCGTGTGTACAGGCGTGTAGGCACCACCCACAAAGTCTGATCCCCCACCCTTAGAGAGGGAGCGATTGACATTTGATGGCTTCTGAGGGAGGGAGACTGTGCTGTGTTGCTCCTGCCCAGTAGGACTCCACATCCGTACGAATTTGGGCAGCACTAATTGGACCTGGGAGGTTATTAATAGGCACGTGATAACAACAAAACAATAAGTGAAATAAAAGCACATGAGGTGGGAGGGAGCCAGGTGTAGTAAATTCGAGGAGGTAATGGATGGATGGTGTCTTAGGGTTTCTATTGCTGTGGCAAAACACCATGACAAAAAGCAAGTCGGGGAGGAAGGGTGTATCTGGCTTACAATTCATTCAGCCCTGCTGTTCCTCACTGTAGGAAGTCAGGACAGGAACTCAAACAGGGCAGGACCCTGGAGGCAGGAGCTGATGCAGAGGCCATGGAGGGGAGCTGCATATTGGCTTGCTTCCCATGGCTTGCTCAGCCGGATTTCTTACAGATCCCAGAGATGTCGCCATCCACCATGGGCGGCCACATTCCCACGTTGATCACTAAACAACTAATTGCCTTACAGCTGGATCTCATTGAGGCATTGCCTCAACTGAGGCCCTTTCTCCTGATGACTGTAACTTGTCCAATTGACACACAAACCCAGCCAGTGCAGATACGATCCACACACATTGGAGAGCTGGGTATGGTGGTCCACACATTTATTCTCAACACTTGGGGCAAAGGCAGGTAAATCTCTCTGACTGGAGGCCAACCTGTTGTACAAGTTCCAGACCAGCTTGTGTAAAAAAGAACCTGTCGCAAAATAAATAAATAAAGACTTGTGGAATGGTCTTGATGCATTCACTGTACACGGTGTGCTTTTGCCCAGGGACACAGGATGTGGCCTGAGTGGAGATAACAGAATGTTGGGACACGGAGCCCAGGCCTAGCAGATCCCAAAGAGCAGAGTTGGTAAACATGAGATTTACCTCCAAAGCACCAGGAAGCCACAGGGGAGCTCGAAAGCAGCTCAAGAGGCTGGGGCAGGAGTATTGCATGAATTCAAGGCCATGGTGGTCTACGTGGAAAGTCTATGCCAGCCTGGGATATACACTGTGATTATATCTCCAAAAAAAAAAAAAAAAAAGGAGTTGAGGAGCACCATATATAACAGAAGAAAGGAAAACATGGCCTGATTAGGTGTGAACTTTGTTTTTGCTTTTTTTTTTTTTTTTTTTTTTTTTGGTTTTTCGAGACAGGGTTTCTCTGTGGTTTCGGAGCCTGTCCTGGAACTAGCTCTGTAGACCAGGCTGGTCTCGAACTCACAGAGATCCGCCTGCCTCTGCCTCCTGAGTGCTGGGATTAAAGGCGTGCGCCACCACCGTCCGGCTTATACTCAATTTTTTTTTAAATATTTATTTATTTATTATGTATACAATATTCTGTCTGTGTGTATGTCTGCAGGCCAGAAGAGGGCACCAGACCTCAATCCAGATGGTTGTGAGCCACCATGTGGTTGCCGGGAATTGAACTCAGGACCTTTGGAAGAGCAGGCAATGCTCTTAACCGCTGAGCCATCTCTCCAGCCCCCTTATATTCAATTTTAAAAATTGGGCTATGACTCAAGGAACCAAAAACTACGGAGAAACCTTGTCTCGAAAAATCAAAAAAAAAAAAAAAATTGGGCTATGACTCAGAGCTGTTCCTTTTCACGGAAATCTTTAGTAAAAGACGAAAGATTTATAGGCTCTGAAGAGAAGCCAGAGTACGCCGTGGTGGCTCCGCCCATTGTCCTCGGGCGCAGGTAAGGCCTGCATAACCAATGGGAGCTAGCTGCACAACATTAGTGGTCAGTGACTTCTGCTTTCGTCTCCCATGAAGTTGCTGAAATCCACATCGCTGTTGCGAAAACAAAAGGAAGGAGTCGAGGTGTAGGAATTTGGAGGAAGGTAATGGTGGATTCATATTGTGTTAGGGTTTTTTTTTTTAAAAAAACATTATGTATACAGTGTTCTACCTCCATGTTTGCCTGCAGGCCAGAAGAGGACACCAGATTTTATCATAGATGATTGTGAGTCACTATGTTGTTGCTGGGAATTGAACTCAGGACCTTCGGAAGAGCAGCCAATGCTCTTAACGTCTGAGCCATCTCTCCAGCACCTTCATATTCATTTTTGAAAGTAGGAGAATTAGCCTGGCATGGTAGCTCATGCCTTTAATCTCAGCACTTAACGGCACTGGCATTTGGACCTCTGTAAATTTGAGACCATCCTGGTCTACATGTTGAATTCCATACAGTTGGGTCTACATAATGAGATCCTGTCTCTCAAAACAAAATAAGTTGGAGGATCAGACCTGGATGTGAAGTCCCCTTTTTCCTTGGTGTCTGTTGGCCACCAGTCCACAGGGACAAAGGACAAAGGGGCAGAAGCGATGACAGAGAGCTTTAGATGGGGGAAATGGCCTTTCAGGAGGTAACCAGTGACACTAAGGGAGGGGAGATATAAAGGATGGGGAGAGAGACTGGGGATGATCACCTAATTTGCATAAGGTGCCAGGCTCCTGTCCTAAAGTTGATTTAGTGGCAGCGGAGCCCTCTGAAAATGGACAGAGCACGTTACCTAGTTACCATGTGGGCAGCAGGGGAAGAGCATTTGCAGGGAACTGCATCAAGGGTCATCCTTGAGGTAAGTCAGACATAGGGGCCTAGAGACAGCATTCAATAAGGCTAGGCAGAGGGCAGGGAGACCCTGTGGGGACAGAGTCCTCCAGGTTGTGCCTAGCCCAAGAAGGGCTGCTACGCTATGGTGGACTGCAACCTCTGACCAGCAGGGCCTCCAACTCTGAACAGATGAGTCAGTAGTTAAGAGCACTCGCTACTCCAGTAGAGGACCTGGGTTCAGTCCCCAGAAACCACATGGTGGCTCACAACCATCCCTACACCCTTATGAATTCCATGGGAAACAACACGCCCAGACATACATGATGGCAGAAAATTCATACACATAAAATTTAAAATAGCAGGCAAGTCTCCTGATACTCAAGTGAACTGACTGCCCTTCCCAAGTCATGTACTGAGGACCTATCGTCTAGTACATTAGTCTTTATTCGGGTTACTGTTGCTGTGATGAAACACCGTGACCAAAACAATTCGGTAACAGTTCATCATCAAGACAGAGAGGGTGGGAACTCACACAGGGTCGGAACCTGGAGGCTGATGCTGATGCAGAAGCCATTAAAGGGTGCTGTGTACTGGCTTGCTCTCCATGGCTTTTTCGGCCAGGTTTCTTATCAAACTGAGGACCACCTGTCCAAGGATGGCACCACTCAAAATAACCTGGGCCCTCCCCTATTGACCACTAATTATGAAAATGCTGCATAGCTGGATCTTATGGAGGTAGTTTCTCAACTAAGGCTCCCCCCACTCTGATGTCTCTAGCTTGTGTCAAGTTGACATAAAACTAATTAATATAATTAAAATGTGATATTTAAAAAGATTTATTTATTTTTGTTTTATGTATATGGGTGTTGTGATGCTTTGAGAGATGACCCCCCAACTGGGAGGTGTTGCTTTGTTGGAGTATATATGGCCTTGTTGGAAGAAGTGTGTCAATGTTTAGCCAGACACGGAGTTCTCATATATGCTCAAGATACTGCCCAGTGTCTCAGTTCACTTCCTGATGCCAGCACGATGTAGGACTCTCAACCCCAGCACCATGTTTGCCTGCATGCCACTATGCCCCACTATGGTAATAATGGACTAAAACGCAGAAAATGTAAGTCCCCCATTGAAGGTTTTTCTTTATAAGAGTTGCCATGGTCATGGTGTCTCTTCATAGCCATAGAAACCCTAACAAAGGCAGAAGTTGGTATAAGGGACTGGGGTATTGCTGTGATAGGCCAGACCATATTTTTGTTTGAAGGATTATGGGCTTTGGGACTGTGGATTAGGAAAAGCAGTTGAACACTTTAAGTGGTGGTTACCGGGCCATATTAGCAGGGACATGGACGACAGTGGTGCCGAGGATGACTTGAACTGTGGAGGGAGGGGCTGTCTCAAGAGGTTTCAGAAGAGAAGAATATCAAAATGTGACCTATGAGACCCTGCGGGTCTCCCGGGAAACGCTCTCCCGCATGGACCGCCAGCTTCTCAGCCTAAGCGGTAGCTCTGCATTCACTCTCAACTCTGACCTCGGAAAAACACCTTCAACATTCCCGGAGCCTCAGTCGCCTACTTATGTCGTCACAGGGCTTTTTATGCCACGCCCATCGAGTCAGCGGCAAATACAATCTCATTAGTGCTTTCCTAGCTTTTCTTACCGGAATTTACAGTGGTGGCGTTTTATCTCCTTAATTCATTCTGAGTTCATTGCTGTATAGGGTGAAGAATAACACCCAAACGTGCGTGCTCATCCAGTTCTCCCATCGTCACTGGACCATGAGATTGTTTCCCTCACTCCCCCGGTGTGGTTTTGGTACCCTTGTCAAAATCGTGTGACCGTGTAAGTGAACATTTGATAATACTCATTGTCTATAGTCTTTTACTTTGGTTTATTTTTCCTCCACATCAGTACCATCCTTACTTGGTTTTTATAGGCTGCCTTGTTTTATCGGTTGTTTATATTTTTACATAAGCCTACCTAACTCCTCCAACTTTGTGTGTTTTCCAAGTGTTTTGTATGTTTCAAATCTGTGCACTTCTAGTAGACAGTATGAAGGTTTTGATAGGGATTGCTTTGAATCTGTAGCCCGCTTTTTTTTTTTTTTTTTTTTTTTTTTTTTTTGGTTTTTCGAGACAGGGTTTCTCTGTGGCTTTGGAGCCTGTCCTGGAACTAGCTCTGTAGACCAGGCTGGTCTCGAACTCACAGAGATCTGCCTGCCTCTGCCTCCCAAGTGCTGGGATTAAAGGCGTGCGCCACCATCGCCCGGCTATGTAGCCCGCTTTGTTAGTATGGCCGTGCCAGTATTTATCCATCCAGTACATTAAAAAAAAAAAAAAAGAAATCCTATCTCTAAAAAACCAAAAAACAAGCAAAAAATTGATAAAACAGATATTTTGCCTGCATTCATGCCTTGGAGCCCAGAAGAGGGTGTCCGACTCCTGGGACTGAAGTTACCGACAGCTGTGAGCCACCATGTGGCTGCTGGGAATTGAACTCTGCTCTTCTGGAAGAACGAGTGCATCAACGTGACTGTTTCTTATTGCTTTTTGGTTTGTTTTTTTGAAATCGGGTCTCACTGTAGACCAAGCTGGCCTGGAATCCACTATGTAGCCCAGGATTTCTTTGGAAACTGGATTATACCAGAACTTTTCCTAGAAGGCATGGAGTCTTCAGTTGCACTATCTGCAAACCAGAAGTGGGGGTGGGGTGTCCAGAATCTCTGCCTTCACCTTGCATCTGTTTACCCTGCTTTGGGCCACCAGCTCGATTCAGGATACAGGTACACTAATCATGTATACAACATTCTGCCTCCATGTATTCCCACATGCCAGAAGAGGGCGCCAGATCTCATCACAGATGGTTGTGAGCCACCATGTGATTGCTGGGAATTGAACTCAGGACCTCTGGAAGAGCAGCCAGTGCTCTTAACCACTGAGCCATCTCTCCAGCCCCATTGCCCTTAATCTTAATGGCACAAGGGCACCTGAGGAATCTGGCTGTCATCTTGGATTCTAGGAGCAGGTGGCGAATCAATCAGCGAACTGCAGAGATGGGCAATTATCCCCTATGGCACTGTAGCAGCACCGCGGCTTTTGTTTCCTGAGTGCTGCTGGCGTTACAGACATGGGGTGCCACACCTGATTTTTCTTTAGGGTCTCCACTGTTACTGGTGGTCAGGATCTGAGTCAAGTGCCCCCAGGATCTTGGCATCTTCTTTAAGAATTAAATAGGTACTGAAAAGTTGGCTACAGATTAAAAGTGCTTGTTGCTCTTTCAGAGGTCCAGAGTTCAGACATCCTGTTTTAAACCTCCTTCATGACCTACGCACTCACACACACATTCACCTACACATGGCTCAGCAGTTAAGAGCACTCCTGCTCTTTCAAAAGTTCCAGGTTCAATTCCCAGCTCAGACATGATGGTTCACAACCAATCTGTAACCCCAGTTTCAGGGGATCCCATGCCCTCTTTTGATTTCCTTAGGTACCAGGCATGCACTTAGTATATAGACATACATTTAGGCAGATTATCTATACACATACAATAAGAAGAAATGTAATAAAAAATAAACTTAAAAAAAAAAGTTTGTGCATACCCGAGTCAGAGGCAGGTGGATCTCTGTGAGTTCGAGGCCAACCTGGCCTACAAGAACTAGTTCCCTAGCCGGGCGATGGTGGCGCACGCCTTTAATCTCAGCACTCGGGAGGCAGAGGCAGGCGGATCTCTGTGAGTTCGAGACCAGCCTGGTCTACAGAGCTAGTTCCAGGACAGGCTCCAAAGCCACAGAGAAACCCTGTCTCGAAAAACCAAAAAAAAAAAAAAAAAAAAAAAAAGAACTAGTTCCCTGACAGGCTCCAAAACTACAGAGAAACTCTTTCTCAAAAAAAAAAAAAAAAAAAAAAAATTGGATGGTTGTACATACCTTTAATCCCAGCGCTCTGGAGGCAGAGGCAGGCGGATCTCTGAGTTCAAGGCCAGACTGGTCTACAGAGGGAGTTCCAGGACAGTAAGGGCTACACAAAGAACCCCTGTCTCAGGGGGGAAAAAAGGAGAAAGACACTATTGAATAAGATTCAGTATTGAGGAAGAATGTGGAGACCCAGAACAAAGGAAATAGTGAGGGGAACTCTGGAACCAAGACGTGGGGTAAGAGGAGAGTGGAATCACTCCTTAGAGGAGAGTGCAGATGTCACCTCCACACCAGTGTGACCATGGGTTTGGAATGGACCTCATTACAGCTCCATTGTCATTACCCCGAATCCTGACCAGCCTTCCTTCCCGGGAACTCTACCTTTTCAGCATTTACCCCGTGACAGGCAAACTGACATAAAAACCAGGAAGCTGGAGCTACACGTGGTGGCTCACATTGTTACTCTCAGCTCTCAGGAGGACCCATCTCAATTACAGGATGAGATCCTGCTTCAAAAATCTAAAAAAGACCGGGTTGGTGGCGCACACCTTTAACCACAGCAGAGGGAACAGAGGCAGGTGGATCTCTGTGAGTTCTAGGCCAGTTTGATCTACTTAGCAAGTACCTGGTCTGCTTAGTAGCTAGGGCTACACAGAGATTCTGCCTCAAAAATAAATAAATAAATCATCTAAAAGAGAAAGCTGAGTGTGACAGTTCATATCGGTAATCCCAGCAGCTGGCAGGCTGAGGCAAGTGACCAACACAAGTTGAGACCAGCCTGTTCCACACAGTGAGTTCCAGGCCAGCCAAGGCTATAAAGTGATAAAGTGAGACCCTAAATAGAGGGAGGAAGGCGGGAAGGGATAAAAGAAAACCAGGAAACCTAGCTGAGGGCTGGATATTACTTGTCATGTCCCGTTCGCCTGCAAAGAGGGCCTCTGCTGTCGTGAGTGTTCCACAGACTTACCTGAAGGGAAAAGTATTGGTCAAGACCCACAAGACCAACTTCTCAGCACAAAGATTTGTTTGCCCCAGAGGAACAGAGGACAGGGAAAGGGACAGAGGGCAGGGATTAATAGAGGACAAGGGAGAAGAGCTAGGTACCAAGGGAAATGCGGCAGGGATATTTATCCTGGAGGGACAAAGGACTGCCTCTGCATAGAGAGGAGATGGCCTTTGCACAAAGGAAAATAGCAGTTTACAAAGGTACATGGGGAAGCCCTGTGTTAGGATGAGGTGCTTAATTTTAATTGGACATGTTAATTAGGTGAGCCAAGGGGGGCTTTTGATTGCTGGGTTTTAATACTTCCATAGCTGGACCTGGGCGGTGAGCCTCACGAGGCGGAAGTGACCAAATAAGGGAATAGATCTTGGTGGCTAGCTTTAGGAATGTAGTCTAATGGTTTTTAGCAAGGCAGAGGGAATGGGGGAGAAGATCAAGGTCTGCCAGAGCCACATGCTCATGTGAACTAGTGCCCTTCACTACCCAACTCTCACCCTCAGTTCGTGACCACAGCAGGGTCCACTTGGTGAGCAGAGCAGAAGCTCTCCTTACCTACCAGTGACCCAACACCTGCCCTCCTCCCTTCTGAGGCAGACCCCTCCCTGGGGGTTGAGGCCACCTCCAACTCCTTCCTCTCAGCCTCTATTGGTTTACTCCTAAGACAAGTTGCTGACTAGCAAGCTCCAGGGATCCAGCTGTCTTTTTCTACTGCCTGTCCATCTCGCAAGTACTAGAGACAGACACATGCTAGCTCCTGCACATTGGCGCTGAGATCCAAACGTAGATTCCTGTGCTAGAGCAGCCATCCCTCCCCAGCCCCTAGATACATACCTTCTCAGTATGTGACAATGGCCTACCACCGAGACAGCTGCCTCAGCCCTTAGGTGAAGGGTGCGTTACTGGAAGGAGGCTCGGTCTTTTAAGATGGTCTTGTTATGGAATCGAGCCTGGAACTCTTTGTAATCCTCCTGTCTCAGCTTCCTGAGTAGGTAGGACTACAGCCTGTCATCAGTCCCGGGGGGTTGTATGTTGTTCATATCATTTACTGTATTGTTTTTATTTTTTAAAAGATGTGTTTATTTATCATGTATACAGAGTTCTGTCTGCATGTATGCCTGCACTCCAGAAGAAGGCTCCAGATCTTATTACCTGGTGGTTGTGAGGAACCATGTGGTTGCTGGGAATTGGACTCAGGAGAGCAGCCAGCGTTCTTAACTGCTGAGCCATCTATCTCTCCCCCCGTGTAATTATTTTGATATGTGTATGCAGGTGCTGTGGGAGGCCAGAGGGATGGATGCTGGAGTTACAGACGACTGGATTCAAACTGGCAAGAAGCAGGACATGTTTTCAATTGCTTAATCATCTCTGCAGCCCCTGCCATGTGTTTCTTCTTTTTCTTCCTCTTCCTTTTTTTTTTTTTTTTTTCTTTTGGTTTTACCCTATGTCCATGGACTATTGAGGCTTTGGTTCTTGGTCATCCAAGTGGTGTTGGGTATGAGTTCCCTCTTGATGGGAATATAGGAATGAACCACCCACATCAATCCTGGCTTAGTAGTCTTTAGAAAAGGATTCCAGAACTAGTTAGAAAGAAACCATGCTCCTGGTGGCCGATTGTATTTAAACCCAGCATTCAGGAGCCAGAGACAGAACTCCCTGGACCAAGGCCAGCCTGATCTACATAGCGAGTTCCAGGACAGTCACAGCTACATAGTGAAATCCTGTCTTGAAAACACAAAATAGGCCGGGCGGTGGTGGCGCACGCCTTTAATCCCAGCACTCGGGAGGCAGAGGCAGGCGGATCTCTGTGAGTTCGAGACCAGCCTGGTCTACAAGAGCTAGTTCCAGGACAGGCTCCAAAACCACAGAGAAACCCTGTCTCGAAAAACCAAAAAAAAAAAAAAAAAAAAAGAAAAGAAAACACAAAATAGAACATTCACGATCCACAGCACCTCCTAAAACTTGACTGGTCAGTCCTATAATCAATGCTACTAAAAGAGCTAAGCCCAATAAGATAAAGTGCATAGCACAGTTCCTCACTCAAATACAAGAGGAGTAAAAGAAAATAAGCCAATACACCAACATCACAAACTTCAAAAGTACACAAAAGACTCAATGCATGTACACAGTACAAGCAGAGAAGGAGCACAAGACGTCTACATTTAGACAACGCATACCAGCCCTGTAAAACAGGACCTCAAAAAATTAGGTTAAGACTCAGAGTTGTTCCTCTCCACGGAAATCTTTAGTAAAAGGCGAAAGATTTATACGATCTGAAGAGAAACCAGAGTATACAAACCTCTTCCCGCCTACCGTTCTAGCTCCACTCCAGCTCCTAGATAACCGATGGGCGCTAGCTCCACGAAGTAAGCGATGACGCCTGTTTTCCTCTCACGCACGTCTCCCAAACGCACATCACTAGGAAGGAAAGAAAGCGAGAAAGAAAAGATAAAAGCGCTTACACGGTTAAATTTCGCACTAACCTGCGTGCAGTGCATTGTGGGTATGTAAATAACACTGGTTCACCAACCTCGGGTGTCCGGAAATGGAGATTTCATTTTCCCGGAGTAAATGTTGGGCCGACGCCAGGGGGCAGTGCAGAAACCAGATTCATGGGACTCTAAACGCCTGGCCCCGCTATAAAAATCTGGTTTTATAATTTTTTTTTTTTTGTGGTTTTTCGAGACAGGGTTTCTCTGTGGCTTTGGAGCCTGTCCTGGAACTAGCTCTTGTAGACCAGGCTGGTCTCGAACTCACAGAGATCCGCCTGCCTCTGCCTCCCAAGTGCTGGGATTAAAGGCGTGCGCCACCACCGCCCGGCCTGGTTTTATAATTTACACCAAATAAAAGTTCTTTTTCTTTTTTTCGGGAGGAGATATTTTGATTTTGCTTCTTGAAATTTTGAGACGGTGTCTCGAACGTCCCCTAGACTGGCCTTGAACTCAGTTGGGCCTGGGAAGATCAGCACAATTCTCTTTGCCTCAACCTCCTGAATGCGGGGCAGCCATTAGGGAGTTTCGTGTATCCCAGGCTAGCATTGAACTTGCCTCATCACCCGGGACGATCTTGAATTCCTGATCTCCTGCCTACTGCTAAACGTTGTATTGACAGGCATGCGCCCCACATCCAACTTAAACATTTTCTTAATTAAAAACAAAATTAAGAGCCGGGCAGTGATAACACACATCTTTAATTCCAGCACTCGGGAAGCAGAGGCAGGGTGATCTCTGTGAATTTGAGGCCAGCCTGCTCTAATGAATGAGTTCCAGGACAGCCAGGACTGTTACACAAGATACCTGTATCAGGAAAAGGAGAGAAAAAAGGGAGGGAGGGAGGGAGGAAGAGAGGGAGGGAGGGAGGGAGGGAGGGAGGAAGGAAGGAGCTGGGCTGTAGTGGTGCAGGGCTTTACCCAGCATTCAGGAGGTAGAGGTAGGCAGATCTCTGTGAGTTCGAGGCCAGTCTAGTCTACAAGAGTTGATGGTAGGGCTGGAGAGATGGCTCAGTGTTTAAGAGCATTGCCTGCTCTTCCAAAGGTCCTGAGTTCAAATCCCAGCAACCACATGGTGGCTTACAACCATCTGTAATGAGGTCTGGGGCCTTCTTCTGACCTGCAGGCATACATGCAGACAGAATACTGTATACATAATAAATGAATAAATATTTAAAAAAAGAGTTGATTCCAGGACAGCTAGGACTGTTACATTGAGAAACCATGTCTCGGAAAAAAAAAAAAGAACCTCTCACAAAAAAAAAATATTAAAATAAAACAAACTAGAAAAAGGTCAAGCCGGGCGATGGTGGCGCACGCCTTTAATCCCAGCACTTGGGAGGCAGAGGCAGGCAGATCTCTGTGAGTTCGAGACCAGCCTGGTCTACAGAGCTAGTTCCAGGACAGGCTCCAAAGCCATAGAGAAACCCTGTCTCGAAAAACCAAAAAAAAAAAAAAAAAAAAAAAAAGAAAAGAAAAGAAAAGAAAAAGGTCACCTTTAGTTACACAATAAGTTAGAGTCCAGTGTATGGATACTTGAGAGTCTTTCTCTTAAAAACTAAACAAAACTGTGATTGGTAGCTAATCAAGCTGCCATTCCCAACCTCTTCTTCCCCTTGTTTCTCTCCACGTTTACAACCACAGTTGGCCACAGTTTCTACTATGGGGCATTGGCGCATGTTCACTGACAAGAGGTTGTTTTCTTTCTTTTACACTTAACTCATTATTATTGTTGTGTGTGGGAGTGTGTGTGTGTGTGTGTGTGTGTGGCCACACATGGAGCTCAGAAGACAACTTTCAGGACTTAGTCCCAGCCTTCCATCCTGTGTTTTCTAGGGAGCAACCACACCAGCAGGTGCGTTCAGCACGGAGCCAGCTCAATGCCCTCTGTCCCCTTTCACTGCTGTTGTTCTTGTTTTTTTTTTTTTTTTTTTTTTTTTTTTTTTTTTTTTTAAGGTTTAATTGACTTTTTTTTTTTTTTTTTTTTTTTTTTTGGTTTTTCGAGACAGGGTTTCTCTGTGGCTTTGGAGCCTGTCCTGGAACTAGCTCTGTAGACCAGGCTGGTCTCGAACTCACAGAGATCCACCTGCCTCTGCCTCCCGAGTGCTGGGATTAAAGGCGTGCGCCACCATCGCCCGGCTTGTTGTTCTTGTTTTTAACTTAATTACATTTCATTTATTTGTTCTGCGTGTGTGGTGCGAGCATGTGCACACCTGTGGAAGCTTTTGGGTGTTCAGTCTCCCACAATATGGGTTCAGGAGAGCAAACTCAGGTCATCAGGCTTGGTAAGGCCTGGATAGAACTACAGCTAGGCACTATCACTCACACACACACACACACACACACATACACACACTCCCGTAAACGTGAAAGAATGCTTGCCTATAATGCACAAATCCTGGGATTGGTATGTCTAATATTATACTCTATGGACAAAAATCAGGTATGGTGGCTCAGCTAATCCCAGCATTTAGGCAGCTGAGACTGCAGTTCAACACCATAAGCGCCGGGCGGTGGTGGCGCACGCCTTTAATCCCAGCACTCGGGAGGCAGAGGCAGGCGGATCTCTGTGAGTTCGAGACCAGCCTGGTCTAGAGAGCTAGTTCCAGGACAGGCTCCAAAGCCACAGAGAAACCCTGTCTCGAAAAAAAAAAAAAAAAAAAAAAAAAACACCATAAGCATTTTGTTGTTGTTGTTTGGTTTGTTCATTTATTAAGACAAGTTTTGTGCAGTCCAGGCTGGCCCTAAACCTGCAGCGTAATTGAAGTTGGCTTTGAAATGATTCTCTCGTTTTCATACCCAGAGTTAGGATTATGAGTTGCCGTGCCCCAAGTTCCCCATATTCTTTTTGGTTTTATTTTTTTATTTTATTTTGAGACAGGGTTTCTTTGTGTAGCCCTGGCTGTCCTGGGACTCACTCTGTAGACCAGGCCAGCCCCGAAATCCCGAACTCAGAGATGTGCCAGCCTCTGCACAGCTGAGTGCTGAGATTAAAGGTGTGTGCCACCACAGCCTGGTACCCTTCCCACCCCGTGTTCTAAATAGAAAATTTGTCTCAAGGACAGGAACTATTGTTCAATGTCTTGTTCATTCCAGTATGTATCCCTCAGTGTCTAGAATTCAATAGGTAGGCCAGGCTGGTCTCAAATTACAGGGATCCACTTACCTGTGCCTCTTGAGTGCTGGAATTAACAGCATGAGCCACCATGCGAGGCTGATTCTCCTTCCTTTAAAAATTAATATGAAGGGGCTGGAGAGATGGTTCAGAAGTTAAGGGCACTGGCTGCTTTTCCTGAGGTTCCGAGTTCAATTCCCAGCAACCACATGGTGGCTCACAACCATCTGTAATGAGATCTGGTGCCCTCTTCTGACCCTCAGGCAAACATGGAGGTAGAACACTGTACATACATAATAGAAAGAAAGAACGAAAGAAAGAAAGGAAGAAAGAAAGAGAAAGAAAACCCAAAACAAAATACCTAAAATAATATCCATCCACCATTAACCTCCTCCAATTTACTACACCTGGCTCCCTCCCACCTCATGTGCTTTTATTTTACTTATTGTTTTGTTGTTATCACGTGCCTATTAATAACCTCTCAGGTCCAATTAGTGCTGCCCAAATTCGTACGGATGTGGAGTCCTGCTGGGCAGGAGCAACACAGCACAGTCTCCCTCCCTCGTTAGCCATCAGGTGTCAATCGCTCCCTCTCTAAGGGTGGGGAAATCAGACTTTGTGGGTGCTGCGTACACGCCTGTACACACGGTTTTCGTCTTGCCCTCTGGTGGTGGTTCACCGCTAGCACACATACTCGCAATGCCTTGCAATGCGTTTCCATTTAAACGCTTTCACTTCGTTTCTCGTCCTTTTGTCTTCTCAATAGTGAAGCGGCTCCCAGAGCTTTCATGCGAGACGAAAGCAGAAGTCACTGACCACTAATGTTGTGCACCAAACACCCATTGGTTATGTAGGACTTAGCGGCGGCCGAACACAATGGGCGGAGACAGTACTACATACCCTGCTTTCTCTTCAGATCATATTCATTTTTTGAGTATTACTAAGAATAGAAAGCAAACATATCTGACACCTTGTACAATTTTTCTCAGTCTTCTGTAGGGGTGTAGTTTTCCCGTTTCAAATATAACTTTCTTCTAACATATGCTAACTTCAGCGCAAGCGAATAGGAGGCAGAAAGATCTCGCCTTCAAAGTCATTTTCAGCTACGTGGAGAGATTGAGGTCAACATAGGGTTCATGAAACCCTGTCCCAAACATCCCTGAAGGAGCGAACAAAACCCCACAGCGCTCTAGTCTCTGATGGCGTTCGAAGCAAATCTTAGGTGAGGTAAGTTCTGCCCCGCCCTTCTCTCCTGGGTTTGGCCCCTGTGCCTTAACTTCCCATTATCAGGACTTGACACACAGTCCAGTGTCTGAAGCGAGGACCTCGGATGCGCAAACCTTTGTGTTAAAGAAACGAACGCTCATTTTCGAGGTGTTGTTTATTTACTGATTAATGCGGAGGGTGAAATCCAGCGCCTCGCGTATACACAAGTGCTCAACAACTGACTGCACTTCCGGGGTACAATTGAATTCAGGCTGCTGAGATTTCCACTCCGAAAGCCTGGAGTTTGCACTGCCCCCTGGTGGTCAGCCCACATCTTTACACAGGAAAAAAGGAAATTTAAGATTTTCCCGGAGACCTGAGGGGAATGACTTAGCCTTATTTACATACCCACAATGCACTGCACAGGCGTCTTTTTTATTTTAATTTAAAACAAAAAAATCGCTGATTCATTTTCCACCTTGATTTTGTTCATAATGGTACGACTCTTATAGATTCATGAGCGACTGAGGCATGGGGATTGGGTAATTTGAGAAGGAAGTTACCGTTATTGAACTAAGATTAAGGGATTATAAGGAAGACATGCAACTAAACATTATTATATGTTTTTCTTACCATCAGGTGAATATCATCAAGTCAATTTTTGGAGGTCTTGTGAAACGGCTACGCAGGACCACCATTCATACTCCAAAAGTAGCGTGTATGCTTGTTATCCCGTTCTTTTCTAGAGTTACGTTTATATTCTTATAGATTTGGCTATCAAGCTGCCAATGTAACATGTGTTCTCTTAACAACAGCATAAAGTTCACATAACGTAGTTGTCTATCACAAGTCCTCAGTTTCCACTGGTGGGTGTGTACTGGGATTAAAGATGTGTGTTCCCATAACCACCTGGTCTGTAAAGCTGAGCAGTGGGACTCTTTCTCTCAGATCGTTATTAAAATACAATTGAAGTGCCACAATGTTGGACTCTAGCGTCCAAATACGGAGGAGTCGCCCCCAGAGACAACCTCTCTCTCACACCACAGCCAATTCAAAAGAATGAGGATTTTATTAATTCTGTCATGACAGGGTCCCTCAGCATTTGGGAAGCCGAGAGACCTCGAATAGCTGGCAGGGGCTACTTTTAAAGGAGAAGGCCACAGAAGCAAGGGGGGTTGTGATTGGTTTATTCAAAAGGGCTATTACCAATAATTGGCTGGAGAGGTCATTTTGACCCCGTTTTTCAGGGGACTGAATCAAAACATACATATATGGGTAATTGTTTAGGAACTGAGTATGTACATGTGTAGCTGTTAGGTCCTTGGTTTCCAAGGGAGGAGGGGAAGCACTAAGGCATGGAGGCTGAGAGAATTCAGAATTGACGGAAATGGCTTCAGAATTGTCTTAAAGTCTTCCAACAACAGTTATGATTGAACCCGATAGAGAGCAGTATTTGCTTTTAGCTAGTACTTACAGGTTATTTTATGGTATTTGCAACAAGTACATAGTTTGAGGTTTTTTTCTGTTGTTAGTGGTGTTTTTTTTTTTTTGTTTGTTTGTTTTTTTTTTTTTCGAGACAGGGTTTCTCTGCGGTTTTGGAGCCTATCCTGGAACTAGCTCTTGTAGACCAGGCTGGTCTCGAACTCACAGAGATCCGCCTGCCTCTGCCTCCCAAGTGCTGGGATTAAAGGTGTGCACTGCAACTGTACTGTATTGTATTCTTACAAAAAAAAAATCTTTTGGATTCCCATCATGCTCCAGACATGGTTAGTCTTCGTTACACTTCTATCAATTTGACACGTGCAAGAGCGATCTGGGAGGAGGAACTACACTGAGAAATGACTCCACCAGATGGTCTGTAGAATTCTATAGTAATTAAAATTAATTACTAATATGGGTGGCCCCAACTCATGGAGGTAAGAAGGCACCCCTAGGCAGGTGGTCTAGAACTGACTAAAAAAGCAGGCTAAGTAAGTCAATAAACAGTGTATTCCCACAGCTTCTGCTTCAGTTCCTGGCTCCAGGTTCCTTCATTGTGTTCCCGCCCTGACTTCTTTTGATGATGAACTGTGTACAACAAAAGAACTTCTGGAGGCATCACAATCCCTGACTTCAAACTACTATAGAGCTACAGTACTGAAAACAGCCTGGTATTGGCATCAGAACAGACAGGAGGACCAATGGAAACAAATAGAAGACCCGGATATTAATCCACACATCTTAAAACACCTGATTTTTGACAAAGAAGCAAAAAATATCAAATGGAAAAAAGAAAGCATATTTAACAAGTGGTGCTGGCATAACTGGATATCAACATATAGAAGAATGAAACTGACCCATATCTATCACCATGCACAAAACTCAGGTACAAATGGATCAAAGACCTCAACATAAACCAGTCACACTGAACATTATAGAAGAAAAGTGGGGAGTATGCTTGAATTGTATTGGCACAGGGAACCACTTCTAATAGAACCCCAGCATCACAGACACTGAAACAATTAATAAATAGGACCTCCTGAACTGAAAAACTTCTGTAAAGCAAAAGACACGGAAAACAAGACAAAACAACAGCCTACAGAATGGGAAAAGATCTTCACTAACCCCACATCAGACAGAGGTGTGATCTCTAAAATGGACAAAGACCTCAAAAAACTGTACACCAAAAGAACACATAATCCAATTAAAAAAAAAAAAAAAAAAGGAGCTCCCGCGCTGGCGGCCGGCTCCAGGGGCCGAAATTCAGAGAAAAAAAGCCGAAAAGAGCAGCAGAAGGCACCCCGGGACCCCCGCGGGAGGACGCCCCGACCCGGCAGCGGCGCCCTGGACGGCCACCGAGAGCCCCACGTCGCCCCGGATCGCCCCACGTCGCCCAGGACCGCCGCGGACCGCCTCACATCGCCTCCCTGCCCTCGCCTCTCAATAAAGACGGGCCCCGCGCCCCAAAACAGCCAAAAAAAAAAAAAAAAAAAAGGAGTACAGACCTAAAGAGAGAACTCTCAACAGAGGAATCTAAAATGTCTATGAGACACTTAATATCCTTAGTCATCAGAGAAATGCAACTCAAAACAACCCTGAGATTCCATCATACACCTGTAAAAATGACCTAGATCGCCGGGCGGTGGTGGCGCACGCCTTTAATCCCAGCACTTGGGAGGCAGAGGCAGGCGGATCTCTGTGAGTTCGAGACCAGCCTGGTCTACAAGAGCTAGTTCCAGGACAGGCTCCAAAACCACAGAGAAACCCTGTCTTGAAAAAAACCAAAAAAAAAAAAAAAAAAAAAAAAAATGACCTAGATCAAAAACACTGATGACAACTTATGCTGAAGAGACTGTGGGGAAAAGGGAACACTTCTGCATTGCTGGTGGGAATGCAAGCTGGTACAACCCCTTTGGATGTCAGTGTGGCGATTTTTCCAAAAATTAGGAAACAACCTTCCTCAAGACCCAGCAATACCACTTTGGGGGTAATTGTGCCACAAGGACATATGCTCAACTATGTTCATAGCAACTTTGTTTGTCATAGCCAGAACCTGGAAACAACCTAAATGCCCCTCGACTAAAGAATGGATATGGAGCTGGGCGGTGGTGGCACACGCCTTTAATCCCAGCACTTGGGAGGCAGAGGCAGGCAGATCTCTGTGAGTTCGAGACCAGCCTGGTCTACAAGAGCTAGTTCCAAGACAGGCTCTAAAACTACAGAGAAACCCTGTCTCGAAAATCCCCCCCCCCAAAAAAAGAATGATATGGAAAATGTGGTACATTTACACAGTGGAGTACTACACAGCAGAAAAAAATAATGACAGCTTGAATTTTTCAGGAAAATCGATGGAGCTAGAAAACATTATTTTGAGTGAGGTAACCCAGACACAGAAAGACAATTATCACATGTACTCACTCATAGGTGGTTTTTAAACATAAAGCAAAGAAAGCCAGTCTACAAACCACAACCCCAGAGAACTTAGACAACAATGCGGACACTAAGAGAGACTTGCATAGATCTAATCTACATGTGAAGTAGAAAGTAGAAAAAGACAAGATCTCCTGAGTAAATTGGGAGCATGAGGACCTTGGAGGAGGATTGAAAGGAGGAGATTAAAGACAGGGAGGGGAGCAGAGAAAAACGTAGAGCTCAATAAAAAAGAAAAACACCTCAACCACAAAGGCAGACATTGCCTCAGAGTAAAGGGTTGGGAAAAAAATTTCCAATCAAATGGACCTAAGAAACAAGCTGGTGTATCTATCCCAATATCGAACAAAATAGACTGCAAACTAAAATCAAAAGAGACAAAGAAGGACACTTCATATTAGTCACAGGAAAAATCCATCAAGAGGAAAACGCAATACCGAACATCTATGCCCCAAATACAAGGGCGCCCACATATGTAAAAGAAACACTTCTAGCCAGGCGGGGTGGCACACATCTTTAATCCCAGCACTTGGGAGGCATAGGCAGGCTGATCCCTGCGAGTTTGAGGCCAGCCTGGTTTACAAGAGCTAGTTCAACACAGGCTTGATAGCTATAGCAAAACCCTGTCTTGAAAACCAAAAATAAATAAATAAGAAAGAAAAAGAAAAAAATTACACTTCTAAAGCTTAAATAATACATTAAACCCTACACACTAATAGTGGGAGACTTCAAGATTTCAACACTCCACTGTCATCATTGGACAGGTCAATCAGACAGAAAATTAACAGAAATAAGAGAACTAGAGATGTTATGACTCAAATGCACATTTATAGAATATTCCATCCAAACATAAAAGAATACACCTTCTTCTCAGCACCTCATGGAACCATCTCAAAAACTGACCACATACTCAGTAACAAAACAAATATCAATAAATTCAAAAAATTGGAAAAACCAAATATGTCTTATCTGATCACCATGGCTTAAAACTAGAATTCAACAGCAATACTAATTTTAGAAAGCCCTTAAACACATGGAAGCCGGGCGGTGGTGGCACACGCCTTTAATCCCAGCACTCGGGAGGCAGAGGCAGGCGGATCTCTGTGAGTTCGAGACCAGCCTGGTCTACGAAGCTAGTTCCAGGACAGGCTCCAAAGCCACAGAGAAACCCTGTCTTGAAAAACCAAAAAAAAAAAAAAAAAAAAAAAGCCCGTAAACACATGGAAATTAAACAATGCTCATCTGAATCATCAATGGGTCAAGGAAGAAATGAAGGCAGAAATGAAAAACTTCCTAAAAATCAATGAAAATGACCACACAGCATACCAAAATTTATGGGACACAATGAAAGTGGTGTTAAGAGGAAACTTTTTTTTTTTTTTTTTTTTTTTTTTTTGGTTTTTCTAGACAGGGTTTCTCTGTGGCTTTGGAGCCTGTCCTGGAACTAGCTCTTGTAGACCAGGCTGGTCTCGAACTCACAGAGATCCGCCTGCCTCTGCCTCCCGAGTGCTGGGATTAAAGGCGTGCACCACCACCACCGGGCCTTGCCCAAGAGGAAACTTTTTTTTTTATATTTATTTATTTATTATGTATACAATATTCTTTCTGCGTGTATGCCTGAAGTCCAGAAGAGGGCACCAGAGGAAACTTTATAGCACTAATGCCTACATAAAGAAGCTGGAGGGGGCTAGAGAGATGACTCAGTGGTTAAGAGCATTGCCTGCTCTTCCAAAGGTCCTGAGTTCAATTCCCAGCAACCACACGGTGGCTCACAACCATCTGTTATGGGGTCTGGTGCCCTCTTCTGGCCTGCAGGCATACATGCAGACAGAATATTGTATACATAATAAATAAATATTTTTTTAAAAAATAAAGAAGCTGCCGGGCGGTGGTGGCACAGGCCTTTAATCCCAGCACTTGGGAGGCAGAGGCAGGCGGATCTCTGTGAGTTCGAGACCAGCCTGGTCTACAAGAGCTAGTTCCAGGACAGGCTCCAAAACCACAGAGAAACCCTGTCTCGAAAAAACCAAAAAAAAAAAAAAAAAAAAAAAGATCCCACACTAGTGAATTAATGGAACATTTGAAAACTTTAGAACAAAAAGAAAACCAAACGCACCCAAGAGAACTAGATGGCAGGAAATAATCTAATTGAGAGCTGAAATCAACAAAATAGAAACAAAGAATCAATGAGACAAAGACTTGGTTCTTCGAGAAAAATCAACAAAATAGACAAACCTTTATCCAAACTAACCAAAAAGCATATAGAGAATATCCAAATTAAAATAGCAGAAATGAAAAAGGGGACATAACAACAGACATGGAGGAAATACAGAGAAAAATCAGGTAATATTTCTAAAACCTGTACCCCACAAAATTGGAAAACTAAAAGAAAATGACAACTTTCTGGATAAATATCACTTACGAGAATTAAATCAAGACCAGATAAGCAAATTAAACATTTCTATAACTACTGAAGAAATAGAAACAGTCATCAAAAGTCTCCCAAACACCAACAAATAAAACCCAAGACCAGATAGTTTCAGCATAGAATTCTACAAGATGTTCAAAAAAGAACTAATACCAATACTCCTCAAATTGTTCCACACCAATAGAAGCAGAAGGAACATTGCCAAACTCTTTTTATGAGGCTACAATTACCCTGATACCCAAACCACAGAAAGACATTACTAAGAAAGAAAATTACAGATCAATCTCACTCATGAACATTGATGCAAAAATACTAAGTAAAATACTGGCAAATCGAATCCAAGAACACATTAGAACCATCATTCACCATGATCATGTTGGCTTCATTCCAGAGATGCAGGAATAGTTCAGCATACAAAAATTTGTCAATGTAATCCACCATATAAACAAACTGAAAGATGAAAATGATGTGATCAGCTGGGGGGGCGTGGCACATGCCTTTAATCCCAGCACTCGGGAGGCAGAGGCAGGCGGATCTCTGTGAGTTCGAGGCTACAGAGTGAGTTCCAGGACAGGCTTCAAAGCCACAGAGAAACCCTGTCTCGAAAAACCAGAGAAAAACCACAAAAAAACACATGATCATCTCATTAGATGCCGAAAAAGCTTTCAACAAAATACAATATCCCTTGATGATAAAGGTCTTAGAGAGAGTAGAAATACAAGGAACATACCTAAACATAATAAAGGCAATATACAAGCTAACAGAAAGCTAAATGGAAACTCCTAGCAATCCCACTAAAATCAGGAACAAGACAAGGTTGTCCACTCTCTCCATGTCTATTCAATTTAGTTCTTGAGGTCCTAGCTAGAGCAATAAGACACCAAAAGAAATGTCAAACTCTCACTATTTGCTGATGATATGATAGTTTACATCAGCAAACCAAAAATTCTACCAAGGAACTTCTACAACTCATAAACACTCTCAGTAATATAGCAGGATACAAGATTAACTAAAAAAAAAAATCAGTAGCCCTCCTGTACACAGATGATAAAAGAGCTGGGGAAGAAATCAGAGAATCAACACCCTTCACAATATCCACAAATAGCATAAAATATCTCGGAGTAACTCTAACCAAACAAGTGGAAGACTTGTATGAGAAGAACTGTAAATCTTTAAAGAAAGAAATTGAAGAAGAAATCTTTGAAGAAAGAAATTGAAGAAGACATCAGAAAGTGAAAAGATCTCCCATGCTCTTGGGTAGGTAGAATTAACATAGTAAAAATGGCAATCTTACCAAAAGCAATCTACAGATTCAATGCAATGCCCATCAAAATCCCAGCAAAATTCTTCACAGACCTCCAAAGACCAGTACTCAACTTCATATGGAAAAGCAAAAAACCCAGGATAGCCAAAACAATCCTGTACAATAAAAGAACTTCTGAATCATCACAATCTATGACTTCCAACTCTACTACAGAAACGTAGTACTGAAAACAGACTAGTATTAGCATAAAAACAAACAGGAGGGCCAAAGGAACTGAATAGAAGACCCGGATATCAATCCACAGACTACAAACACCTGATTTTTGACAAAGAAGCAAAAAATATCAAATGGAAAAAAAGAAAGCATATTTAACAAATGGTGCTGGATATCAACATGTAGAAGAATAAAAATAGATCCATATATATCACCATACGCAAAACTCAAGTCCAAATTGATCAAAGGTTTCAACATAAAGCCAGCCACAATGAACCTTATAAAAGAGAAAGTGGGGAGTACACTTGAATGCATTGGCACAGGGAACCACTTCCTAAATATAACCCCAGTAGCACTGACACTGAGAGAAACAATTAATGAATGGGACCTCCTGGAACTGAAAATCTTTTGTAAAGCAAACAACATGGTCAACAAGACACAATGACAGCCTATAGAATGGGAAAAGATCTTCACTAACCCCATATCAGACAGAGGTCTGATCTCCAAAATATACAAAGAACTCAAGAAACTGGTCATCAAAAGAACAAATAATCCAATTTTTAAAAATGGAATACAAACCTAACAGAGAACTCAAAAGAGGAATCTACAATGGCTGAAAGACACTTAAGGAAATGCTCAACATCCTTAGTCATCAGAAAAATGCAAATCAAAACAACTCTGAGATTCCATCTTACACCTGTAAGAATGGCCAAGATCAAAAACACTGATTACAACTTATGCTGGTAAGGTTGTTTGGAAAAGGGAACACTTCTGCATTGCTGGAGGGAATGCAAGCTGATATAATCCCTTTGGATGTCAGTGTGGCAATTTCTCAGAAAATTAGGAAACAACCTTCCTCAAGACCCAGTAATACCACTTTGGGGTATATATCCAAAGGATGCTCAATTGTGCCACAAGGACATGTGCTCAACTATGTTCATAGCAGCTTTGTTTGTGATAGCCAGAACCTGGAAACAACCTAAATGCCTTTCAACTGAAGAATGGATAAGGAAAATGTGGTACATTTACACAATGGAGTACTACACAGCAGAAAGAAATAACATCCTAATTTAAAGGCAAATGGATGGAGCTAGAAAACATTATTTTGAGTGAGGTAACCCAGACTTAGAGTGGAGAGAAAATTATCATATGTACTTACTTACAAGTGGTTTTTAAACACAGAGAAAAGAAAACCAGCCTTCAAATCACAATCCCAGAGAACCTAGACAACAATGAGTACCCTAATATACAGCTAAGCTACATGGGAAGTAGACAAAGACAAGATCTCCTGAGTAAATTAGGAGCATAGGACCTTGGGAGAAGATTGAAGGGGAGGGGAGAGGCAAGGAGGGGAGCAGAAAAAAATGTAGAGCTAAATAAAAATCAATAAATGTAGTAGGAGCTGCGGGCAATGTTCCTGCCACCCCAGCTCCTGGTCGCCTGGCTAGCTCATGCCCCAAAATAACAACACACAAACTGTATTCTTTTAAACACTGCTTGGCCCATTATATCTAGCCTCTTCTCGGCTAACTCTCGCACCTGGACTAGCCCATTTCTAATAATGTGTGTAGCACTCCAAGGTGCGGGAAGATTCTAGCCTACATCCATCCTGGGTCGGAGCTTCATCGCATCTGCTCTGGAGCACAGCGACATGGTGTCTGCCCCAGAGAGGAGAGCTATCGAGTCTGAGCTCACTTCCTCTTCCTCCCAGCATTCTGTTCTGTTTACTCCACCCACCTATGTTCTAACCTATGAGGGCCAAGCAGTTTCTTTATTTTTTTAACCAATGACTTTCCTCCATCAAATAAAATTAAAAAAAGACAACCTCTGCCCACTCCCTCCCCTCAACACCACTGAGGCCGGTGGATGTTCCTTCTGCTTGCAGTCTGAGCTCCTTTCTTTTCCATCTCTCTACCTAAGGGGTAGCTGCTGCCATGACTGCTCTCCTCCTCTCTTCATTTCTCTCTCTGACTTTCTGCTCTTCTCCCTTCTTGCCTTTTCTCTTTCCCCTTTTTCCTCCATAACTCACTAAATAAATATCCACCCTCACTCTGCATGGTGTGCCTGTTTATCTATCACCCATCTTGGCTGTGGATCCTCAAGGGATTGGCAGCCCCACCAAAGCCTCTCACCAGCTTCATGGCTCCCTGTTTGGGATCCACTGCCCCAGGTAGCCCACTCAAGGAACAGTGTCATTTGCCATTTTACTTTTCTATAACTCCTCATGGGACTGGCTGCACCGCCAAGGTCTCTCACCCACCATGCAGTTCCCTGCCTAGGACCTACTTGTCCTCATGGCCCACAGGCCACTCAGGGCTCCCTGTCTAGAACTCGCTGCCTTTGTGACCCTCTGTGGTCTCGGGACCCGCTGCTTCCTTCAGACACTTGGGGACCTGCAGCATTTTACTTTTACCATAACATTGGCACTTGGTGACTTGGCCAGGTTTTTTCGACATTCCCTCCAGCCCATGGGTGGGCCATCTGGGAAAACTTGGAACCCTGGCTTCTGAAACCAGGTTTCTTTACAACAGCTCTGTGCACTATCTGCCTGAACGCCCACCTCTATGCACACCAGCAGCTTTGGTGGTGAGTTTTCCCCTTCCAGCTCCCAACCACAGCCTTCATGGCTATGGTTGAGCCCTTTGCTGACATTTATTCATAGCTAAAATCGTGACCAGACAACCCAGGGTTGGTCCTCCCACGCTAGCACTGCATACACTGTGCAGTGCACTTGATTTGGGGGTCCAGGGAGCCCCGGATTTTTCTTTATCCTTTCTTTCTCTTTTCTTTTCTTTGGAGCGGCCTCTAGCCTCTCTGGCTTCCGAGTCACTGGACTTTAACGCCCTGCCTGTAGAGAGAGGTGTCCCTGCCACCACTACCACTGGTCCTGCAGATTAGTTTGATCCACAAAGCAGCTGTTTTCAATTCCACGGCATTGTTTCCCCGCCATGGTTTATTGCACGGTGGCTCGGCAACAGGGCAGAACATGCCTCTAGGTTTCTCTTCCATACAACATGTGACCCTGCCATTTTGACTGTGGTCAGGTGACCTTACCACCATCTTAGCTGATGTCAGGCAACTTCACCACCATCATAACTGAGAGCCAGGCCAGGTAACCAAGTCCTGCCATCTTTACATATTCCTTGCCTGGTTCCCCAGTACTGACTATGTTACCTGTGTGTTTTGTGCAGTGGCATGCCTTTGGCAGGACACACCAAGAGCATCCACATCACCCAACTCCTGTTCATTGTGTGTGTATGAGCATACATGTAACATAAATACACCCATGTTTACTGTTAAATGTTTTATTTGTTCATTGTATCTCATTTCAGACTACAAAAACAATGTCTCATGTTTTAAACTGGTATGTACTTATAATTCTCTTACAAAAATACAGTATATTTAATCCAACCCTGATTTAAAATATATTACTATTGTCAGTTCTGCCCTTAACCTAGTATTGCAAAAAGTTTTTTCTTCTTTCTGTCCTTTTACAAGTGTAAATCTTAGGCCAGGCAGTGGTGGCACACTCCTTTAATCCCAGCACTTGGGATGTCAGGGCAGGCAGATCTCTGTGAGTTCGAGGGCACCCTGGTCTAAAGGGCTAGTTTCAGGAGAGCCACCAAAGCTATAGAGAAACCCTGTCTCGAAAAACAACAACAACAACAACAAAACAAAACAAAATGAGTGTAAATCTTACCTGTTAAGGTAAAGTCATGCCTGGACCCAGCTGTCCAGGCAGATTCCATACTGTAGTTATACCTGATAAACAGCACTCAACTGCTCAGAGATCTGAGGAATGTGGCATTTAAATATTTAATTATTTAAAAACTTTTCATAACAAAAAGAGACAGGTTTCCTCCTAGCAGCAGCACTCTACTTCCTCCAAAGAAGACAGAAGACAAATGGGCACAAAACAACATCCATCCACAATTTGCTTCAACTGCCAAGTGCTGACCACTCGGTAAAACTGCCTTTCATCTAAACTGAAAGTCTCCAGATAGTGAACAGAATTGCTGGAATCCACAGCCTAGCTGCTCTGGTCAAGGTAGGATTGTCTTCCTACAGATTTCTTAGCCCAAGGATCATCTGGAGCCTGGAAGGCCCTGCACTAAAGAGCAAAAGAAAAATATGAGCCTCAGTGACATGGAGGACCCTGAGTAGCTCTAGGTGCCAACCAGTAAGTTCTCTGTAGTTTTTTAATCAATAACTCAAGTAAATTTTAACCTTCTCAAAGACCTCTGATGCAGTTTGAGAGTTGAGTTTAAAGGACAACTTTACCAAACAAATTTCCGCAAAATACAAATACAAGTTATTAAGGCATGTACCTGCAAGTTATAAAGGTGTGAGGACAAGTGCATGCTATCGAATTTCTCTCACGCTGCCTTTCATATTCTTTTTAAAAAATATTTATTTATTTATTATGTATACAATATTCTGTCTGTGTGTGCATGCCTGCAGGCCAGAAGAGGGCATCAGACTCCATTACAGATGGTTGTGAGCCACCATATGGACTCAGGACCTTTGGAAGAGCAGGCATTGCTCTTAACCTCTGAGAAATCTCTCCAGCTCGCCTTTCATATTCTTTTTTTTTTTTAATTTATTATGTATACAATATTCTGTCTGTGTGTATGCCTGAAGGCCAGAAGAGGGCGCCAGACCTCTTTACAGATGGTTGTGAGCCACCATGTGGTTGCTAGGAATTGAACTCAGGACCTTTGGGAGAGCAGGCAATGCTCTTAACCACTGAGCCATCTCTCCAGCCCCTCACCTTTCATATTCTTAAAGATGCTTTTTATTATGCAAAAATATGTCACAGTCATTCTGATATAAATATTCTGCTGTTTAAATTTTCACAAATCCAAAGAATTCTTTTGAGTTCCAGAGAGCCGAATTGAAGGATCCACCTTAAACAGGTCAGATAGACTTCTCCCAATTCCCTGGTCCTAATTTTTTTCAAAACTTAACTTTGTCTTCTGTTCAGCCAATACCTCAAAAAGGTTTGAGAGACACCAGATATTTCCAATCGCAAACACTGAACAGCAGCAAAGAGACCAGCTCCTCCCACTGCTAATCTATGTCTCCCCACTATGCAAGCAGCACTCCTTCTCTCTCTCCCTCTCCTCTCCTCTCCTCTCCTCTCCTCTCCTCTCCTCTCCTCTCCTCTCTTGTCCCTCCCTCTCTCCTTTCCTCCCTCCTTCCCTCTCTGTCTCTGTGTCTCTCCCTTCCCTTCCCCAGTACCCTCTTCTCAATAAACTCATCAGTCAAGCTCTCTCTGTATGCCATATTCTATCACCCACCGATGTCCCCAACCCACTATGGGACACTGCAAATGTCCCTATTGCACTATATTTTGCTATCAGTTCTTTATTTCCACCATGTGGATCCCAGAACCAAATTTGGGTCTTCAGTCACGGAGGCAAGCATCTTTACTTGCTGAGCCATTTCACAGGCCCTTGGAAGGCCTGGAAGGCTCTTTGATCTCTCTCTGTCTCTCTCTCTCTGTCTTTCTCTCTCTTCAGGGCCTGTAGACCTGGCTGCCTTGAAACTCAATTTCTAGACTAGGTTGGCCTTGAACTCACAGAGCTCCAACTGCACGTGCTCCCAGGTGTTGGGATTATAGCTGTGTGCCACCACACCAGGCTGGATCTCTCTGAGAGATACCACTGCCATGTTGTGAGGACACTCAGCAGCCAGAAGCAAAGGCCCCCATAATGAAGAACTGAGGCTTCCTGTACCATTGCCCATACTGTCTTCCAAGGCCTTGGAGCGAGTCACATGGCCATGTGGGGAGTGATATTCAGCCCAGCCTTCAGAGGGCAGCAGTCTGGCTGGTATCTTTGCCTGGAAAACCTCACAAAAGATCCCGAGTAAGAGCTGGGTATGGTGATGCACTCCTGTATTCCCAGGATTTAGGAACCGAAGGCAGGAGGATTGGGAAACCAGCCTGGGTTACAAAACAAAAGACAAAAGGGGGGGGGGCGGAGAGACAGAGAGATGGCTCAGAGGTTAAGAGCACTGACTGCTCTCCCCGAGGACTCAAGCTCAATTCCCAGCACCCACATGGCAGCTAATAAATGTCTCTCACAAGATCTGGCACCCTCACACAGACATATATGCAGGCAAAATACCAATGCAAATGAAATAACAGTAAATTAGTTTTTAAAAAAATATTTTTTATGGTTTATTTAACATTATTTTATGTGCATTGGTATGAAGGTGTCAGATCCCCTGCAACTGGATCTTCAGACAGTTGTGAGCTGCCATGTGGGTGCTGGGAATTGATCCCGGGTCCTCTGGAAGAGCAGTCAGTGCTCTTAACCACTGAGCCATCTCTCCAGCCCCGTAAATTAGTTTTTGAAAAGGAAGAAACCTAGTGCTCAGTGAAGCTCTTGTCAGATTCCTGACTCAAACACTAAGGTACAGAAATTCCTACTAGCCAGATGTGGTAGCACAGGCTCGTAATCCCAGCATTCTGGAAGCTGAGGCCATAGGATCAAGGGTTTGAGGTCAGTCTGGGATACATAGTGAGAGCTTTACTGTCTCTCACTACATTTTAGCGATGGTTTTTATTATAGAAATAGATACCTAATACAGACAAACAAATTTAACAGTGTTTGCAGTGAAATCTGCAAAAGCTTTTGCATGGCCCCTGACTGCCCATTCTTAGCAGCTAGTATGAGGGTGTCAGGGTCACAGACACGGAGGAAAGGCCAGCACAAGGCAGAAAGGGGGCGCTGAGGAAGGGGCCCTTGGGATTGGGAGAGGGTGGATTCTGCCACCGATATGAACTGCTAAACCTTGTACAAATACTTGAAGGACATGTGTCTTCAGTAAATCAGTGATTTTTTTTTTTTTTTCCCGAGACAGGATTTCTCTGTGGCTTTGGAGCCTGTCCTGGAACTAGCTCTGTAGACCAGGCTGGTCTCGAACTCACAGAGATCCACCTGCCTCTGCCGCCCGAGTGCTGGGATTAAAGGCGTGCGCCACCATCGCCCGGCTAAATCAGTGATTTGGTGAATTGTCATTCATCAAGTAGGTCATTTGGTCAATTGATTTTTGGCCAGCATGGATCTGACAAAGTAAGTGACAGTGAATTAGTGTGCTCATAACCAAGTGATACATTATAATTTTATGTTCCTAAGGCAGCAATTAGTGGGTTATTTGTAAAAGACACTCATGATTTTATGCATCTTTTCTTTTTATTTTTCTTTTATTCTTTTTTTTTCTTTATTTTTATTTTTGAGACAGGGTTTCACTGTGTAGGCGTGGCTGTCCTGGAGCTCACTAGACGAGCCAGTTTGACTTGAAACTCACAAAGATCCACTCACCTGCCTCTGCCTCCTGAGTGCTAGGATTAAAAGCATATACCACTTTTTTTTTTTTTTTTAACAGTACTAGGTAACAAGGCACCATTGAGTCACACCTCCCTTCCACAGTGTGCGGTGGAGGTCAAAGGACAACATGTAGGAGACAACTCTGTCCTTCCGTGTGGACACTGGGGATGGAACTCAGGGTGACAAGCTTGGTGGCATGTGTCCTTACCTACGGAGCCAACTCACCAGCCCTGTTTTCTGTTGTGTTTGTTGTTCTGAGAGGGTCTCACTGTTTCACTCAGGAGGCTGGCCTCACGCTGTGCAGCCTCTCCTGTCTCTACCCTAGGAACAGGACTCATTGGATTTTCTCTATAAACTGCTGGTTGTGATACGTCCTCCCTTGTCACCATTTGTGGAACAGCAATCTTTCCGAGAGGGAAGTGACATTTTTCTCTTCAAAGCAATTATAAATGGAGATAAAATCCAGGCAGGACCACTTTGGAGAAGTCCTTTCTTAGTTCTGATTTTCGCGTTCTTAAGTGGAAGGTTATTGAACGAAATTTTTCAACTTCAGTACCATAAAAGCCCTAAGAAAGTAGTGAGCTTTAGGTGTCAGCACCTCCCTTGCTTGCTTTTTATCGTCTTGATTGAAGAGGGTCAGGGCCAGGGGGAGCCAGAACCCCTGGGGCGGGCTAAGAAGGCCCTGACAAGAGCATTGCTTCCTCCCCACAAAGGGGCATCCAACATGTAGACTTCACCAGGAACCTTACACCCCGCCCTTCTGGAAACTGCATTAACATTAAGAGACGGGGCAGGGCCGGGCGGTGGTGGCGCACGCCTTTAATCCCAGCACTCGGGAGGCAGAGGCAGGCGGATCTCTGTGAGTTCGAGACCAGCCTGGTCTACAAGAGCTAGTTCCAGGACAGGAACCAAAAGTACAGAGAAACCCTGTTTCAAAAAACGAAAAAAAAAAAAAAAACAAAAGAAAAAGACGTGGGGCCGGGCGGTGGTGGTGCACGCCTTTAATCCCAGCACTCGGGAGGCAGAGGCAGGCGGATCTCTGTGAGTTCGAGACCAGCCTGGTCTACAAGAGCTAGTTCCAGGACAGGCTCCAAAACCACAGAGAAACCCTGTCTCGAAATACCAAAAAAAAAAAAAAAACATTTACGAACCGCCACACTGGACGGAGCGTCAGGACGCCCTTCAGAGATACTGAAAAAAGCAATGAGAGGTAACCGTAGCAGAATGTCGCATACCTTTTAATTCCCCACAAGCTGTTTCACTGGGACGTACATAATACTAGGAAAACTGACGATTTAAAGATGGAAAAAATATATGCTTTCTTTAAACAAACTACAATAGTCCTATGAAGATAGGACCTCAAAAAATTAGGTTAAGACTCAGAGTTGTTCCTCTCCACGGAAATCTTTAGTAAAAGGCGAAAGATTTATACGATCTGAAGAGAAACCAGAGTATACAAAACCCGCCCCGCCTACCGTTCTCGCTCCACTCCAGCTCCTAGATAACCGATGGGCGCTAGCTCCACGAAGTAAGCGATGACGCCTGTTTTCCTCTCACGCACGTCTCCCAAACGCACATCACTAGGAAGGAAAGAAAGCGAGAAAGAAAAGATAAAAGCGCTTACACGGTTAAATTTCGCACTAACCTGCGTGCAGTGCATTGTGGGTATGTAAATAACACTGGTTCACCAACCTCGGGTGTCCGGAAATGGAGATTTCATTTTCCCGGAGTAAATGTTGGGCCGACGCCAGGGGGCAGTGCAGAAACCAGATTCATGGGACTCTAAACGCCTGGCCCCGCTATAAAAATCTGGTTTTATAATTTACACCAAGTAAAAGTTCTTTTTCTTTTTTTCGGGAGGAGATATTTTGATTTTGCTTCTTGAAATTTTGAGACGGTGTCTCGAACGTTCCCTAGGCTGGCCTTGAACTCAGTTGGGCCTGGGAAGATCAGCACAATTCTCTTTGCCTCAACCTCCTGAACGCGGGGCAGCCATTAGGGAGTCTCGTATATCCCAGGCTAGCATTGAACTTGCCTCATCACCCGGGACGATCTTGAATTCCTGATCTCCTGCCTACTACTAAACGTTGTAATGACAGGTATGTGCCCCCACATCAAGCTTAAAAATTCTCTTAATTAAAAATAAAATAAATAGCTGGGCGGTGATGGCACATGTCTTTAATCCCAGTACTTGGGAAGCAGAGGTAGGTTGATCTCTGTGAGTTCGAGGCCAGCCTGCTCTAAAGAGTGAGTTCCAGGAGAGGCTACAAAGCTGCAGAGAAACCCTGTCTCAAAAAAAGGAAAAAAAGAAATTCCATTTGCTAACCTATAAAATGAAGGTGACAATGACAGTGTCTGCCTCAGTTGGGAGGATTTAGCCACAGAGACCTTCTGAACTCATTCCAGAGGGATAGAGCATGCGTTGAGGGTTGGGAATGTGGGTGAATAAGATGCTCTCTCTCATGGAGTTTCATACGGTAACAAGGGAAGCTCTGGTGTGGTAGTACGTACCTTTTCTCAGTGCTCAGAAGGCAGGGGCAGGTAGATATGTATGGGCTTGAGGCTAGCCTGCTTCACATAGTGAGTTCTAGGCTAGCCTGCTTCACATAGTGAGTTCTAGGCTAGCCAGGTCTACATAGTGAGAGCCTGTTAAAACAATACACACACACACACACACACACACACGTAAGTCTTCTTCCTTTAAAGAATACTTGTGCCGGGCTGGAGAGATGGCTCAGAGGTTAAGAGCACTGACTGTTCTTCCAGAGGTCCTGAGTTCAATTCCCAGCAACCACATGGTGGCTCACAGCCATCTACAATGAGATCTGGCGCCCTCTTCTGGCATGCAAGCATACATGGGAGGAATGTTGTATACATAATAAATAAATCTTTTAAAAAAAAAAAAAAGGAATACTTGTGCCTTGAAGTGGTGTTACACACCTTTAATCCCAGCACTTGGGAAGCAGAGATCTCTGTGAGTTCCAGGTCAGCCTGATATGCACAGTGAATTCCAGGACAGTTTGAGCTACATAGTGAGACCAAAAAAATTGTGTGTGTGTGTGTGTGAGGAGGGAGGAAGCGCCTGCGTGTCATGGTGCACATGTGTCCCGTGTGAGGATGTCAGGACAACCGCGGGGAGCTGTTTCTCCCCTTCCGCCTTATTGAAATAGGGTCTTTTCTTTCCACTGATGTAGTCCTCCATGCTTGCTAGCTTGGGAGCCTCTGGGTGAGTCTCCTGTCTTCATCTTCCATCTTGATTTAGGAATGCTGGAATTATAGATCTTCTGCCTGCCCACACAGAGTCTGTGGCCAACCTGTATTAAATAGTGAGACCCTTTATCAAAGAGAGAGAGTGGGGCAGCGGTAGCACCCATCTTTAATTCCAGTGCTCAGAAGGCAGAGGTAGGTGGGTCTGAGGTTGAGGGACAGCCTAGTTTACAAAGCAAGTTCCAGGACAGCCAGGACACTCTGTCTAGAAAGAGAGAGAAAGAGAGAGAGAGAGAGAGAGAGAGAGAGAGAGAACTAGTATGTGTGAGATCTATACAAGTGGGGAAGAGACAGCTTCATCAAAGGCCTCACATGTTACTGTATTACTCCACTGAGCCACATCTCTGTCTCTAAAGCCTCTTTTAAGATCTTACTCCAATTATAAAATAAAGCTAGATAAGAAAAATAGCAAGGAAAAACAATAATTAAAAGGCAACATAACCAAAACCAAAACAAACATAAACCCCAACCAGGACAGTGGTGATGATGCATGCCTTTATCTCAGCAGGTGGCAGGCAGAGGCAAGTTGATCTGAGTTTGAAGTCGGTCTGGTTAATCTACAGAGTGAATTGTAACCAGCCAGCCAGCCAAACTAAGCAACCAACAAAACAAATAACCCCAACAAAAGAATAAGCAACTGGGAGATTAAGAGAGCCCAAACTAAGTCAAAACTAACCTGGTGGCACTGGCCTGCTGTTCCAGTTACTTGTGACCGAAAACAGGAAGTTAAAAGTCATCCTGCTCTATAGAGCAAGTTCAAGGCCAGCACAGGTAAATTAGGAAGATATTGTCTCAAAAATAAAAAGTAGACTCAGCCAGGGATACGATGGAACGTTACACAGTGGGTGTGAGGCCTGCGGCCCCATCCTCAGCAGTGCAGGGCAAAGCCTGGAAGAGATTGGGAGAAAAGCAGAAACAGGAATGATGAGGATCAGTCCAGGGCATGAGCTACGGGAGTAAAGCAGTGAGATGTCAGATTCTAGAGACACTTGGAAGGTCGTCAGTGGCCGTAGAGATGGAGACTAAGAGGAGGCTTCTAGGGCCACTGTGGTGTTGAGTTACAGAAGGAAGAGTGACTGCCCATCACATCATCGGGGAAGGTGGCCCAGTGCTGGAGTTGCTTTTTGTTTTGTTTTCTTTCGTTTTGTTTTTTGAAGACAGTGTTTCTCTGTGTTGTTCTGAGTCTATCCTGGAACTTGCTTTGTAGACCAGACTGGCCTTGAAGTCTGTTGGAATTAAAGGTATCAGCCACTATTCCCTGACTGGAGTTGTTTTAGCTATAGTGAGATATAAATGTCTGGCTGGAAATAAATAAAATAAAAGGGGCTGAGGGAACAGTAGCAAAACCAAGACAGGAGAGAAGCAGGGAAGCAGGTGTGTGTTGGTGTAATAACATAGAGCAGGATTTCTCAACCTGTGGGTCACAATCTCTTTGGGGTCAAACAACCATTTTACGGGGGTCGCCTAAGACCATCGGAAAACACAGGTACTTATGTTATAGTTCATAGCAGTAGCAAAGTGACAATTAGGAATAGCAATGAAAATAATTTCATGGGGGGCCGGGTGGTGGTGGTGCACGCCTTTAATCCCAGCACTTGGGAGGCAGAGGCAGGTGGATCTCTGTGAGTTCGAGACCAGCCTGGTCTACAAGAGCTAGTTCCAGGACAGGCTCCAAAGCCACAGAGAAACCCTGTCTCGAAAAACCAAAAAAAAAAAAAATAATAATAATAATTTCATGGTTGTGGGTGGGGTCTCCACAACGTGAGGGACTGTAGGGTGACAGCATTAGAGAGACTGAGAACTGCTGTCTTAAAGGAGCGAGGGCCTCCATTAAGGCCATAGCCTGCCCTGGGGCTGTTCCAGAGTCTTGAGGGCCCTTCCCTTGGGACCTGCTTTGATAAGTAGGAACACCCCCAACCCTGTTACATAGCTCTTGTGATTCCCATTCCAGTCCGACTACACAGCACAGATATGCGAACCCTTTATTAGACCCTTCTGCAGCAACAGCCCCTCTTCCCCTGCATTTGCCAACTCCCAGTTTCCCAGCAGAACCGAGTGGCGCTGTCTTCAAGCCTCCTCCTGGCAGGCAGCCTTCCACGAGGTGGCTACAACCATTTGTAGCTCCAGTTCCAGGGGACCTGATACCCTCTTCTGACCTCCATGGACATCAGGCACACGTATTGTATATATGCAGGCAAACAGACAAAAATAAATAATCTTTAAAAATAGAGACAGACCCTCAAGCCCTTGAGTACAGTCTTCTGTAGTCCACTGAATCCTTTGTGACATTTTTCTTTGAAAAAATTATTTTAGATGTGTACCTGCCTGATGTAAACATTTGTATTATGTGCATGCAGGGACAGAATAGGTACTAAATGGCACAGGATCCCCTGGAACTGAAATTACAGATCGTTGTGAGCCTCTAGACATCATATTTCTGATTTGTATTATGGCTTTGCTGTTGAATGAAATTTCCTTCCTACTTAGCAGAGGAAGAGGAGGAGGGAAGAAGAAAAAGAGCAAGAAGTACCTCCAAGGGACCACTATAATGTGCACACGGTGGCTTTCTCCGAGGACAACTCCTATAATGTCACATGGTGTCTTTGTCCAAGGGACGATCCCTATAATGGACACGTGGGTGGCTATTGTGGTTATCCCTCTCCTCGGTATGCTCACCAGTGTTCTCCTCTTTCCATTTGTCCTTTGATTTAACCTTCTGGTGAGGTTGCTGTAGGACTCAGCCAACCGTGAGAAGCTGAATAGGAGCAGACCATTGTCACCTGCCAGTGTAGGACTCAGCCATGATAAGTTTAATGGAGGCCTGAGTCTCAGTAGTTTACCCTGAAACAATACCTGGCTCAGGAAGAGTCACAAACTGAGATTACCTGAGCACCACCCAAGAACAGACCATCCAAAGAAATTCCAAAGGTTCCAACCGGTGTAGAATGGATCACCTTCCAGCACACACACACCAGGACACCCCAAGACAGATGTCAGCAAATAAGGAGTCCTGAACCCTAAAAATCCCTCACCCCCCCCACCTCTATAAAAACCCAACTCTAACAAAGCTCACATTTCTCTGATTATTCCAATACGTTGGACACACTGAGAGACCGAGTTTGCAAACTTGCGTAAAATAATGGCTCTTTCCTTTTACACATGGGACTAGGTCTCCTTGTTGGTTTTTGGGGACTTTGTAGATCTGGGCATAAGAGTTGGTATCTTCCAGCCTGCAGGCCATCGATCTTGAAGGTCTGTGTTATCTCAGAGCTCTCAACCATCACCATCCACAGCTGTCCTCCACCGTAGAGGACCTTCTGACGCCTAAGTGATGTCGCATCCTGGCCCTTACATCCCCTGAGACGCATCCCCTTGAGCACCTGAGTGTGGTAGCCATTGAAGATGTGCACCAGCACACGCTGAGCGGGCCTGGCCTTCAATTTCTTACAGTAACCACTGCTACCCAGTCCAAAATGCCACTCAAGCCTTCAATGCTGTAGGATCCTAAGCCCTAGGATGAATCAGGGTCACCAGGCCCCTGTCTCCATATGAAATAGTCTGCTGGGTCAGGGGGAGACACCTTGGCCCTATACTAATGACTTTATTTACCCTGTGTGTCGGGGGACCATGTTGAGATAAAAGGTCCAACTCGTAATGACCCGTCACATCTTACCCCAAATGACGAACGGGACAACCGGGGCAGCTGTAATTTTGCCTCTTAAGATGGTGAGGTGTCCATTTAGCTACCCAGATATGGACCCCACACAAATGGCAGAGGAGACAGGACCAAGTCAGTCTCTTACGTTATTCAAAGCAAACAAGCCAGCAAGGAAACAAACAAACAACCCTACCTCCCCAGTCCCTCTCAGAGATGTAATTCTTTCTGCGAACATTTGTCTGAGTCTCAGCCTCTGCTGCAGTGTATTTCCTTTTTAAAACGTTAATTACTTATCGGGAATGGTGCATACGCCATTCATGCCAGCGCTCAGGAGGCAGAGGCAGGAGAGTCTCTGAGATTGAGGCCAGACTGTTCTACTAAGTGAGTTCCAGGACAGCCAGTGCTGTTACACAGAGAAACTCTGTCTCTAAAAAGACCAAAAACCAAACCAAAACAAAAGAAACCAAAAAACAAAAGAAAAAACTGTTCTGGTTGGCTTCTGGTCGCCTGCTCTGTAGCTTGTCACAACACTACATGACATGTGTGAATGACACGTGTGATTTTGGGGATGGTGAAAGGGAGTATCAGGCTACCCCAACATGATGCCTTTACTCCCACACTAGGGAATAAGAAGCAGGCTTGGCTGTGAGTTCAAGGTCACCCAGGTCTATTGGTAGCGTAGTCTAGCAGGGACTGTATAAAAAACAAGTAAACAAGACCCCAAACATCCATTGCCCGCCCTGCTCTGGCAGAAATCAGCCAGGGGTACCCTGGGAGAGGACTCTGAGGCTGAGGAGTTTATTTCTCAGTCAGCACGTGTCCTAATTAGAGGCAGGAGGCAGAAAAGAGGGCAGTCCAGTCAGCTGGCTGCCTCCCTGCGCTGTCCTCGGGAGGAAACTCCAGCAGGTGTATTTTTCTTAATCTAAGAATCCAGTTAGTAGGAAGCAGCTCCCACACTAAGGAGGAGAGCCTCCAGCTGGCATATACCAGCCCAAATCTTAATAATGTATCTTTCATTTAGGCAAAAGTGTTCTTTCTCATGGGCTTACTCAAAACGTTCTCACAGCCCTCAAGGATACTTGGAGCAAGTCCAGCAGGGAACCTTAAACTCAAATGACTTCTTTAATTTAGAAATGACTCCAGATGGAAACTGAGTCACACGTGGGCTTCCACAATCTATCAGGAACAACAAAACCAAGTTTGATGTGGGGACCCATGCCGGTTGCCCCAGCACTAGAGAATCGCAGGCAGAAGGATCTCGAGTTCAAAGTCATTTTCAGCTACACGGAGAGATTGAGGCTAACCTAGGCTACAAGTCACCCTGTCCCAAACACCCCAAACGAGCAAACTAAACCGCACAGCGATCTAGTTGCATTAGTCTGTGATCGCATTCGAGGCAAATCTTAGGTGAGGAAAGTTCTGCCCCCGCCCCCCACGCCCTTCTCTCCAGGGTTTGGCCCCTGTGTCTTTGACCTTCCCATTGTCAGGGCTTGACACACATTCCAGTGTCTGAGGCAAGAACCTCGGATGCGCAATCCTTTGTGTTAAAGAAACGTACGGATACGCTCGTTTTTGAGCTCTTGTTTATTTACTGATTAATGCCGAGAGTACGATCCAGCGCCTCGCTATACACAAGGGCTCTATAACCGAATGCACTTCTGGAGTTTGAATTCAGACTCCTGAGCAGGTTTCCACTCCGAAAATCTGGAGTTGGCACTGCCACCTGCTGGTCAGTCCACGTCTTTACATGGAGGTTCGGGGGAGGAAATAGTTAAAATATTTCCAGAGATCCCAGTCCCCGAACGTAGCGTCATTTACATACCCATAATGCACTGCTAGGCGTCGTTTCTTAATTTAACACCGGACCGGCTGCCTTCGTTTTTTCCAACATCACAATGGTACGACTTTCCCGATTGATGAGAAAATGAAGTGAGGTATTCCGTAGTTTATTTATTTGTATAGTTATTGAAAAAGTAACCATTACTAAAGTAAGTTTATAATCCTTTGAGTAGTCCATGCAGCTGTTTGTCTTTATATTACCTAAGAGAAATAAGCAACTTCCAAAACTAAATCAATTTTTGGAGGTTCTGTGATGGCTCCACAGAACCAATGTCACGATTTAAAGTAGAAATGATATCGTACTTACTTTTTGTTTAATCTTGTTTGCTGCTTGTAAAGCTAAGCCAAGAGAAAAACCAGGTCTTGTCAGTTTACTGTAGTGATACTGTCCGTGTTGTAGCTGTCAGCTCCACCGCCTGTGACTGCACATGCATTAATCGTGCGCATTAAATTGCCTGTCAGCACAGAAGTCCTCTGACTGCCTATGCTCATGCGCTGGCCGCCTCCCTGCGCTGTCCTCGGGAGGAAGCTCCAGCAGGTGTATTTTCTCAATCTAAGAATTTAGTTAGTAGGAAGCAGCTCCCACACTGAGGAGAGCCTCCAGCCCAAATCTTAATAGATAATGTGTCTTTCATCTAGGCTAAAGTGTTCTTTCTCATGGGCTTACTCAGAACGTTCTCAAGCCCTCAAGGATATTTGGAGCAAGTCCAGCAGGGAACCTTGAACTCAAATGACGTCTTTAATTCAGAAATGACTCCAGATGGAAACTGAGTCACACGTGGGCTTCCACAATCTATCAGGAACAACAAAACCAAGTTTGATGTGGGGACCCATGCCGGTTGCCCCAGCACTAGAGAATCGCAGGCAGAAGGATCTCGAGTTCAAAGTCATTTTCAGCTACACGGAGAGATTGAGGCTAACCTAGGCTACAAGTCACCCTGTCCCAAACACCCCAAACGAGCAAACTAAACCGCACAGCGATCTAGTTGTATTAGTCTGTGATCGCATTCGAGGCAAATCTTAGGTGAGGAAAGTTCTGCCCCCGCCCCCCACGCCCTTCTCTCCAGGGTTTGGCCCCTGTGTCTTTGACCTTCCTATTGTCAGGGCTTGACACGCATTCCAGTGTCAAGCAAGAACCTCGGATGCCAATCCTTTGTGTTAAAGAAACGTACGGATACGCTCGTTTTCGAGTTCTAGATCCGAATGCACTTCTGGAGTACAATTTGAATTCAGACTCCTGAGCAGGTTTCCACTCCGAAAATCTGGAGTTGGCGCTGCCCCCTGGTGGTCATCTCACACCTTTACATGTGGGTACGGGAGCTGAATATTTCTGGAGATCCCAGTGCAGCAATTTAACGTCATATACATACCCACAATGCACTGCTAGGCGTCATTGCTTAATTTAACACCGGACCGGTTGCCTTTGTTTTGCCAACATCACAATGCTACGACTTTCGCGATGAATGAGAGAATGAAGTGAGGTATTACGTAGTTTATTTATTTGTATAATTATGCTGAAGAGAAGTAACCATTACTGATTTAAGATTACACTTCTTTGAGAAGTTCACGCGGTCATGTTTTTGTTATAACTTTGTATCAGTATATCAAGATTCTAATCAATTTTTGGAGGTTCTGTGATGGCTCCACAGGACCAGTGTTATAAGTTTAAATGGAGGATATATTTTGAAATTTTTTCTCCTAATGCTCTCATGATATTTCTGTGTTTTCTCTGAAGGCGCTCTTACTCAGGGGGAAAATTAAGTTTTTCAGTTTACCATCGTCTTAGTAGAGTAAGCTCCACCCTGTATGAGTGAGCATGCGTGGGTAAATGCCTTCAGCTCAGAGGTCCAAGACGTGTACACACGCACTTTCTCTTCTCCTCTGACCCGTCCACTCTCTATATCACTTCCTTTTCCATGTCTCTAGAATCCGACATCTTACTACTTTACCCCCATGGCCAGTGGCTCATCACCCACTCATGTAGCGTGACAGCATTAGAGAGACTGAGAACCGCTGTCTTAAAGGAGCGAGGGCCTCCATTAAGGCCACAGCCTGCCCTGGGGCTGTTCCAGAGTCTTGAGGGCCCTTCCCTTGGGACCTGCTTTGATAAGTAGGAACACCCCCAACCCTGTTACACAGCTCTTGTGATTCCCATTCCAGTCCGACTACACAGCACAGATATGCGAACCCTTTATTAGACCCTTCTGCAGCAACAGCCCCTCCTCCCCTGCATTTGCCAACTCCCAGTTTCCCAGCAGAACCGAGTGGCGCTGTCTTCAAGCCTCCTCCTGGCAGGCAGCCTTCCACGAGGCACAGTCTTGGCCTCCTGGTTGGCCACAGGGACTCTGTCACTCCTTGGATTCTGAATTGAGCTTCTCAAAATGGGTGACATATTCCACATCGTTCAAATCTCCGGGGCCCATGCAAAAGTTGAGGCAGCTGGCGGTGGTGCCTTCACAGAGGTGTAAGGCTGCGGGCAGCAAAGCCAGCATGAGCCTGATTGCTGGCTCTGCCTGGGCTCTCGGCCCCTCACCCTCTTCTCACCTTTGGTAACATTGACTTTGTTGACTGCCAAGATGTCCGCCTGAATGCTATCTATTTTTGTGTACAAGATCTCGGCATTGCTCTGAGGATGGAAGCGGGGAAGCCTGGCTGGGCACCAGAACAGCGGGCTCCTGGAGTGGGGCCTGAGAGGAAGGTTAACTGCAAGCAGAGCTGCTGAGGCAGAGAGGTTCTGCTCCCAGCTTCCTAGCTAGGGCAGGTAGGGACAAGAAGACAGTGTGTTTGGGGGCGGGGCCAAGTCAGCTGGCTAGATTCATTCTGCGCATGGTGTGTGTGTGTGGGGCACCGTTGTCTTGGGCAACTGCTGAGGCTGGTGGGGGTGCAAATACTTACAAGGAAGAGCTGGTAGAGTTCCTCCCCCATGGCCTTGCGGACATGCTCCTCCACCAATGGGAACAGCTGCACAAAGTACTGCGGCAGAAAGTGGGCAGTGTGGCAAGACAGTGTGGGGATCAGCTGCCTTGACCGCCATGCCCTGCAATCTGCCTCGTGCCCACCCCAACCCGAGCACCTCTAGTGTGAGACTGGCCAGTCTCTGGCTATTGCTGTGGTCGGTATTGCCCATGGCCGTCATGAGGCTGTGGACCACGCGCATGTGCAGCAGCTCCTCTGCCAGTTTCAAGTCACCTCGTGCCAGGATCCTTGTGAGGAAAGATGAAAAGACAGGAAAAACTGTGGTGACACAGGAAGGGAACGGAGCCCTTCACCCCATGTAGCATGAATTCTAATTGGTCTTTTTTTAAAAAAATATTTATTTATTATGTATACAATATTCTGTCTGTGTGTATGCCTGCAGGCCAGAAAAGGGCACCAGACCCCATAACAGATGGTTGTGAGCCACCGTGTGGTTGCTGGGAATTGAACTCAGGACCTTTGGAAGAGCAGGCAATGCTCTTAACCTCTGAACCATTTCTCCAGCCCCTCTAATTGGTCTTAATGAAAACCTGGAGCCAGTATCGGGGTAAATGCTGGAAGATCAGAGAGACAAAGGAGCAAGGCACCAGCACCTTCTGTGTCTATTGCTTCTCAGCCTGAAATGGGCCTGTGCTCCACCTTATCACTTCCTCTCTCTGCCCAGTCACATCACTTCCTGTCTCCCCTTCCCAAGTGCTCTGATCAAAGCCACCACTGCCTGGCTTCTATGGTTAACTAGTGCCTGGCTCTGCCCTCTGAACTCCAGGCAAGCTTGATTTATTAGAGCACAAATAGTATATCCCCACACTCCCAAGTCTGTGCCTCTCTTCAGCAGAGAAACAATAATTCCAACAGAGCTAGGTTTAGTGGTGCACGCCTTTGATCCCAGCACTCAGGAGGCAGAGGCAGGTGAATCTCTGTGAGATCTAGGCCAGTCTGTCTATGTATAGAGTTCCAGAATAGCCTCATCTACATAGACTCTCTGTCATTAAGGGATCTTATCGCAAAAACAAGAACAAAATGAAAACACGAGACAATGGGCTGCATTTCTTGAGAAGTCCACACCCACAGTATAAAGCCCTGGGTGGCCTGGAATTTCCTCAGTGGACAAGGCTGGTCTTGAACTCATAGAAATCTGGTGGCCTCCACCTCCCAAGGATGTGCCCAGCCCGGTGTCTTTCTTTTAGAATTATAGTATGTTAGGAGCTGCGCACAGTGACACACACTTTCCTCCCAGGGCTCGGGAGGCAGAAGACATGAGCTGCAGACAGCGTCAGGTGTGACTTGCCACAGTCACACAGCCCCGCTGCTGGCCTACCCAATGGTCTTGGCGGCTGCGGCCTGCTGCAGGAACACTGGGAGCTGGGTGGCGATCTGGAGCACTGAAGAGTCTGAAGAAATGAGGGGCCGTCAGCCGGGAAGCCCTTTCCTCCTCCAGGGCAGTCCCACATCAGGAGTCCTACCAGTGAAGATCTTGGCCTGCAGTTTGGATGTTTCCTTGACTGGTGGGATGAGCAGTGCCACAAGGCCTCTGAGCAGCGGCAAGCGCACGTCATAGTGGATCAGGTCCTTTATCAACTCGATGGCTGGGGAGGGACAGAGATGCTGGAGAGGCCCTGGCCTTTCAAAATGAGTCACTCCCATATATATATATATATATATATATATATATATATATATATATATATATATATATATATATATATATAGTATGTGAGTGCTCTATCTGTATGCCTGAACAAGGCATCAGATCCCACTATAGCTGGTTGTGAACCACCATGTGGTTGCTGGGAATTGAACTTGGGGCCTCTGGAAGAACAGCCAGTGCTCTTAACCACTGAGCCATCTCTCCAGTCCTCATCACTACCTCTACCCTGCCCTCTCCATCACCTCCCCTGTGCTTTCTGTTGCTCAGCACCTGCTAAGGCCTTATATGGGGAGCTGACACTTCCTTTCTGTTTTTCTAGAGCTGTGATTGGATATCAGCAAGAGTAAGAGTCAGGGAATGGATGGGATGGTGAGATGCCCAGGAGCTGGAGCTGCAGGGTTGAGGCCCATAGAAATGAGTTTCCATCAGCTTGGAGGAATTCTGGTTTGATGGAGGAGGAAAGAGCTGGGCGAGGAAAGATTTCATTTATCTTTTACAAATCTGACTGCTAAGGACCACACCCAGGGGAATCCTACATTCTAGGCAAGCACGCTACCACTGAGCTACATCCTCAGGCCAGGGCTGGGTCTCTCTGGTTTTTTGAGACTCTCCATCTTACATTGTTGCCCTGAGATTGACCCCCAGAAACCAGGTGAGAATGACTCCTCCAGGTTGTCCTCTGACCTTTATTTATCTATTTATTTATTTATTTATTTATTTATTTATTTATTTATTTATTTTTGGTTTTTCGAGACAGGGTTTCTCTGTGGTTTTGGAGGCTGTCCCTGAACTAGCTCTTGTAGACCAGGCTGGCCTTGAGGCTCTTGTCCTTGTCGTTGTTACTGTAATGATTGGGACCAGGTCTCACTATGTATCCCTAGCTGGACTGGAACTTGTTATGTTGGCCAGGCTGTCTCTGAACTCACAGAGATCCTCCTGCCTTTGCCTCCCGAGTGCTGGGATTAAAGGTGTGCACCACTAGCACCCGGCTGCATTGCCATTCTTGATTGCTTAGATGCTCTAACCTGGAATCATAGCTCCATCAATATTGCACAGGAACAGGGGCCAGCCCTGAGTTGACACAGAGCACTTGGGCCTCTTTGGCTCCTCCCAAACCTTATGTAGACGAAACAATAGTCAAGGCCCACGTCCCAGTCTCTCCTGTCTTTCTTACTTGCCCGGCTGCTGTGTGTTTCAGTGCAGCTGTATTTGGATCTGAGTGCGTTGGCTCCTTTCTTCTGACTGTTCACTCTGGCAGCTACAGCAGGATGCCACGGCAGTGCCAGGGCACCCTGGGAATCTATGTCTATGCCTGAGATGTGAAGAGAGACGTGACCGGGTGGACGGTCAGGATCCCAGGGAGTGTAAGAAGAGATGATTATGTGATTCCCTGGACACAGGCAGCATCTTACCGTCCAGGAGATAAATATCAACTTCTGAGCACCCACTTTCCACTAAAAGCTCCATCTGCAATAATTATGTAACTAGGATGCTTGCGGCTCATGGGACAAATGAAGATTTATCCTTGAGTCATTTCTGATTGTGATTAAAATCCACAGCTCTCACTATTTATACCCAAAGGGAAAAAAGCAAGGCCTTGCTCAAATGTCTCCTGGGACATTCGTCCTCTGAGCAAGCACTGACTGAGCCAGCTCCCTCCCCCGTCCAATAGTGATGGAGCATGTGCTCACCACAGGATGGGCTGAGGAAATGGCAGTGCTCTCCAGACACAGGTACAGCTACTCACACGCCATGGACACTTCGTTCAAGAGGAAAGAGTCGTTGCTCAATCGCAGAGAACAGCGAGAGTCCACAGCCTGATGGTGTGTGGCCGCACATGCCCTAATAGCAATACTCGGGAGCTGGGTCTTTGTGACAGGAGTCTGAGGTAGTCTAGGCTGTCTAAGACCCTGTCTACGAACACCAAAGCAAGCGAACAGCCCTGTCTGCCCCAGTGTCCCCCATGCTTCCCTGTTGATCCCTCTGAGAAGAGATGAAGGAATTGAGAACAAGAGGCCTTCTCAGGGAGTCGGTGGACAGGAACGTTTGGGCAGTGGACTGGGTTAATGTTCCTTTGGCAGAAGGACCTCAGAAGTGGTCCAGTTACAAAAAAAAAAAAAAAAAAAAAAAAAAAAAAAAGACAATCTGTCTGGGCTTGGTGCCACCTTTGATTCCAGCACTTAGCATGCAGAGGGAAGTAGATCTCTGTGAGCTCGAGATCAGCCTGGTCTACAGATTGAGTTCCAGGACAGCAAGGGCTACACAGAAACCCTGTCTTGTAGGGGGAAGAAAGGAAATGGAAAAGCACCTGGGAACCTTAGATATTCCATATGTTGGGGTTGGGGAGTAAGATACCCCACTTTGTGTGTGTGAAGTGCGTGTATGTGTGTGTGTGATTTTAGAGTTGGTTGTTTTTTGTTTTTTTTTTGGAACCCGGTCTCTGTACATAGCCCTGGCTAGCCTAGAACTCATTTTGTAGACCACACAAGCCTTTCAGTCACAGAGACCTGACTGCCTCTGCCTCCTGAGTGCTGGGATTAGAGGCGTGTGCCACCATGCCCAGTGTTAGAGTTGGTTGTTAGAGAAACTGAACGTCTCTGAGGATGGCAATGAATGTGAAAGCTGCCCCCTGTCAAGGGACTGACATGGTGCAGGGGTCTGTGTTAGCCAGCAGTGGCTATCAACAGCATTCCTGTGACATGCCGTCCTGTTGTCTAGGGAAGACCTCTTCATGGGAAGCAGAGGTTGGGGTCTGACCCTTGTCCACTCAGACGGCATCACGGGGCGGGGGTTCCTGCCTGTGCACTCTGTGTAACCCAAAAACCCTTGGTTCCTGTCTCTTCCCCTCAAGCTCCTGGAACCTGCACTCACTTCCTGTTCCCCTATAGTGGAAGCCTCGATGTCTTTGTTTAACTCTATGCAATGTTCAGCTATCCAGTTTAGCCTCCTCTGTAGGACCCGTGTTTAGGGAAATAATAAGATTTTGTTTCTGTTAATGTGTCTATAAATACGAATCTGTCTATAAATATAAGCATTTTATAGATCAAGATGAAGAAGCCTTTACAGTGAGCAGAATAAATCTAAAACATTTGATCATGTGCAGCTCCTTCCAAGGCGCCCACATATTCTGAAGCAGCAGAGGCATTCCCTGCACCTAGAGTCTTGGGAAATAGTGCCAGTTTACTCTGCATGTCTAGACAAGACTGCCACCTCCTGGTTGTTCTGAGGAAGTGCGCTTCAATATAAATTTTCCACGGGATGTGCTTGGCGGTCGTGTTCGTGTTCTGATATCATGTTAACTACATCCTATCCAAATACTGATGCTGAAATACTAAAAGTAGATTAGTTCACTAACCTTTTGCTGCATCATAATCAAAGACCAATGTTGAAACACCAAAAATTGACTGATTAATGGATTGATTGATTAATCATTTATTAGACACAGAATCTTTACTATTTTATGTAGATCAAGCTGGCCTTGAACTTATGGCAATCTTCCTGTTACAGCCTCCTTCATTTGGGATTATAGGGATATGCCAACATGCCCAGCTAAAAATACTTTTAGAAATTTATCTTTTAGGGCTGGGGAGGCTGATGAGATGGATGGTCAGTGGACAAAGGCACCTGAAGCCAAGCTTACTAGCTGAGTATGACCCCAAGGTCACATAGTGTAGGGACAAAAGTTCTGTTAGCTGTCCTCTGACCTTCACAACCTTGTAGCATGCACGCGTTCCCTGTAAATAACACACAAATACACACATGTACTAAAGGGCAGGAGAGGATCTGCAGCTAAAGCGCTTGGCTAGGAAGCCTGAGAACTAGAGTTCAGGTCCCCAGCATCCAGGTAAATGCTGGGCTGGCATAGGGGCTGGACTGTGCTGTCAGCACTAGGGAGCTAGAGATGGGGATCCCAGGGCCAACCTGGCTAGCTCAGCTCACACTGGTGAGTCACAGGTCAGGGAGACACCTCAGTATGGAAGGAGAATGGTGGACGATGACATGTGATGTCAACCTCTGACCTCTGTATGAACCTGCACACATGTGGGTACACACGCGAGCTCGTGCACACACACAAGCATGCAAGCACACACACACACACACAATTGTAGAGTCTAGCAGGATGTAGTAAGTCTATGGAGCAAGCTGAGACAAGTGGGTCACTTGAGTCTAGGAGTTCAAGGTCATCCTGGATGATGTAGCAAAACACAAACAAAAATTCATTATCATTATTGCTAATTAATTAATTAAATTGGAGACAGGGTCTCTGTGTGTAGTCCTGGCTGTCCTAGAGATTGCTACATAGAGCAGGCTCTCCTCCAACTCAGAGATCCTTTTCCTGCCTCTGCCTCCTGAGTACTGACAGTAAAGATGTGTGCTCCAAGATACTCCATTATTTTCTTTAAAGGCCAGAAAAATCAACGTCATATTAATACTATGAACTAATGATGTGTCCTAAATGCTGATGGGTTGGAGTTGTGGTTACATGTTCTCTCTCTCTCAGGTCTCCTGCGCCAGGCTGTACTCAAGCTTCTTATGTAGTTTAGGATGATCTCAAATGCCTGACCTTACCAGTTTGTTTGACGACAGGGTCATTGCAGCTCAGGCTGGCCTTGAACTCCTCACATTCATCCTGTCTCTACTTCCTGAGTGTTGGATTACAGTTGTGAGCCTGAGAGCTATACCATGCTGTCTGCTCTTCTAGGCAAGCTTTCTTGTTTTTGCTTTTAATTCATTCTTATTATATAAGTTTGAATATTTCACCTTTATGTATGCAGTGCTCCAGGTGCAGCGGTGTGCTGTCATGTGCGACCCAACCTGGGTCCCCTGCAAGAGCAGCAACCGTTCTTAATCACTGAGTCATCTTCCCAGATTTCTCCTCTGAGCCAGTACAGCGAGCCTGTGATGTGCACTGAGTCAAACATCACTGTGGAGACTGGAAACAAGTTGGCCTTGGGATTTTTCCCTAGACCCTGGATAATAGTATAACAAAACTCTTCAATGCTAACTAAGCGCCCCAGTCTCCGTGCTGATGACTGGGTGAACTGAAGGCACTTGTTTATAAGTCAGTGGTTTTGGAGTCTGTGAGATGACCCAGTGGTAGAGGTGCTTGCTGCCAAGCCTTGACACTCAACACACTCTCTCACACGCACATACATACACACATGCTTACACATTAAATAGGGTTTAAAATGTTAACATCTTAACTACATTGTGTGTGTGTGTGTGTGTGGGTTAGAGGACAGCTTGGAGACTTTCTTCTCTGTATCTGACATCTCTCGAGATTCCTGCTGTGTTGGTGCAGGAGCTTCTCAACCATTAATATCGCTGCTGTGCTTTGGGGCTGATGTACCTGCTACCCCATCACCTTCATTATAGGAATGTGGCCATTTAATTAACACCTCCAATGAACTCCAGTTATCAGGTCAATAGGTAAGGTTTTTATTCTGCAAATGACCATTTTTTTGAAATTAATAGTCATTTTATAATCAACTTATTTTTTTAAGATTTATTAATTATGTATACAGCATTCTTTCTGCTTGTAGCCAGAAGATGCCAGATGAGGGCACCAGATCTTAGCATAGATGGTTGTGAGCCACCATGTGGCTGCTGGGAATTGAACTCAGGACCTCTGGTAGAACAGTCAGTGCTCTTAACCTCTGAGCTATCTCTCCAGCCCTATGATGTCAGTTTTTCAAGGACTTTTGTTTTTCATAAGACAGCGTCATTTGGTCAGGCACAGTGGCACATGCCTTTACTTCTGGCAGTTGTAGGCAGAGGTAAGCAGATCTCCAATAGTGTGAGACCAGTCTGGTCTACATAGTGAGTTCCAGGACAGCTAAGAATAGATAGAGAGAATTTGTCTCAAAAAACCAAGAGGAAAAAAGGAAAAAGACAGTGTCATACCATGTAGCCCTGCTGAACTCTCCATCCTCCTGCCTCAGCACTGGGATTACACATACCATCACCATGCTCTGGCTCAGAGCTTTCATTAGAGAGTAAAGCAGTTTTCAAAAATGCCTACCAAGTTTTAACAATTTTGTATGTATTTACTATGTGTGTGTGATGTGTGAGTGTGCAGGAACATGTGCCACAGCATGAGTGTTACAAGAGTTAATTATTTATAAGTATTCTATCTTCATGTATGCCCTTATGCCAGCAGAGGGCATCAGATCCCACTAAAGGTAACTGTGAGCCACCTTGAGGTTGCTGGGAATTGAACTCAGGTCCTCCCTCCCTCCCTCCCTCCCTCCCTCCCTTCCAATCATTCATTTATTCACAATCCTGACTCTTGCAAGAGGTGCAGATGTTAAAATCACAGTAACTAGCTGGATGTGGTGGCAAGCAGAGGCAGGAGGATCAAGAGCTTCAGGCAAGGCCGGACTATGTTTCAAGACCAAGACCAACTAAAACCAACCAATCAACCAACCAGGGTCCTGCCCAGCATGGTGAAGTGTGGGGAACAAATGAAATCCTGAATGAATGTGTCGTTGACACAAGCACAGCCATGTCAAGGACCTCAGAGCCTCAGAGCCATGGAAATACAAAGCCTTCTCTGGGTGAGGCTCAGAGGGACAGCAAGGGCTTCTCCAGGACCAAGTACAAACCAGGATGAGTACTGTGGTCTTTTCAAACGGTGTGTCCAGCAACTATCAACCTCAACCTCTGCTTCTGCCTCCCAGATGTTGATAGCCTGAGACTGTTGGCCACAGAGCCCCTGCTGCCTCCTTTGCAGCTGTCCACAAACAATGCACCGGCCTCCAGCTGGCTCACCTGTTGCTGGTACTCTCCATTAGTGTGCTTAGTCCACCTGATTATTCAAGCCCCCCCCTGCCCCCCGTGTGTGTGCCTGTCTCTCTGTCCATTCTTGTTTCACTTCCTCATTGCCCAAGTCAGGTGTCTAGGACACAGCCTCTGAGGGCACTGCAATGGAATGGGTTCATAATCCCAGTAGGGAGATAGAATTGAGAGCTCAAGACAAGACATGGCCTTGTGTGGTGCTGCATGCCTGTAATCCTGGCACTTGGGGAAGCTGAGAGAGGAGAAGAGAACGTTCAAGACCAGCCTAGACTGCACAAGAGTCTCAAAAGGAAAAAAAGAAAACAAACAATATCAAGAAGCCATCACCAGCCACGCCCGCCATTCGCTCCCTCAACCACGGGACAGCCTGGTAGGCTGCAGGCTTTGTACTCCTAGAATTGGTTTGAGAAAAAGGGAAAATGGCTACAGAAGTTCAACAAATGAATGACTCAATTAATGAAAACTGATGGATGCCATTAATTAGTCTGAATTAGTTAGTTAGTTTGTTTTACAAAAAAGACATCTCCTAGGGTGTTTTCTGTTTGTTTATTTTCTTATGAAACAGCCTCATTACGTAGCCCAGGCTAGCCTGGAATCTGAGATTCTCTTGTCTCAGTCTGCGGACAGAGGTCTGTACTAATAATATGCTAGGTTTTCTTTTTCTTTCTCTTAGTGCTTGAAGTTCAACCCAGGCCTGTGAACGCTGGACGAGCATCTATCACTGATAGGATTTATTCATTCATTCACAGTCCTGACTCTTAGAACAGGTGCAGGTGTGAAATTAACAGTAGACAGCTGGGTGTGGTGGTAGGCAGGGGCTTCAGGGCAGATGGCAAGAGCCACACGAGAGACAGCTCTGAACCTAGCCTGTTCTTTTTTTTTTTTTTTTTTTGGATTTTCGAGACAGGGTTTCTCCGTAGCTTTTGGTTTCTGTCCTGGAACTAGCTCTTGTAGACCAGGCTGGCCTCGAATTCACAAAGAACCTGCTTCTGCCTCCCGAGTGCTGGGATTAAAGGCAGAACCTAGCCTGTTCTAACGACTGCTCAAACGAATTAAACACAACTACCATTTTCTGAGGGTCTTGCTGGCTGATACTAAACCAGCCTTTCCCCTTCCCCAATGCTATTTTAGACACTCAGCAAATAGTCTCTTTATGATCGGAGGGAGACTCTCACTGCCTTTGGTGACCCAGGGGCCTCCCTACCTTCGTACTGGACCTCCAGGTGCATTGTGCCCAGGACCTTCAACACACAGTCCACGATGCTGGGGTGCGTTGCTCCAATGATTGCCTGACAAGACAGACCAGAAGGAAGAGCGGTGACTCTTTCGGCTCAGAAGAAGTGAAATGAGGACCCCAGAGCTGGGCTGTGGGGTGAATTGACACTGTAGTCTTTAGCTCAAGTTGCATTAAGCCAAGACTCCTGGCTGCCCACTAAGACATGCAGGACCAAGGGCCGAGACTTAGGGGAGGGGAGGGAGGACACGGGAGGGACAAAAGTTTCTCCCTGAGAAACTGATCCTGAAATCTTTTCTGGAATCTCAGCTTTTAGTTTTACCTCTTCAGACTTTACCTGTGCCGGGTGGTGGTGGCGCACGCTTTTAATCCCAGCACTCGGGAGGCAGAGGCAGGCGGATCTCTGGGAGTTCGAGGCCAGCCTGGTCTACAAGAGCTAGTTCTGGAACAGGCACCAAAGCTACAGCGAAACCCTGTCTCGAAAAACCAAAAAAAAAAAAAAAAAAAAACCAACCCCCCCCCCAAAAAAAAAAAATAAATAAAAAACAGACTTTGCCTGTGCCACACGCAACAGCTACTGAAAGACAAAGAGCCGGGTAAGCAAGGTCTACCTAAGTTCTGGTGTAGGAGACACTGGGGTGAACGCCAGGGTTCTCAGGTCTGAGACACCGCCCCCCCCAGCTCAGCTCAGCATCCCGTCTTCTCCTGACTTGGTGCATCTTCCCGGGGAATTTTATTTACTTCATTTCCACTTGCTATTAAACTGCTTGTGAAATCCAAACTGCTGTCTTCATCCTGGGCCTTTCTCCGGAGCTTCAGCCTTTAATTTTCCATGGCCCAGTGGCCTCTCCAGCAGTTCTGGGCAGTGCTTCTCTCTCTCTTTTGTTTTTTTGAGACAGGGTCTCTCTGTGTCCTGGCTGTCCTGGAACTTACTCTGTAGACCAGGTTCACCTAGAACTCAGATATCCGCCTGCCTTTGCCTCCCGAGTGCGGGGATTAAAAGTGTGCGCCGCCACCACCCAGCTTGATATTTGTTCTTAGTTCTACACCTTCTGCTCAGAAATGTCTACCCACCTTGGTCACCTCTGCACCCACTGCCACTGCCACTATTTAGGCCCTTTTGTTGTCTGCCACCCTCCAGCCTGTCTTCTGCAGCACTTGTCAAAGTTTTGACCATCCATGTCAAAACCACATTCCCCTCCTTCGTAGGCATGACACCACTATCCTCCAAACCTGACTTCACTCACAATCTAGGGCAGAAGCCAGGGGGCGGGGGGGGGAGCTTCTATAATGAGTGAGATCTAGTCTCTTCCCTTATGCACTCCCTGTCAAATGGATGCCTTTAATCTTTTCTTCAGTTCCTTAGTCATCCTTGTTGCTTGCCTCAACCACTTTGAAGTCTGCCAATATCTTTCTGATCCTTAAATAAACAGGACAAATCACTCTGCTGGGAGGCGTGAACTCCCTGCCCTGCCTTGGCCTTTGGGAAGTGATGCTGACTGTCTAGCAGATGGGCGGTGGGACGCTGAGCTCTGCCTCTCAGGCCTGTGGGAAGTGCTGCTGGACTAGACCATGTGAATCAGAACTCCAGAGCATAGCTGTGGCTCACCTGGGCAGTCCTGAGAGTCTGCATGGCCAGCTGCTGGGCTTTTGGGGACCCACAGGGCAGCAGAGCTATGAGACCTTTATATACTTGATTCTGGTACTTGGGGTTACCATGGACCAGAGCATCCAGCAGAATCTGCACTTCCTCCTGGGTCTCTTCTGATTTAGACTTTGCCAGAAATTCTGCTATGGCTCTCACACCTAGGCAAAGAAGGGAAAATGAGAAATGGGACAGGATTGAGGAGAGCACTTCCCACTCAAGGTTGCACAGTGGGGATTGCTTTAAGAGCTGTTCAATCAAGCTTGCTTAACGAAGCCGAAGTTAAGGCTCAGTTTTCATGTTGCTTTACTGTCGTGTTTACTTCCAGCTGTGTGACCAGGATAGTTTTGTGCAGCATAGGCCAGTGTGTGTGTGTGTGCGTGTGCGTGCGCACGTGTGTGTGCGCGTGTGTGTGTGCGTGTGTGTGCGTGTGTGTGTGTGTGTAGCTTAAAGGGAATTCACGAGGCCATGAGTTTGCTATCCAGTGAAAGAACATCAGAAACTGTTTCATCTGCACATTTTGTAGAGTCATTTTAAACTTCAAAACACAGTTTTGTTTTCTGTGCTGGGCATACAACTCTTTCCCACCAGACTGTAATTCTTTTCTTTTTAAGACAATCTCACTATGTAGCTCTGGCTGTCCTGGAGCTCACCATGTAGACCAGGTTGGCCTCAAACTCACAGAGATTAGCTTGTTTCGGTCCCCTAAGTGTTGGGGTTAAAGGTGTGTACCACCACACCCGTTGGTTGCACCCTTTTTAAGGACAGGGCCTTTTTTTTTTTTTTTTGGCTTTTCGAGACAGGGTTTCTCTGTGGTTTTGGAGCCTGTCCTGGAACTAGCTCTTGTAGACCAGGCTGGTCTCGAACTCACAGAGATCTACCTGCCTCTGCCTCCCAAGTGCTGGGATTAAAGGCGTGCGCCACCACCGCCCGGCCTAGGACTGGGCCTTTATTGGTGTTCCAACATGGGACCCAAATTTCCACACAGGGTCTGAGAAAGCTGAAAAAACAAAAACAACAAAACAAACAAACAAACCCAAACAGGATACAGCTCCTTTAAGAGGCTCTACCATACAGCGAGTACTCCAGCAGCTGCGCAATAAGGAGAAACAGCAAGCTACGTAAGAAACACCTGCCACAGTGTGAGCACCAGCTTCCTAGAGCTGGGACACTTAAATGTGGCTCCTGGTTAAAAGTTTAGCCAAACCGAGGAGGGGGTAGAGCCAGCCACCAGAGCCACAGCAGAGGGCCTAGCTATTGCTTAATAGATTAAAGGTTTGGCTCCTGTGGTCAGAAAAGGCTGGAGATCCGCCTGCCTCCTGAGTGCTGGGATTAAAGGCATGCGCCACCACTGCCTGGCTAGTAAAATGTTTTATTAACATGGGGCTTTTCATGACAGTGAGACATGTCTGCTCCTGGCAGCACCAGTCTACTTCATAGAAGGATGATGGACATCAACAAATCTCCATATGTAGTTTGCTTTTATTGTGGCAAAGTTAGCCATTTGGGAAAGAAACTGTCCTTGCCTTGACTGTTTACAGTTTACCGTATGAAACTGGACATGCAAGACACAGAGAAAAGTGACTGCCACACTTTGCAAAGACAAAGTAGGTAGGGCAGTCCTTCAAAATTCTTGGTTCATAGGAAAGTCTGCCAGATATTCTAGGCCTGTAGGTTGAAGATGGATGACCCAATGTTCCAGGTAACTAGATGCATAGTTCTGAAAGTGGCTTGCCCTGCACTTCCTGCTTACTCAGGTAACAGTATATCCTCCCGGGGTCTTTGATGGAGTTAAAGACTAGATAGCTATAGTTACAGTTTTTCTTAGTTATGATAGAAGGTAAATTAGGTACAAAACTTTAGACTTATCAAGACAGGATAGATAATAGAGTAATTTCACCAAATGCAAAAGAAGTGGAGATTGTAAATATAATTCATTTTCTTCTTCTTTTCTTCTTCTTCTTCTTCTTCTTCTTCTTCTTCTTCTTCTTCTTCTTCTTCTTCTTCTTCTTCTTCTTCTTCTTCTTCTTCTTCTTCTTCTTCCTCTTCTTCTTCTTCTTCTTCTTCTTCTTCTTTTTTTTGACATGGTTTCTTTGTGTAGCTTTGGAGCCTGTCCTGGAACTCACTATGTAGACCAGGCTGGCCTCAAACTCACAGAGATTCACCTGTCTCTGCCTCCTGAGTGCTGGGATTAAAGGCATGCGTCACTACCACCCAGCACGTAAATGTAATTCTTACTTGATAACTGTTCTTAGTGTATAAAGTTCTACTATGTTAAAGTTAAAAACCTTTCTTTTTATTTAGACAAAAGGGAGAAATGTGGAATATTTCTTTAACTAGGCAAAGATGTGTTACATTTGTTTATGCTGAAGAATTTTTTTAACTATGAAAAGATGTGTTACATTTGTTTCATCTTGCCTGCCTAAGACACCTGATTAGTCTATTAAAAAGCTGAATGGCCAATAGCTAGGCAAGGAAGGGATAGACAGGACTGGCAGGTAGAAAGAATAAGTAGGAGGAGGAATCTAGGCTTGGGAGAGAACGAGGGAGAAAGAGATGGAGATGCCCGGGACCAGCCAGAAGGAAGCAGGGAAAGTAGGACATACAGAATGAAAGAAAGGTAAAAAACCTCAAGGCAAAGTGTAGATGAAGAGAAACAGGTTAAGTTAAAAAACTCTAGCCAGAAACAAACCTAAACTAAGGCCGAACATTCATAACTAATAATAAGTCTCTGTGTCATGACTTGGGGGCTGGCAGTCTGAGAAAACCTGCTACACTTATTATTATTATTATCATGATGATGTGTTACTCAGTGTAGCTGAGGATGAATTTGAACTTCTGCTCCTTCTGCCTTCACCTCCCAACTGCTGGGGTTGCAGGCATGCACCAGCACATTTAGTTTCAGGGGCCGTATTTTTCATCCTTCTCTCCTAACATCTTTTTTTTTTTTTAATTATTTATTTATTTATTATGTATACAATATTCTGTCTTCTGCAGGCCAGAAGAGGGCACCAGACCTCATTACAGATGGTTGTGAGCCACCATGTGGTTGCTGGGAATTGAACTCAGGACCTTTGGAAGAGCAGGCAGTGCTCTTAACCGCTGAGCCATCTCTCCAGCCCTCTCCTAACATCTTTATATATACCCAGCACAGTAGGCATTCATTAAATTTTTTCTTTTTTCGGATTTTCGAGATAGGGTTTCTCCGTAGCTTTTGGCTCCTGTCCTGCAACTAGCTCTTGTAGACCAGGCTGGCCTTGAGCTCACAGAGATCCGCGTGCCTCTGCCTCCCGTGTGCTGGGATTAAAGGTGTGCGCCACCCCTGCCCGGCTGCATTCATTAATTTAAATGATTATTCTTTTTAAAGTTTAGCTTATGAGTGGTTTTTTTTTTTTTTTTTTTTTTTTTTTTTGGTTTTTTGAGACAGGGTTTCTCTGTGGCTTTGGAGCCTGTCCTGGAACTAGCTCTGTAGACCAGGCTGGCTTCGAACTCACAGAGATCCGCCTGCCTCTGCCTCCCGAGTGCTGGGATTAAAGGCGTGCGCCACCATCGCCCGGCTCGCTTATGAGTGTTTTGCCTGCATGAATATCTGTGTACCACTTGTGAGTCTGGTGCCTGCAGAAGCCAAAAGAGAGTGCCGGATCTCCTGGAAGTGAAGTTACAGACATTTGTGAGCCATTGTGTGGGTGTTGGGAATAGAACCTGGCCCCTCCGAAAGAGCACCAACTGCTGTTAACCCACCGCTATAGCCCAAGCGATATTTATTTACTTTTGGTTTTTTGAGACAGGGTCTCTCTAGGTATCCCTGGCTGTCCTGGAACTCCTTTGTAGACCAGCCTGGCCTTGAACTCACAATGATCACCCTGCCTCTGTCTCTCCAGTGCTGGGATTAAAGGTGTGTACCACTGTCTCAGGGTTTGAGCAAATAATGAATCAGGGAAGCCATAAATCTGGTCTTTTGGTTGTGACATGGACAGAAAAGCTCACTGAGGGAACACTAAATGTTTCCTGTGTGCCTACTTGTCCTTTGACAGCTTTTGCTTTCGGCAGGGTGGGTGCTGTCCACTCCAACCAAGATCTGGGAGATGTGGTGTCCACAGGCTGGCACACCCAGGCTCGTACAGCCAGGCTCGCACACCCAGGACCTACCGTAGCTTTCACAGATGAGTTCCTTGTACTTCCTGCCGGTATTTGCAATAATCTGAAGTAGTTTGATGGATTCCTTTTTGTCCTCTTCCTTGATTTTCTCTAGGCCAAGTATTTCCAAGAGTGTTAGGACACCTCCAATCTCAAGAAATTCTATTAGGTACCGATTGCTGTCCAGAGAGGAGACCATAAAAACAAGATGTTTGAGGGGCTTTGTAGTTGGCATTTTCTTTGGGCTGCAAACCAGCTTCCCAAATAAAGACACGGAGACTTGCTGTGAATTATGAATGCTCAACCTTAGTTTAGTCTTGTCCCAGTAGCTCTTTTAACTTAATTTAACCTGTTTCTATTCATCTATGTTTTGCCTCAGGCTTTTTATTATTCTTTCATTCTGTATGTCCTACTTTCCTGTTTCCTCTGTTGTCTGACTGACTGGCCCCTGGTGTCTCCCTGGCATCTCTTTTCTTTCTTCTCCAGAGCCTAAGCTCCTCCTACTACTTACTTTCCCTGCCCAAAAGTCCTCCTGTATCTCCTCCCTCCCTATTGGCTGTTCAGCTTTTTATTAGACCAATCAGGTGCCTTAGGCAGGCAAGGTAAAACAGCAACACATCTTTACATAATTAAGCAGATGCAACACATCTTTACTTAGTTAAACAACTATTCCACAACATAAACAAATACAACGCATCTTTGCATAGTTAAACAAATATTCTGCAACAGGGCTCCTTAACACTGAACTGAAGGCACCCAAGGAAAAGGTATTGTCTTCACAAACTTGCCTCTAACCCAGGAGATGTCCACAGAGACATAATTGTTTGGACTTTTACAAACTATATAATATATAAAAGCATATTATAATATATAACTATTAGAATATATGTACATATATATGTGTATGTATGCATATATAGGAAGTCACTTTGTAGGCCAGGCTGCCCTCAAACTCAGAGACCTAACTCCCTCCACCTCCCAAATATTGGGGTCAAAGGTGTGTGCTAAAACCACCCAGCTATATATTTGTTTAGGTGACCTCACCATGCTGTCTTGAACTTACTATTCTGCCTCAGCTGCTGGAGACACTGAGACTACAAGCATGTGCTACTGTGCCCAGCCAAGAAAATGCTGGAACTAAATCCAACAGGCAGTCTTGGCTTTGTCTCTTTCTAGTCTCTGTGTCTGCCCTCCTGCTTTTTTTCGACAGGATCTCACTATGTAGACTAGGACTGCCATATAGATCAAGCTGGCCTTGAATTTGCAGAAACCCCTGCTTCCTGCCTACTGGGATTAAAGGTGTGAGCTCCCACAGCTGACCAGCTCCCTCTCCTTCCTTCTCTCTCCCCTCTCCCTTCCCTTTCTTATTCCCAGGTCTCTTCTTTCTATAATGGCACTTTAATTGTCCTCTGGTGAATCTTGCTTCCTCCACTCAAGGGCCATGTGGATTTGGTGGGGCAAACACATGACAGGGGATGCCATCCTTCTGACATCCTTCTGCAGAAGGCTGGTTAAGTGACCTATGCTGGTTTGCCTAGACCTTGTGGAAATAGATACACTCCCTTGAAGGTGTAAATGAGCTACAGGGATGGTTTCTGGAGGGTCTGAGGATCCCAGTACACAGAAGCCTCTGAATACAGGGACTGAGTGAGAAAAGAAAGGGATAAAGAGATGAAACCCTGGAGAACTCAGTAAACGCCCCCCCCCCCCCCCGCACCCCGGGCCTGATCAGGCCTGAAATATGTACATCCACCCTCTGGGCTTTTCTTTTATTTAAAGACTTATTTATTTATTTATTTATTTATTTATTTATTATGTATACAGTATTGTCAGTATTCTGTTTGTGTGTGTGCCTGCAGGCCAGACAGGCCAGAAGAGGGCACCAGACCTCATTACAGATGGTCGTGAGCCACCAAGTGGTTGCTGGGAATTGAACTCAGGATCTTTGGAAGAGCAGGCAGTGCTCTTAACCACTGAGCCATTTCCAGCCGCCCACCCCCCCACGAGCTCTTTCAGCTAAGTGAGCCAATAAATCCCCCATTCCCTAGTCTAGTATAAATGTGGTTTTTTATTTTACTTTTATATTTATTTATTTATTTATTTTTTTGTTTTTCGAGACAGGGTTTCTCTGTGGCTTTGGAGCCTGTCCTGGAACTAGCTTTGTAGACCAGGCTGGTCTCGAACTCACAGAGATCCGCCTGCCTCTGCCTCCCGAGTGCTGGGATTATTTTACTTTTAAAAAATATATAATACTCAACCAACAGGGTGCTGACTAGGGAAGGGTCAATGGGAAACAAGATGGAGGAGCAACTAGAGAAGAACCCCAGTCATCTCTGAGCCCATCCCAAGAACTTTGATACACCTGCTGGTACCTAGAACCTATGGCCCCAAGTGGACTGAATACACCATGAACCTGATTTGTGGCTGAGACCAGAGTCTCTTGGGAGTGGGACGCACCTGCTCACGGCAGACAAGAAGATGCCAATGGACCTCAGGAGCTTCTCTAGATCCAAGCCAGTCATATAGCTGCAGCAGCATTAAGGAATGTGCCCAGGCGGCTTTCCACTTGGCCTGATTCCTAGTACTACTGCCCAGGGCCCAGGATGAACAAACAGATGACATGTGCCATTGACCCTGAGGGGAACCCATGGCTGAAGGGCAGAGCTAGCACATTGTGTGTTGGGGTGTGACCTCCTTCCCTGCTCTCTAAGAAGTCCCTCCAGGACAATCAAGCCATCTGGTCTCTGCAATCTCCCTAGGGAGCAAAGAAAGAGGTTCCCATAAATCCAAATGCATGGAGAAAACTGACGGCCAACTTCTCAAGCCTCTCAGGGCCACAGCTCGGGTCTCGGAACAGCTCATGATTTTAGGCCTCATTCTTAGACGTCTCTACCAGGAATTAGCTTCAGCTGGGCGTGATGACACACGCCTTTAATCCCAGCATTTGGAAGGCAGAGGCAGGTAGATCTCTGGGAATTTGAGGCCAGCCTGGTCTACAGAGTGAGTTCCAGGACAGCTAGGGCTACACAGAGAAAACCTGTCTCAAAAAACAAAACAACAAACAAACAAACAACAACAAAGAATTAGCTTTATCGTTAATTCTCCATTCTGTACTTGCTCAAAGTTTTACACTGGAGGTCACTATCCTTATGAAGAATTGCATGGCTTCCTAATAAGAATAACAGGAAATGGAGGAAAAATTAAACTCTGATTTAAAACAACCTCAGCATTTAATGTTATTTTTTAATGTGAGCCTTTGCAAAAAGCCTCGCTGTAATAAAGCATCCGAAGCACGCTTCTGCTCAAATGCAAGGTATGAAATCAAACCACAGCAGAAAGGGAGCCAGTCAACAATTACTAGGCTCATAACACATCACAGGCTCTTAGAACACTTAAGAAATTAGCTGGAATTATTGCAGTTCATGAGGATGACTGAGAGCCTCCAGGACTGGTACAGGCTAATGTAATGGGCTGGAGGTAATGGTGCTTTGTTGGAGGGGGGGTGAGGCAAATTATCTCTGCTGCACCCCAGTTCCCAGGATGCCAATAGAAGGAGAGACAGATTGGCTCATTAGGAAAGGCTTTTTACTGCAAACACAGTGTTTGCTCTGAAGCCAGGCTCCCCTGCCTGTTGCTCTCATAGCTTGGACCAGGCATCTCTTTATTGCCGCCTTGTCCCTCTCTTCATCCCCATCCCTTTCCTGTTCCTGCCTCTTTGTCTGAAGTTACTAGCTAGGCTGACCAGCATCTGGCATCTTCTTTCCCCTGTGTTCAGGTTAGTCTTGATTTCAGTCAGCTACTATACATGCTTGTCTTCCCTCCCTCCTCCTTTTCCCCTCTTTCCTCCCTCCCTCCCTCCCTCCCTCCCTCCCTCCCTCCCTCCCTCCCTCTCTCCCTCCCTCCCTTTTTCCTCCCTTTGTTCTTCCCTCCCTCTCTCCCTTCTTTTTGAAAGGGTCTTGTTATGTAGCCCAGGCTGGTCTGGAACTCAAGATGGTCCTCCGAATGCTGGCAGCTAACAGTGTCACTATCGTATAAATCACGGGTTGTACTGATCTGTTATGGGAGTTCAAGAGCAACAAAAGGTTTAGGCTTCTGTGTTCAGTTTTGCAAAGGATGGCCATGTTATACCTGTTTGTTTTCCTTCCAGGAAGATAACTGGAGGAGTTGGTGGGAGGAACCTCTAATTGACTATACTGTCACTTTTACTGGGCTACTCCTAACGGCAGAATCACCAAAAAGGTGAGCTATGGATGAGTCTTGGTGTAGAAATAGGGTCTATTGACAGTCATCCTGTCAACAGTGGCTCGGTGTCCTCCAAACAGCAGACGCATGACGTGTGGAGAAGGCACGAGGCCCAGTGTATTAAATGCACTGACTACAAAGGAGAAGAGGCGAGCAGAGGGCACGCCCCTTAGAAGCATGACAGACCCTGCAGCAGAGGCGGAGAAGCACATGGTGACAGGAGGAGGACAAGGAGAAGAGGCTGCAGAAGGGGCAGCGGACAGGATTGGCTGTGCACTCCTCAAACCCCACCCAGCACTTGGGAGGCCGAGAGAGGAGAATCGCATGTTTGAGGGCAGTAGCCACACAGCAAGCTCCTGTCTGGCAAAGGGGAAAGGAGGAACCGTGGCTGTTGCAGAGGGGTTGAAACTTGGCAAGGTGAGGGACACACCTGCTTTAGGCCAGAAGCTTAAAAGGGCACAAAAACCAATTCCAAAATCAAATCCGCCATGTTTCTTCTTTCAGACAGGCAGGGTCTCGTGTAGCCTAGATTGAACTGTTGAGCTTGCTACATGGCAGAAGATGACCCTTGAAAGACCCTACAGACCTCCTCCTCAGAACCCGCAGCTAGCAGGCTCCCCGGGAGAACGTCCTGTTTGCTTGAAAGATTCTCAAGATCAGCAGCTAGCCTGCTCTCGTGAGAGGAAAACAGGATATCTATAAGATAGGACATCTACAAAGCAAGATGGCTGCAAAGTAGGATATCTATAAGATAAGAGCAGGATGTCTGCTGCCAGACATCCATGCTGAGAAAGGAAAACCATTCATGCCCCCCGCCTCATTCCGATAACCAAGCTTCTGCTTCTGTAAATTGCTTTTTGCTGCCCTCTTTCCTATAAAAAGTCCTCCTCCCAGTCTGCAGGTGCGCAAGTCCTCCGAAAGACTTTGCCGCCCGCAGGTACCTGTGTCTACCTAATAAACCTCTTGCAGTTTGCATCCGACTCGTGGTCTCGGCCTGGTCTGTGGGTCCGGGGTCTCCACCTGAGGGAAGGTCCCTACCGGGGGTCTTTCAACCCTGAATTCCTGATCCTCCTCCGTTTTCCAAGTTCCGGGTCACAGACATTTGTCCACTGGCCTCACTTGCTTTGCTCTCTTCCCTTCCCTTTGACTTCATCAAATCCTACTTCAACAGAAGACTCAAAACACTGACATCAAGGTCAAGTGTGGGTGGGCACTCGCATACATAATCCCAGCACCTGACGGGGGTGGGGGGCAAGAAGAGTCCCACAAGTTCCGGTCAGCCTGGACTACATAACGAGATCCAGGCCGACAGTAATACAGGGAGACCTTGTCTCAAAACAAAACAAACCCAAGCCAAAAAAGTTAGTAGAAAGCTCATGATAAAGTATCAAGGTTTCAAATGAAGCCAGTCGGGGCAGGTACCTCCCTCATCTCTCCCCGTGGTCCCAGGAAATGCTGCGACAAACAAGGAAAACAGAGTCTAGGCTTGACAACAAAGCGGCCGTGGACAACTGGTAATATTTAGTTGTGGTGCAGAAGCCAGCGCTCAGGGGCTGATGTTTCCCATGCATCGCAGCTCTACCACCAAACTTCACTGAATCCCTACAAAACCCCTGCGTTTGCTGAGATGCTACGTGAACACCTGGCCTGAGTCCCCAGGGTGCTGAGTCAGAAAAGCGGGCAGGCTGAGATGGCACATACCTGGAATTCCAGCACTGGAAAGGCCAGGAGTTCTAGGTTATTATTGGTGTGCTGGCTAGTTTTTACGTCAGCCTGACACATTTCTGGACATCTGGGAAGAAGGAATCATAACTGAGAAAATGCCTCCACTGGATTGGCCTGTAGGCAAACCTGCAGGACATTGTCTTGGTTGCTGACTGATGGGGGAGGGCCCAGCTCACTGTGGGAGGTGCCACCCCTGAACTGGGGTTCCCAGATGGTGGAAGAAAGCAGGCTGAGCAAGCCATGGAGAGCCAGCCAGTAAGCAGTGCTATCCCATGGCCGCTGCTTAAGTTCCTGCCACCAGGAACCTTCCTGAGATCCTGCCCTGAATTCCCCAGATGATAGACTATCAAGTGAACTAAACCCTTTCCTCCCCAGGTGTTTTATCACAGCAATAGAAACCCTAACACTTGGCCACATAGCCCGTCAAGGCCAGCTTGGGTTATGTGAGATCTTGTCACAATAAATAAATAAATAAATAAATAAATAAATAAATAAATAAAATCAAGGAACGTGGCAGGGTTAAACACTCTTGTCTGCTAAGCCTTCTGATAAGGTGCAAGGCTGACTGGCAATTTGCATTTAATTAAAAGGAAGAAGGAATTAAGATATAAGATAGTAGGGCTCATAGAAGAGGAGAGGGTTCAGAAAAGAAGAAAAATACCTAACAGAAAGGTCTGCGGTGGGCCGGGGTGGATCTCAGTGGTGGGGAGTTTGCCCAGCATGTGTAAGGTCCTGGGTTCAAGCCCCAGCTCGGGGAGAAGAGGTTGGCTGAGATCCACTGGGAGCACTGTCTCTCACAGCACAGCTTCAGTTCGCCCACTATCAGCAATGGCAACCTGGCTGTTTCCCGTGGCTCTGCCTCCAGGACCCCAAACCACACAGGCGCTGCAACTTGTCCCCAAACGATTTTTTTAATGTTTATTTATGTATTTTATATATGAGCGTTTTGTCTGCATGTGCGCTCACACACCAGAAGAGGGCATCAGACCCCACTGTAGAGGAGTGTGAGTCACTATGTGGTTACTGGGACTTGAACCCAGGACTTCTAGAAGAGCAATCAGTGCTCTTGATTGAAGTGGCACCTCTTTTTATATTTTTTTCCCACTCACCTAGTTTCCTAAACCAGAAATGTAAGAGCTCGCCTGTGGCATGAGTAGAGCCGGTAGCTGGGTATCTCTAGGTTAAAAGCTCAGATTCAGGAAGGAAATCGGAGACTCTTCCAGCTGGCATCATAATAATGGATTTGATTATTCAGGGAGAAAGAGAATGGAATGAGCACAGACAAGGCAGGGGACAGAGGCTCAAGTAACACCAGGAATTAAGTAGGAAGGCCGAGGGTCAGCCAGAAGAAAAGAGAAAGCACGAGAGCCAACTCACAGACGGCAAGGGAATGGTTTTGAGAAGTGGGACGGGGTGACTGGCAGATGCCATCAGGAGGTCATGTATGAGGAATGAGGATGTGGCCACTGGGCTCGGCAGTCAGAGAACCTCGCTGGTGGAGCTGGGCGAGCGGAAGTGAGACTGCAGTGGGAGACAGGGAGACACAGTGACCTTTTCAGCTGGCTTCATCGTGAAGGGGAAGGGCTGGGTGAGCTCAGGGTTGAGGCTAGGATTTAATTTTCATTTTTAGAGTTAATGCCAGGCATGGTGATGCCCATTTATGGTCCCTGCACACGGGTGGCGGAGGCAGAAGGGTCAGGACATATTGAGCAATATGATATTTGAGGCTGTCCTGGGCTACAGAAGACTCTGACCTCCCCCCAAAAGGGATGGGGTGGGGCTGGAAAAATGGCTCAGGTCTTTTTTTTTTTTTTTTTTTTTGGTTTTTTTTTCGAGACAGGGTTTCTCTGTGGTTTTTTTGGAGCCTGTCCTGGAACTAGCTCTGTAGACCAGGCTGGTCTCGAACTCACAGAGATCCGCCTGCCTCTGCCTCCCGAGTGCTGGGATTAAAGGCGTGCACCACCATCGCCCGGCATGGCTCAGGTCTTAAGAGCACTGGCTGCTCTTCCAGAGGACCCAGGCTCCATTCTCAGCACCCTCATGGTGGTTTACAATCATCTGTGACTCCACATGATCTGATGCCTTCTTCTGGCCTTTGAGGGCACTAGGTACACATGTGGTACACAGACATACACGAGGCCAGGATACGCACACACAAACACACACATACACACACACACTAATAATAAAAGATGAGGAATAAATTGGTGATAAAGAAAATGAAAAAGATGTAAGACCAAAAACAAAAGTCCCTAGGGAAGAGTCAAGTCTAGAATAAACATAACTAGCGACCCCAAGTCTCAGGAGGCAAACAGAGGTAAGAAGGTCAGAATAAGGGTACACTTAGAGTCGGAAAGACAGAAAGTCAATAGAATTCTTGACTTCGGGATTTTTTTTTTTATCATTTTCAGCCCCCCCCCCCCCCAGGGTTTCTCTGTAGCTTTGGAGCCTGTCCTGGAACTCGCTTTGTAAATCAGGTTGTCCTTGAACTCACAGACATCCGCCCCAGAGATCCGCCCGTCTCTGCCAAGTGCTGGGATTAAAAGGTGTGCACCACCACCACCCAAGCTATTCTTTTCAGTTCTAAAATACTGGACCCAAGAGAAAAACTTCCTCAACTATACATACTGTTTTCTCTCTTTGAGTGACTCCCCACTTCCCAACCGTTCAGCAAAGGATACGTGATTCTAAGCCAGGTGGTCAATCGTATGAGGAACAAGCTGGCTCCCTGGGAAAACTCCAGCTCCAGCTCGGGGCCAGTCTTCCCTTCGTTGGCTTCGATGAACTTGGTAAGAATCTGTGTTCTCAGGCCTTTGCCTGCATTGTCCCACTCTTGTAGAAAGCTCAGGAGGCGGCTGATTGCCGCCTGCTCCTTGATAGAAGTCATGTTCCTACAAGGTACAGAAAATGGGGCACCACAATGTTTAGAACCACGTGACCTTGTGGGCTGCACTTGACTACTTATCTGCTGCAGGCTAGGGGGCCTTTGCGGGATTGACTTACGCGCAGAAGCCACGCAACGTGGCTGAGGGCGTGGCTCACTGCCGTGCTTGCAGGAGCCTCTGAGGGCCGACCCTAGCACTACACAAAACAAAAGGAGTGAATGGGTGGGTGATGGCTGGGGCTGTAGCTCACAGGCAGGGTACTTACTGAGCATGTGCAAGATCCTGGGTTTGCTCTCCAACACTAGGGGAAAAAAATCCATTCTCGGAATGGCTGCCTACTACGTGAGCAGGCGGGTTTTAGCCAAGCTGTAATGGGCTCAAAATACCGTGGTGGCCCAGCAGTGACACAAAGTTACAATCCCAGTACTTCCAGACCCTGAGGCAGGAAGAGGAGGATTTCAAAGACAGCATGGGCGGAAGCTGAGAGAGAGGTTGTTTCAACAACGACGTTGTGCAACAGGCTGACCTAGAACTCAGAGATCTGCCTGTCTGTTTCCCGGTGGTCGAACGGTGCCACAGTGCTTGCTTTATTTTTTGAGACAGAGTCTTGCTATGTAGTCCAGACTGGCCTTGAACTCCTAACAAACCTCCTGCCTCAACCTCCTGAGTTTTGGATTACAGGAGTTCAGCTAAACATCTGCGTAAAATGTGGGTATGAGTGTATATGTGTATGTCGGTGTGAACATGTGTGTGAACATGCATATATTGGCGTGCACAAGTGTGAACATACATGTGTTGGTGTGCACACATGTGTTGACATGCATATATGTATGTTGGTGAGGACATGCATGTGTATATGTATGTTACCACGCACACATGTGTGAACATGCATGTGTGTATGTGTATATGTTGATGTGCACATGTGTAAGGACTCTAGGAGCCAGCCACGAGAACGAGACCACCCAAAGGAAGTTCTTTACTTCCACCCATTGTCACCTGCCATTGTTGGGCCTCGCCATGATAAGCTTAATGGAGGCCTGAGTCTCAGGAGTTTACCCTGAAGCAACACCTGGTTGCAGGAAGGACCACAAATTGAGATTACCTGAGCATCACCCAAGAACAGATCATCCAAAGGAAATGCCTAACGTTCCAACCACTGTAGATAGGATTACCTGCCAGCATACACTCACCAGGACACCCCTAGACAAATGTCAGCCAATCAGGGGTCCTGAACCCTAGAAATCCCTCACCCCCACCTTTACTACTATAAAACCCAACTCTAACTCAGCTCGGGGCTCTCCGATTATTCTAATACACACGGATTATTATTATTATTCCAAATTGGACACACAGAGAGACAGAGTTTGCAAACTTGTATAAAATAAAAGCTCTTTGCTTTTACATATGGAACTCAGTCTCTGTGTTGATTTTGGGGGGACTTTGTCGATCTGGGCATAACATGGATGGACATGCATGTGTGTATGTTGATATGTGTACATGTGTGAAAACATGCATGTGGAGGTTCGAGATTGATGTTTGGTATCTTCCTTAACTGCACTTTACCTTAGTATTACATTTTATTTTTATTTTTTGAGATAGATTTTCATTATTTAGGCTTGGCTGACTTGGAACTCACTGAGGAGACCAGGCTGGCCTCTAACTCACAGAGATCGGCCTGCCTCTGCCTCCTGAGTGCTGAGATAAATGGTGTGTGCTACCATGCATGACCCTGACACCTTATTTTTTGATATAAGGTTTTTCATTGAACCCGGAACTCACCAGCTTGGCTAGACTGGCTGGCCATGGAGTTCCAGGAATACACCGGCCTTGGCAACCACCCAGTGAAGGCTTTATAGACGAGGTTTACCATGCCTGGTATCTCCATGAAGGCCAAAAAGAGGAATCCGGGGTGGTAGGGAGAAGGTGTTTGCTAAAAGCCCCGGTGTCTCTCAGAGCACATTTCAAGCACATTTTGAGACCCCGCCCCCTTTCTGTTGATTAGTTTAGCAAAGTTGTTATTGTTCTTTTTTTGGATTTTCAAGGCAGAATTTCTCTGTAATAGCTTTGATTGTCCTGGAATTCTCTTTGTAGACCAGGCTGGCCTCAAACTCACAGAGATCCGCCTACCTCTGCGCCTCCTGAGTGTTGGGATTAAAGGCACGCGCCACCACTGCCTGGCTGGCAAAGTTCTTCTTAACCTTGTATGCAAGGCATTTATTCTAACTCTTTAAAACAACGCAAAGTAAAGTTAGTAGGAAGAACAACTTCTTATTCCGTAGCTGGATTAATGGGCTGTGGTCTGTAGGAGCCTGTGTCCTTGGGAGAGTGTTTGCAGTGGGGGGAGGGAAGGTTTAAAATAAACCCGTTTCCCAAAAACAGTTGTGATTGAAAGTGTTATTATCCATAACAAACGTTAGAGCTGATGGGATGGAGGCATGCGTGGTGCTTTTGTCTGACAGACAAGTGAAAGTCATATTTCACATTATCATGGGGTTTTCTGTGATTTACAGAATATTTGTGAAACATTACGTGCGGTGGCCATGATTGATATGGAGGGAACAGCTTGTGTGTAGGGGAGATGTGTATTTCACATAGACGGTTCAACATGAAATTTACAGTCCCATAAAGTGCTCCTACATCTTCGCCAGAGATCTAGTTAAAAGGACTTTACAGTCTGAAACATCCTAAAATTGATTCTAAATTAACGTTTCCTCACATGTATTTGAGATATTGATGGGGCCCTGCTATCAGGCTTTTATTAGGGAGCAATAATCTGAGGCAGGCTGAGACAGACGTACATACATACCAACCTCCACTACTCCCCAGAGGACACGGGGTCTGTGCTCCTGGGGCTCACGCAGCTTCAGGAAGACTTCACAGGGTCCAGCCTTTAGAACTGGGGGGAACAAGAGTGGACCAACTTAAACACAAAAAAAATGACCAAACCCTCATGGGGTGCCATCAATTATGGCAAAGTCTTATTGCAGTCGGAGGCACAAAGATACTGTCATAGGCTGTAGCCACCTTCAACAGTCAAACTGACCTTAAGAAGATGGGGACCCCAGAGTTGAGGGGATGAGACACCAGCATTAACCTTATCAGGATGGATTCTCATAGGGTCAGAACTCGAACGCTATCAGAGAAGCACCCCGCTATTCTGGGGTAGGAAACTCCAGGCAGGATGCTCCGCAGGATGGAGCTCACTCTTCCCTTCAGTTCTCCTTTCCTTTCTCTTTGCTTTCCCTTCCTCCGAGAAGGAATGATGTTGCCTCGGCTGACCTCAAACATTAACTTCTTTTGCCTCAGCCTATTTGTGCCCAGCACACCTAACTTTAATTCTTACGTGTGCAGGGAAGGTGGATCAAGTAGCTCTCTACAGGGTGTTGTGGGAAGCGAGAGCTGCAAGCAGGCTCGCCAGGGCCCTGGAGGCAATCCTGGAGAGGAACAGGAGGCTTGGAGCCAGACTGGGCTCCAGTCTGTGAACTCAAAGCAACATGCTGCCTCTTCCCCTCCTCTCTCCACAGGCGACAGTCATTTTCAGCTCTTCTGGTATTTTCTTCCATATTTCTAAATAACAAATGCACATACAACTTATATGAGCTGACCTGTGTTTCCATCAGTCACATATATTGAAATCCCAAATCCCCACCGTGACCTTGCTTGGAGGGAGGGTCTGTGTGTATGTGCAAGTGCATGCCAGTGTGCAGACGTCGATAGTCTGCAGGCAAGGCGAACCTCGGATGCCATCCCTCAGATGCGGTCTCGCTCTCTCTCCCGGGTCTCACCAACAAGGCAAGGCTTGCTTTGCTGACTGGCCAGAATCATTTGTCTCTGCTGCATTACAAGAACGACAGCATGCCTGGCTTTCTCTTCCTTCTGGGTTTCCTCTGTCTCCTCTTTAAATGTGGACACCACGGATTGAAGTCAGGTCTTTATGCCTGTGAAGCGAACACTTTACCAACTGAGCTATCTCTCTGGCCCTGACAGGGTAGAGTGGGGTCATTAAGGTGCACCTTTGTTTAATATGAAGGTATTTTTACAAGAACAGGTCAGGGCTGGGTGTGGTGGCACACGTCTTTAATCCCAACTCTTGAGAAGCAGAGGCAGGTGAATCTCTGTGAGTTCAAAGCTAGTCTGGTCTACAGAGTGAGTTTCAGACCAGCCAGGGCTATATAGTGAGACCGTGTCACAAAAAACAAAAGAATGGTTGGGCAGTGGTGGCTCACGTCTTTAATCCCAGCACTCGGGAGACAGAGGCAAGCAGAGCTCTGTGAGTTCGAGGCCAGCCTGGTCTACAAGAGCTAGTTCCAGGACAGCTAGGGCTATTACACAGAGAAACCCTCCCTAAAACAACAAACAAACAAACAAACAAACAAACAAAAAAGAGTAGCCAGTGCTTGTCACCTCTGAGCCATGGCTTCACCTCCATTCCTGTTGTTTAACCTACCCAGCCCATGGTTCTTTGTCACGGTAGCCTCAGCAAGCTGATACACTACTAATACTTGATTTATCAATCCTGGACAAAATTTATTATTTATCATTCTGGCGGATGAGGAATTAGTTCTCTTGAAGCACTCCAACCCTCCCTTTCCTCGTGCCCATCCTCACAATATAATTTCCCACAATTTACAGTTAAATCAATAGTGTTTACATTATTGACCAAGTAAATAAACTCGTCAGCTAAGCAATAAAATACTATTACATTTTCTTTCCGTACGGCTTGGCTTTTACCAAGAGTCAATCATGACCGTTTCGCTTCAATCATTTAGTTTTAATTATCTGCAATGATTTGCCCCGCAAATGTTCCATATGTAGCAGTAGTTTTTTTGTAAATGTTCAGCCCACAGCTGACTAGTGTCTGCTTCTCCCCGGAGGCCTGTGTCCACAGACCTCTTTCTCCTTCAGGTGGGGCTGGGGACGCAGCCTGGTGTAAAAATACTGTCTTGGGGCTTCCTTCCGCCTCTCTTCATCGTAGCATGGCACACCGTGCTCCTTGATTCCCTCCCTTGTTTTACTGGGGCATGTTCTCTAGTGGCATCTGTAGGCGTGTCCGCTAACACCTCCTCTGTTGGAGGCTACCCCTCTTGAACAGCCTGGGTGTAATGACGCCATGCAACAAAGCCTCCCCTATGCTTCCGTGAATAAGTCTGATGTCTTTCTGCTTCCTGCCTGAGCCCTGGTGGTGCTCCAATCCTGGACTTTAAAGTCTTTTCTGCAACTGTGCGCTGGGATGGAGCTCAGCAGTGGAGCACTGATCTGAGCATGCGTGAGCGCTGTTTGACTAGCCGGCCCTGGGGAGACGGACACAGATCTTGATGGGCGCAAGGTAATGGGGACAGCACAGGGCCTTCTCTTTATTGTACTAAAGAACCTGGCTGGGCAGCAGCGGTAAACGCCTTTAATCCCAGTACTCAGGAGGCGGAGGAAGGTGGATTTCTGTGAGTTTGAAGCAGGTTTGGAAATCTCTTGATTATTGCCTACAATGGCTGGAAAATGGGGCTGGAGAGATGGCGAGGAGGAGGAGGAGGAGGAAGGGAGAGGAGGAGGAGGAGGGGGAGGAGCTGGGTTTGATTTCTAGTACCTACATGGTGGCTCACAACCTTCTGTAACTCCATTTCC